>NC_073306.1:184012620-184312620 GCF_027595985.1 Sorex araneus | reverse complement strand
GGCCCAAACACAGTTAAATGGACACAGAAACAAAATGTATTCAGTGTCAGAGAGATACTACAGAAGGTTATGACAGTTCAGCCCCTGCACCTTCACGAGTGGTCCCTGAGCCATATGTCCCCAAAACAAGAGCAACAAGTACATTTAGCTATGTGGTAGAAATTGATGCTCTCAAGATAGATGAATATTAAGTTCGTGATTAGATCCCTTATTTATTAGCAATTAAACTTCTGTTACTTTATATATATTTATATATACTTTATATATATAATGTACTTTATATATATACTTTATATATATAAAGTATATATATATATATAAAGTAGTTCACAATATGGGCTGGAGCGATAGCATAGCAGGTAGGGCATTTGCCTTGCACGCGACCGACCCAGGTTCCTTTACTCTGTCCCTCTCGGAGAGCCCGGCAAGCTACCAAGAGTATCCCACCCACACAGCAGAGCCTGGCAAGCTACCCATTGTATATTCGATATGCCAAAAACAGTAACAACAAGTCTCACAATGGAGATGTTACTGGTGCCCGATCAAGTAATTCAATGAGCAACGGGATGACAGTGACAGTGACAGTTCACAATATGTTCTGGCCAGCATAATTTTATAGCTGATGATTAACATACTCTGGAAAGGGGAAAGATCTTAATCATCTTCTGAGTGTATCACAGCTATTGGGGAGCGCACGGTGGAAAGCTGCTTGCTCATCTGCTAAAAAATAACCCAGACTCTGTAATCGAGGTTTCCCTCTCGGCTGCTGAGCTCCTGAGCTCCTGTGAGGCCCAGCACCCCTAGAGATGCAGCTGGAGCCTGGAGGCAGGTGGCTGCGTCAGCCCATGTCCCTTTGTCCCTCAAGGTCAGCTCTTATTTTCCCTGTGTGTCAACTTCACGTGTTCCTCTCTTTGAGTGTCCATTTAACTGATTTCCAGGCTCCATGACCATAAAACTTTCCACAGATTGTTGGATTTAGCCCAGATTATTCCACTTGATCACAAGCAGTAGCACCCCTTGCTAACCCAGCATCAGCTTTCAGAGCTTCCCGCTTTCTACCAGGCTCTCTTTTTTTTTTTTCCTCAAAGATATTCCTGTGTGGGGCTGGAGTGATAGCACAGCGGGGAGGGCGTTTGCCTTGCATGCGGCCCACCTAGGTTCAATCCCCGGTATCCCATATGGTCTCCTGAGCACCTCCAGGAGTAATTCCTAAGTGCAGAGCCAGGAGTAACCTCTGTGCATCGCCAGGTATGACCCAAAAATAATAAAAAAAAAAAGATATTCCTATGTGTGGACCCCAAAGGCAGGGAACTAGATAGGGCTGGAGCCTACCAACGCAACTTCCAGAAGATTGAGGATATTTTCTTCCCCAAATCTGTCAAGAATGAGTTTCCTCCTTTTCTCTGAAGAGGTGCTAAGGGTGAACCCCAGCTGCCTGTGGGGAGCCCGTATTCCTTGGCTGAGACAGACGAACACAGCTCATAACCCTGTGAAGGGAAAGGAAGGTTCTCCGGGTTGCCCGACTTTCTGCCCGCAGCTCCCCACAGTGCTGGGCGCGTTCCCTGCGCTGCTCCCAGTTTCCATAAACGTGTGGCACCGTCACCTTTCAAGCCAACCTGCCTCAATGGAGGGAACCCAGGCGCCCTCTTTGCTGCTTCCCTCCGGCAGTAAAAGGAACAAAAACAAACGTCAGAACCAGAGAGCAGCGCTCATTACAGGAAAAATAGCCACGGCCTAAAAATAAAAGCGTCTAAGTAAAGACATCTGCTCCTACAAATGCCGGGAAGACAGCAAGGAGAGTTCCCATGGCCCCGCTCCCGGGTTTAAGGGGAGCCCAGTTTTCTTCACGGCTCCCCACTGTTCCCAGTCCACTCCCCAGGTGGGCCCCACCTGATAAAGCAAGTGTGACTTGCATCTCTTAGTGAAAAAGACACAATTCTCTTTTTTTTTTTTTAATTGGGGGACTATCACTCCAGCCCGCATGGCAGAGCCTGGCCAGCTCCCTGTGGCGTATTGGATATGCCAAAAACAGTAACAACAAGTCTCACAATGGAGACGTTACTGGTGACCGCTCGAGCAAATTGATGAGCAACGGGATGACAGTGCTACAGTGATACAGTGAATTGGGGGGCCACAGCCTACAATGCTCAGGGAACCATGAGGTACTAGGGACCATGCAAGCTTGAGATTGAACCTCCTGCTTGCAAAGCATGTGCTGCAGCCCTTGCAATCGTCTTCCCAGCCCTCAGATCCTTGTTTAAAGTCTTTCACGAAGGGACAGAGAAATGATAGTACAGCAGGTAAGGTCCACCAGCCCACCCGGGTTTTGATTCCCAGCTTCCCATATGGTCCCCTAAGCCTGCCAGGAACAATTCCTGAGCACAGAGCCAGGAGTAAACCCCAAGAATCACCAGTGTTGCACACACACACACACACACACACACACACACACACACACACAGAGTAAAGATAACGACTTTCCGGGCTAGCCGAACAGTACAGGAGATAAGGCACTTGCTTTCCATGTGGATGACCCCAGTTCAATCTGCAGCTCCACATATAGTCCCCTGAGTACTGCCAGGAGGGACCCCTGAGCATAGACCCAGGAGTGAGCCCTGAACGTTGCTGGGTGTGGCCCAGCCACTCCCCCCCCCAAAAACAACCCTAAAGTGCCTCAGGTCTCACTCGGTACATCTCCTTACTGAGTGGTGGAGAGACAAACCCGTGTCCTGGGTTTCTGAGCAGTCCTGAGCTTTATCGAATAATTCAGCTCAGCCCACGTCCTCACCTGCCGAAGCAGTGCCTCGCCACTGCAGGGGAACACACAGCAAGGTGGGCGGCGAATGGAGGAAGTCCAGCCAGGCTCTCGGGCAGAAAGAGCCCCCCAGTGTGAGAGGAATGTGGTTTTCCAGCCTCGGGGACAACCCGGGAAAATCTGGGAGTCAGACACACCCTGACTTCTGAGATGACTCAGAAAGCAGAGATAAGGGAGGAGGCTGGGGGGGGGTCGCTGAGTGCTCCCCCCACCCCACCCCCCGCCACAGCACAAAGATGAGAAACAACCCCAGGGCCCAAGTGGAAGGGGGAGGAAGGCCGAGGAAGAACAGGGGGAGCTGTTCTGTGAGGCTGATTCATGTCTGGGGGCGTCTGCCAAGAGGCCCCTGGAGCCGTGAGAATCTTTAGTGGAAACCGAGACGCGGGCCTAAAGGGCAAAGCATCAGCCAGCGAAATGCCAGAGGCCAGCAGGGCGCCCTGCCCCAGCCCGGCTGCCGTGGGGCCGATTGCTCACCCCAGCTCTCCCGTGTCTCCTGCCGCCCCTGCCTCTGATCGCAGGTCACGTGCGTCCCAACAGAAGGCATGACGGGAGCAGAGAACATTCCTTATCTAAAGGGATTGTGTGTGTGTGTGTGTGTGTGTGTGTGTGTGTGTGTGTGTGTGGCGGGGGTGGAATGGATCTCCCAGACCTTGCTCAGTGGACTCCAGCACCACTGACTAGCGACCCAGAGTGGTCCAGAGGCCAGAGTGATACCCCAACAGGCAGCGCTGGCCCCCTGAGCACCGGCGGAGACAGGAGTAAGCCTGTACTACTCCCCTGAGCGTGTGGACCGGAACCAAAGCTTGGAGCCGGCAGAGTTGGAGGCCCCCTGGGCCACCCCATGGGTAGCTAGGGACACTTGGGAGCCTCCAGGACGACACCAGTGGTTCCTCTGAGGGCCATGAGGTGCTGGGGGTCAGACCCGGGCCTGGCAGATGTCAGGTGTGTGTTGCAGCCCTTGGAGCACTGCCCCAGCCCCAGATTTTTTTTTTTTTTTTTTTTGCTTTTTGGGTCACACCCAGTGATGCTCAGGGGTTACTCCTGGCTCTGCGCTCAGGAAATATTCCTTGCAGTGCTTGGGGGACCATATGGAATGCCGGGGATTGAACCCAGGCCGACAACGTGCAAGACAACTCCCCTATCCGCTGTGCTATCGCTCTGGCCCCGGCCCCAGAGCTCAGCCTGGCCTTGGCACCAGGGGACGGGGGTTGGGGGAGGCCCTGAGGAGGGCAGGGCGGGCTGTGTGCCCCTACAGTGTTAGTCTTCCTATCATGAGCGGAGCTGCATGTGTATGTGGGTCACACGAGCTAAGAACTTTATCTTCTCAGCATCCCTGTCCTGATGGCCGGAATGAGCGCCCTGAACTGCAGATGAGGGCAGGGAGAAGTCCTGGAAAAAAATTGGCCACAGTCAAAGGTTTCTGAATGTGCAAAAGACCAAAATGCATTCAAAATCTTTTTTTAATTTCTGTTTTTGTTTTTTTTTTTTCCGTGCGCGGTGCCTGGGATAGAACCCCTGGCCTCATGGGCCTCGGCATGGTGCGTCTGAGCTGTTTCCGCAGCCCGAGAACTAGGCACGTGGCCAGGTGGTGGTTTGGTTTGGGGCCACACCCACTTGTGCTCAGGGCTTACTCCTACTTCTGTGCTCAGGGATCACTCCCGGTAGTGCTCGGGGAACCACATGTGATGGGGGGATCAAACGGGGGTCAGCCACATGCAAGACAAGTGCCTTAACCCCTGGACTCTCTCCCCAGCCGGCTTCATTTTTGGGATTTAGATTTTCATAGTTTGGCACCACACCTAGCCGTGCTCAGGAACTGCTCCTGGCTCTGTGCTCAGGGGTGTCCCTGCTCTGTGCCAGGAACTGACCCGGGGACTCCTGCATGCAGAGCGTGCTCGCCAGCCTGTGGAACAGTCTCTCCAGCCCCGGAATGGAGGCCCTTCTGGAAACACTCCCCTGTGTTGTGTTGATCGGGTGCAAGGGGTTCCAGGTGAGCAGGAAAAGGTGCAGCAGACAAGGAGCAGGTGATGACCACAAAGCTTCCTTCCCGGGCATCCTGGGAGTTCACACCTCAGCCTTCTTCTACTTTCCAGAACATTCTAGAGGCGAGGGTTAGAGTCTACCTGGAAATTCCCCACTCCTCTCCCCACAGCCAGTCACAACCGTCTTCTCCCTTGGAGACGGCCCAGTGCCCCATGCTTGTTACTCTGCACCAGGCTTCCAGAGAGGAGGTGGGAAGGAGCCTCGCTCCACCAACCTCCCCGCACAGCCCGTCCAGAGGCACTGCAGGGCCCGGGGAGACAGCCAAGGGGAGAATACGCGCGCGCGCACACACACACACACACACTTCCTGAAAAGGAGATCTCTTCCAGCTGCACGTTACAGGCCTGACCAAAAGAGAGATCAGTCAAGACCAGCCGCCTCCTGACGCCTGGGCTGTGCCCACACTGAATTCATGACTTGAGTGTGCCCAGCCCTGGCCTCCATCCTGGCAACTCCAGCAAAACATCAACAGTCCCGCCACCTATGTCACCAGTGCAGGCCGTGTGTGTGTGTGTGTGTGTGTGTGTGTGTGTGTGTGTATGTGTGTGTGTGTGTGTGTGTGTATGTATGCATGCTCCTGTGGCTCTCTCCCCTGGCCCTGGGAAGTGTGTGTGTGCATGTGTGTGTGTGTGTGTGTGTGTGTGTGTGTGTCTGTGTGTCTGTGTGTGTGTGTAGGAAAGGGGCCCGAGGGGGCCCAGAGGTGAGCTCACACCCTCAGTTTCTAGGAATCTCAAAATCGGGGCCCTGGGGTGCCCTCCTGCAGGAACCTCTCCCCGACTCGGACCCGGAGCGTGGCCAACAGGGACCCGCGTTTCCTCTGGAGGGCAAGGGCAGCACGTGTAGGTCTGTGCTCCAGGGTTGTGCCCGGCAGTGCCTGGGCACCACGCAGGATCGAACCAGGGCAAAGCCTGGGCTCGCCCCTGGAACCGTCCCCCCGGCCCGGCCCCACGGTTTTTAATACCTTGGACTTAAAGTGAGTCACAGTCGGGATGGAACAGGCCCGAGAGATGTGAGGCAGGAGCCGTCTGCAGAGCTCTGTGGACATGACCGCGCTCCAACCGCCCAGCCGACACCCGTGTGGCTGGACAGTTCCCTTCAGAGGGGAGCGGAGTCCCCAGAGGCGGAAAGTCGCTCTCACTCGAGCAGCAAGAGGTTTTCCTGGGCCTGCCAGGCAGAACCCCCATAATAAAGTCGGTTCTTCCATGTGCTGCAGCCACATTACAAACATACATCTCTCACTTGCTAATTTAACTTGTTTGGGCATCAGTCCGTCTGGGATTACGAGGGTGGTGCCAGGGTTCCTCCCGCGGTGGGCGTGGAGCAGGTGAGCTCACTCCTTGGCACTGCAGCTGGCAGAGCCCGGGCAGGCAGAGCCAGGATCCGGCTGCCACGGTGCACACGCTGCCATCCCGGGCTGAACGTGCTCGGAATTCTATGTGCACGTTTGGTGGACGGAGGGTGCCCCGCTGGCAGTGCTCAGGAGCTACACTCTTGGTTCATTGCTGGAGGGGGACTGTGTGGTGCCGGGATTGAACCCAGGCCTCCTGCGTGCAAAGCCTGTCATCCCTGAGCTAATCTCGCTGGCCTCGTGGCTCTGCTTTGCCCCCAGGTGGGCTCACACAGTCGCCTGAGGCTGCCCTGCACGAGAATCGGACTCTCCCTACGCACCCTGCAACAGAGCAGAGGAGACTATGAGACATCGCCCCAAACAAGCGAAACGGGGTACTCCAGCACCAGGGCCAGGTCAAAGGGAGACTGATGACCCCGGAAAGACCCTGAATGCTCCGCCTACTGCAGAAGTAGACCCGGGGCCCAGACAGATAGCACGGGGCTTACAGCACTTAGTTTGCACATGGTTCACCCAGGTGGTCCCCCAGGCAATGCCAGGAGGGAGCCCCGAGCACAGAGTCAGGAGCCAGCCCTGAGCACAGACTCAGGAGTCAGCCCTGAGCACAGAGTCAGGAGTCAGCCCTGAGCACAGACTCAGGAGTCAGCCCCAAGCACAGAATCAGGAGTCAACCCCGAGCACTGTCAGCCCTCCACACTCCCGAGGGTAAACATACGTTCAGAATGGGTTGCTCGTGGTCCCAGAGGGGAGTCACAGGACCTGTGTGCCTAGCTTGCTCCAGATCCGCGTATTTCCCTGGCACTGACCCTGAAAGCAAGTGGCGAGGCTCCTGCCACGACGGGGCTCCGAGCTCAGCCTTGCTGTCTTCTTCCTTGTACGGAAATCACCCGGCTCTGCCGGCACTAAAGCACCATCTGGACCGTGTCTCCGCTGCCCTGCTTTCTCATACCTACCTCTCCCTCGTCTATTCCTTGCCCTCTCTCTGTGGGCAGACTCTCCTCCCCTCACCCAGGGGATGCCTGCACTCAGCACCCCTACACACACACACACACACACACACACACACACACACACACGCACCACCTCCCCATAGCCACTCGCAGCCAGACACTTGGTGCTTCCTTCATCCTCACTCCAGGGTGCCCCTCTGCCCAATCCTCGGGGTGACCACCTTGATGGGGACCCTCCATCTCTGCACTGGGAGCAGTGCAGGGATAAGGCATGTGTGGGAGGAGCATTGCGTGGCACCCACCCGCACCCCAGGAGCACTGAACTGCCAGCCCTTTGGAGGAAAATTGCCCTTGTCCCGAGCTCACTGTAGCAGTTCATTCTCAGTCCAAATATGGCAAACCTTTCCACCCCACCCCAGTCACAGTAGATGGTATCTGGGAAGGGAAAGCAATTCTTCCACACTTTTGCCCTTGATGTTATTTGGCAAAACCCCATCATTGTAAACTTCTGAGCCTTCGTTCAAATACTAAAGTTATAAATGACTCTCAGCAGCTACCATAACCATATGACTTGGCCTTCCATTCAGACCCGGAAATGAACTCCACCTTGTGAATTTAAGACCTTTTCCTCTCTCGATTGCCCCATAGCTGGAAGCCTGCTTCATGAGCAGAGGGGAGATGGCAGATGGAATAGAGAAGGGATCACTAGGAAAATGATGGCTGGAGGAACCAGTCGGGATGGGAGATGTATGCCGAAAGTAGATGATGGACCAAGCATGATGACCTCTCAGGGTCTGTGTTGCAAGCCATAATGCCCCAAAGTAGAGAGAGAATATGGGGAATATTGTCTGTCATGGAGGCAGGGGGAGGGTGGGAAAGGGGGGCGTATACCCGGGATATCAGTGGTGGGGAATATGCACTGGTGGAAGGATGGGTGTTTGATCATTGTGAGATTGTAACCCAAACATGAAAGCTTGTAACTATCTCACAGTGATTCAATAAAATAAAGTTAAATATATATATTTAACATATATTTAACTTTATTTTAAGTTAAATATATATATATTTATATATGCATTTATAAATATATATATATATGACTTTTTCCTCTCTCGGCTGCTTTTGCAGCCCTCGGCTGATACTTTCAAGGCTGTGTGCTAGACTCCCACTCTGAGGATCAGCTTCTACCTCACCCCACCTCTGGATGGCCCCCAAATGACGCCTTGGCAGATGGCTGTGCTCTTTAATTAGCCGTGTACTGACTGCTTCCCCCGGCTTAATATCAGGAAGTTTCCCCGTGTTTCTTCCCCTTCCCCCTCTTGGCCAGAGTTATCTTCCTACTATTCTTTTCCCACTTGGTACTTTTGTTTGCTGCCTTTCCCTTTGGTCTGTTATCAGAATCCAATCTGGAGGTTCCTGCCAAATTGTTTGAACTGTTTCTCTCCATATGTGGCATCCACCGTCGGTCTTGAGCCCTCCTTGTTTGGTATGAATGGGCTGTTACAAGAGCCGTAAGAGACAGTGTCATTTGCAAACGGACTGTAACTTAGCAGAGTCTTTATAATTAGCTGGTTTCACCACATTAGGAAGCAGTTATCTTATTAAGAAGCCATGCCAACAACTCATCAAGATTTAAATATGAATAGAAATACCCAGAATAATGCAGAGATCTTCTTGGGGCCTTTTTAATGATGTATTCTTGGAGGAAGTGGCGGGGGGGGGGGGGGCTGGTTGGGTCCTACCAGGCTGTACTCAGGGACTATTCCTCACTCTGTGCTCAGGGATCACTTCGGAGGATGCTCTGGCGACCCATATGCGGTGCCAGGGATCAAACAGGGTCAGCTACGTGCAAAGCAAAAACTTAACCCCTGTAGAAAGAAAAAAACTGACACTAAAAAATGTATTGATTCTTATGTAAGCATGATGGATGATTTTTCTCACCCCCAACCCCCTACCCACCTTACCCTCCTCCTTGAGATTTATTTAGCTAATTTATATTCAAGTTAATTTGCATCCCTCGATCATATACTACTTAATTTTGAGAAGGCAGTAGCCAAGAAATACTGCTTGATATAAAATGAATTACTGTGGGCCTGTCACAGAAGTAGCCGTGAAGGGTGGTTGAAAAAAATGACGACAGCGGTGGAGGGAAAGTGACAGTAGTGGTGGATGGGTGTTGGAATATCGAATGCCTACAACGAATTGTTGTGAACAACTTTGCAGACCACGGTGTTCAAATAAAGGGGGAAAGAAATCTTGCTTGTGGCTAGTGACAGTCAAGTAGAAGACTAAAGAAGAATATAATGAATAATATGTCAGCTGATAGATAAGAGGAGACAATCAGACCCACTCGTGTTAGGGCCCTTGAAGTGCGTTGCGTCTTCCAGCCACCGGCTGTCTTCTGAGTCCTGTTTGGCTCGATCCTGTTATGTGGTTCTCCTGTACCTACTATATGCAATCTCGACTGTCCTTCCCTCCAGTGAACATGAAGAGCATCTGATTCCAGAGTTTCTGGATCAACTCTAACTCCATCTGGACACTAGCGCTGCGGATTGTCCCAACTGGGGAAAGTGTTAGAGAACAAGGATGCACTGATGCGTATGGCACCACCTCTGAACTCGGTAGGATTTCAGAAAAAGAAATAAATGGGAAGTGAGGATATGTCCAGGAAAGGTATGCAACTTTAACCAACAGGGTCTAAATGAGGAGGAAGCGTTGATGACCATGGTGGAGGGGAGGCGGTCCAACAGGCACTGACAGACGCAAAGGTTCCGAAAGTGGTCAGGAGCCTGCGCTGGGGCTGGTGAGTACGGTTTCTAGGAGTGCAGAGTGACTTTGAATCGAAGTAACAAGGGAAGGTGAATGTTTTGGGTAAAAATGGGAGAGATAATAAGCAAAATGAAAGACGGCAATGAAGAACAAAGCATGCCGTTAGAACCATATCAACAAAATGGGATAAAAATAGACTCTTAGGGGCTGGAGCTATAGCACAGTGGGTAGGGCGTTTGCCCTGCACCCGGCCAACCCGGGTTCTATTCCCAGCATCCCACATGGTCCCCTGAGCACCGCCAGGAGTGCTTCCTGAGTGCAGAGCCAGGAGTAACCCCTGTGCATCACCAGGTGTGACCAAAAAAAAAAAAATGGACTCTTTTTTTTGCAAGGATTTTATTGTCCGCTATTTCCCAACTCAAAGGAATGCATTCAGCCTCAGAACATGG
This sequence comes from Sorex araneus, assembly GCF_027595985.1. Lineage (NCBI taxonomy): Eukaryota > Metazoa > Chordata > Mammalia > Eulipotyphla > Soricidae > Sorex > Sorex araneus. Next base: position 184,302,246 of record NC_073306.1, on the reverse strand, counting down.
CTTCTGTGCACATTTCTGCGCAGTTCTTTTGAGTTTAAAAAATTGTCTGAGTAATGGCCCTTACCTTTGTAAGCTTTATTCATTCACCAGCAGGGTGAGGAAGTTGGATGAGTTACGTGCATTGCCTCTAGGATCTAAAATAAGAAGATACATATTTGGGGGAGACGAGCTCCAGAGCCAGAAAGGGAACCCCCAAATTCTGTAGCTGTTATCGATATCTAATATTAGAGAGCCCCCTTATATAGCGTGTGAAGTGAGTGTTATTAACCACTAGAGTCACAAGCTTTAGGACACATTCAGGATAGGATAATCACTTCCCAGCTCAAAGAGAAGATTTCCAGATCTGCCAAGATCCTCCCATCAAGATGGGCCGGAAAGAGAGCACAGAGCACAGAGCATTTCCCTCACACGCAGCCAAGCCCAATTCAGTCCTCATCACAGGCCCCCTAAATACTTCCAGGAGCAATCCCCAAGCACAGAGCCCAGAGAAGTCCCCAGTGTCACTGGATAGCCCCAAACCTCCATCCTCAAGAAAAAGAAAGGGCAGGGTAGGTAGCTCATCCAATATCCCTTGACTGTGAGTGGTACTCAGGAATCCAGAGTTAAGCATCTAATGCCAAGAATTGTTTTGGTTTTTTTTTTTAAGCTTAAAACATTTTTTGAGGGGCCGGAGTGATAGCACAGCGGGTAGGGTGTTCGCCTTGCATGCGGCCGACCCGGGTTCGATCCCCAGCATCCCATATGGTCCCCCAAGCACCGCCAGGAGTAATTCTTGAGTGCAAAGCCAGGAGTAACCCCTGAGCATCGCTGGGTGTGACCCAAAAAGCAAAAAAAAAGAAAAAAAAACATTTTTTGAATTATTGTTGTTTGGGGGTCGGAGGGATGGTACAGGGGATGAGGTGCTTGCCTTGCTCACAGCCGACCCCCAGTTGTGATTCCCAGTACGCCGTATAGTTCCCTGAGCATGGCCAGAGGTAACTCCTGAGCACAGAGCCAAGTATAACTCCCGAGCACCACCAGGTGTGGCACAAGCCTCACCCACAACTGGTAAATAGATAAATAAATACATAAATATTTGCACGGTGGGGACACCTAAGGTCATGCCTGGGCAGTGTTTTGTGCTATAAGAGACTAGGAAATTGTTTCCATCTTTTACATTATCCGAATGCATTTCATCGGGTCCATTTTAAGTCAGTGGCCGATGTGAAGTGCTGTGTGAAATCAGCCTGGATGAAATGCCCACCAAACTCAGAGTTCTCTTGGAGGGTTGGCTCCTGACTAGGTATGTTTTGTGAGCTGACTCTAGCTCTTCAGAACCCAGCTGAAAGAGTCAAGTTTAAATCCATCCAGCCTGTCATTTGCCCTGTTCTATATCTTGACTGATTTCTTGACTGATTCCTCGGGTGTGTGTGTTGGGGGGGGGGGGGGATCAGCAATTTGTATGTCCTAATCAAATATTCCTCCAGTAACCTGGTAGTCTGTGGGTCCTTCGTCTAGAATCTAGTTAAAAGGCTCTGTGGAAACAGGGGTAGGCAGAGGCTGGATTCTGTAGGAGAGTTCTGCTTCTGAGTTTTTGGTTTTTTCCTTTGGGGGTGGCCGGTGTTTGGGTCACACCCAGCAGTGCTCAGGGCTAACTCCTGCCTCTGCACTAAGAGATCACTTCTGTCTGGCTCGTGGGGCCATACCTGGTGTAGGGACTGAACCGGGGTCATCGTCTGCAAGACAAGAGCTTTACCCCCTGTACTAACCCTCCAGACCTTCTTTTTTTTATTAAATCACAGTGAGATACACAGTTACAAAATTGTTAATTATTTGGGTTTCAGTCATATAATGTTCCAGTATCCCTTCACCAGTGTACGTTTTCCACCACCAGTGACCCCAATTTCTCTCCCGCCCCTTCCTCCTCCTCTCTCTCTCTTTCTCTCTCTCTCCCCCTTCTCTCTTTCATTTTGACAGCCCTTATTTTAGGGAGACAACGTTATTCAGTTAAAGGTTACTGACCCTTATTCAGTTAAAGGTTACTTATCTTCCAAATTTAGAACGTTCTTCTTCCTTGCAACAACTTAAAAAATTTTTCCCCTTCTTTATCACATCCTCCTTCCCTTCCTTTCACCTTTTTTTACCTTCGAGGAATAATTAGAAAGAAGTTACATCTACGGTTACGAGGCAAGAGTTATGAAAAGTAAAAGCGCAAGAAAGTGAATTTAGGGGGCTGGAGCGATAGCACAGCAGGTAGGGCGTTTGCCTTGCACGCAGCCGACCCAGGTTCAATTCCCAGCATCCCATATGGTCCCCTGAGCACCACGAGGAGTAATTCCTGAGTGCATGAGCCAGGAGTAACCCCTGTGCACTGCTGTGTGTGACCCAAAAAGCAAAAAAAAAAAGTGAATTTAGCTGGGAAAGGGTCAGAGAGACATGGAATGGGATTTAGCTGAGTTGTCAGAAGATGGAGAGGGAAATGCAGTAAGTATCCTGGTTTGGGGACGTGGGCGAGATGAGGGCATCTGGGGGCGAGCTTTACTCACAGCAGCCACCAGGTGGCGCTGTGTACATCACAGTCACCGCCCGGCGTGGGTTAGGGGTGGAGGGAGGCGCGGTCAGGCGGGGGTGGGGGCGGCGCGCTTTCCTCTAGGTACAGGATGTTTGCTAGACAGATGTTAGAGGATCCTGAAGTCCTTCTGGGGACAAAAGCAAAGATAAATAACTGAACCTACCCTGGTACTTGTCCCTGCGCGTTTAAATATTCTGTGACTTGTTTTAAATGGAATCCAGACGCGGTGCAGGATTTAGACGGCACCGATGTTAGCCTTGGCTGACACGCTTTCCGCCTGCGCATGAGCTCAGCGAGAAGTACAAGTTCTTCCATTCTTAAAAATAGTAATAGCAAGGATGGGGGCGGGGGATTAGTAATAGGGTCTGGATACACTTTGGTTTTCTTGGGGGGGGGGCGGAATGGAATGGAAAGATTGAGAAGTTAATTTGCTGAGCTGGACAGAATATTTATTTATTTATTTTTATTTATTTAGGGCTGGAGCAATAGCACAGCGGGTAGGGCATTTGCTTTGCACGCGGCCGACCAGGTTTCGGTTCCTCCGTCCTTCTCAGAGAGCCCGGCAAGCTACTGAGAGTATCCCGCCCGCTCGGCAGAGCCTGGCAAGCTCCCCATGGCGTATTCCATATGCCAAAAACAGTAACAAGTCTCACAATGGAGATGTTACTGGTGCCCGCTCGAGCAGATCAATGAACAATGGGACGACAGTGCTACAGTGCCATTTATTTATTTATTCTGCTTTTTGGATCAACACCCGGCAATGCTCAGGGTTACTCCTGGCTCTGTACTCAGGAATCACTCCTGGCGGTGCTCAGGGGACCATATGGGATGCTGGAAATCAAACCCCGGTTGGTCATATGCAAGGCAAACCCACTGTGCTATTGCTTCAGCCCTGGACAGAAGCTTTACGAGCCGGCTTGCGGCAGACAGGCTGCTGGCCAGCGAGGTTCTTATCCCTGGGACACGTGGGATGCCACTGGTGCTTGTGTTTCTGGGGTTTTGATAAGCGCCGTGGGAGGGACCTTGCGGATCGAAGTCAAGGTCTGGCCCTTGCGAGGGCTTCACTCTACCACCTTTGCTGCCCCTGGCCCTGAGGTGATGGTTCAGGGGAACACAGGGGTGGAGTGTGGCGTTGCCGTGTTTGCTCTGAATATCACTCATCTCTCCACCTCTGGACAAGACTTGTTCATGTGGTGCGCTTCTGGGTCGCCGTAATGTCCCTCATTCTTCCTCACCTGGATCGTCACGCATCTGGTACTCGCCTTTGTCAAGAGTTTCTCCAGAGCAGTACAGGGGTTAAGGTACTTGCCTTGCACACCGCCAAGTCCAGTTCAATCACCAGCACCACATACGGTTCCCTGAGCACTGCCAGCAGTGATCCCTGAGCACAGAGCCAAGAGTAAAGCTCTGAGCACCTCCAGGTGTGGTCCAAACCACCACCACCCCCCAAAAAACACAAGAGTTCCTCCATCCCTTCTTCAGCGTCTGAACTTCCAGTGAACCTGGCGAAGACCCCAGGAGATGTAGGAGCGCGCACAGCACCAGGCGGTGGGAAGGGCTCGAGGCCTGTAGACTCTTCCAGCCCCAGAACCTGGCTTAAAGCTAGCGGCCTCCTCCGCCGCCAGCAGCTCGCTTGGATAGTAGGTTAATCACTGATCACTCTGGCTTTCCTCGGCAGGAAATCACATGCCAAAACCACAAATCTGTTCCCACAGGGGGTTTTGTCTGTTGTTTTTTTTTTTTTCAGCGCAGGTGTTGTTTGTTGATTCCACGGAGGGTCTTCAAGGCCCCTGTGATGGGACTGGGGAGCTGGCTCGGAGCCTGGGTCACATGCGTCACATCGGGCCCACAGCACCAGCCAGGAGGAGGTCCAGAGCACTGCCAAGGGGGGGCCCAAAAGAAAAATAAAGAAAAAGGAGAAAAAGAAGAACGGATTCAAATCATGGCAACACACACACACACAAAAAAAAAAGGAAAAAGTTCCCTGACAGAAAATCAGGCTGAAAGGCGAAGACAGGTGACAGGTGACTTTGCTGCGTGGTGCGACTGGAATGCAGAGGAGGCAAGCTGAAACCACAGGTGTGCGGGGCCACGGAGACAGCACAGGGACTAAGGCACTCACCTTCCACACAGCCAACCTGGGGTTGTGATTTTTTTTTTCTTTAACTTTTCAGGCCACAACTGGCAGTGCTTAGGGGTGACTCCTGGTGCTGAACTCAGGAATTATTCCTGACGGTGCTCTGGGAACCACATGGGATGCCGGGGATCGAACCCGGGTCGGCTGCGTGCAAAGCAAACGCCCTCCCCGCTCGCTGTGCTCCCGCTCCAGCCCCCCAACCTGGGTTTGATCCCCAGCGCCCCACAGGGTCCCCTGAGTGCTACCAGGAAGTATCCCTGAGCACAGAACCAGCCATGAAGCCCTGAGCCCTGCCCAGACTGGCCGAAGAATTTATCAGTGCGTTGTTTTTTTTTTCTCAAGGCCACACCATAGACACGAATCACATGCTTTGTGCGGTTTCGGCTTTGTTCCCGAGGGCCCCCACATCTCGGAACACCCGTGCATCCTTCTCAGAACAATCCCTGGAGAACCCCTGGGCTTGGCGGCCGTCCTGCCCGGTCATTCCACAGGCGCGCGGGGGTGGGGGGTGCAGGTCAGGGTTCTGCTAAGGCCCAGCCCAGCCCCCTGGGCTTCCAAGGCCCCAAGGAAGCCTGGCAGGGAGGGACCCAACCCAGAGCTCCATGAGGTCCCAAACGGGTGCGTGCGTCCAGAGCAGGGAGGGTCAGGTCGGGGCCAGAAACCCGTAAAGCCCCCAGCTCTGCTCCCTGCACGCTGCCTCCTCGCCCGGCGGTCTGCAGGGAAGGAAGCGCAATATTTAGAACTTTCAAAACCTCAATTGTTTGGCGCGTTCTTACCGAGGGGGCCAATTGAAAAAAAATCGCCCCAGGGATTTAGAAAAAAATAATTTTTGAAGTCAGCGTTTAGTGCTGTAGATGAGTGGGAAAGATCTTACATGCGGGTCACTTCCTCTCTGCTTCAAGAAATGAATCGTGTGGTGCTGGAAATAGCCTGTCGCAAGAGGGGCGTCTCCGCGTCCCTGGAACACTGACGATGCCAGGAAACTTTCCAGCCCCAAACGGAGCTTGTCCCTTTCCCAGGACTCCAGACAGTCGAGATGACCCAGCAGTTCTCTGCGGGGTTTCCCAGGCGGCCTGGGGGGGGGGGGTGTCGAGAATGGAACATCCAGAGAAAATCATTTCTTCATCCGTGCCCTGCTGCATTCAAGAGACGGTGCAGGGCTTCAGAAAGGAGCCAGGCTCCACCCGAGCAGACGCTCTGCTGCCCGCTCCGCCTCCCTCGGCTCCGAGGCTCCGAAGGTCCAGGAGGAGAGAGGCTGAGACCGTGAGCCCTGGCGGTAGGAGCTGGCAGCAGTGAAAATACGAAGTACCCGGGCAATGAGCAGACACGACTCTTCCCAGATGTGCAAGTCTGACCGTGTTGCCTTTTCTGAACTGGACCCGCAGCGATCACGTGGGGTTACTTGCATCTGTTTAATGCTTAAAGGATTGCGCTGGAGAAGAGACAGGGCCGGGCTGAGTTATTTGCCTTGCACGTGACCAACCGGGGTTTGATCACCAGTTACGGTACTGCCAGGAGAGATTCCTGAGCACAGAGCCAGGAGTAAGCCCTGAGCACTGTTGAGTGTGGCCCTGAATGGATCAATTTTTTTTTCCATTGTATTAACAGGCAAGTCATAAATAATGCAGAGTAGCTGGTAAATGTATCTGCATGTGACATGATTTGAAGGAGCAAATCTCGGGGAAGTGATTTTTTTTCTAGATGTGAGGATTCCCAGAGCATAGTTCAAACTCGTGCCGGCGGCGGAGGGGGTGCGTCTGACCCTCTGCTTCTTGACCTCTCCCCACCAGGGTCTCCTTCTGACCTTGTTCCCTTCCTGTGCCCTGTGTATTACCCCCTCCCCCCTACTATTTACTTAATTTCCCCCCCGTTTCCTCTTTGGAATATCTGGGGGTCTGATGGCCCCACTTGAGAAAGGCTTGTCCAGAGAGTCCACAGAGAGGCCTGACCACACAGGCGGGGCTAACGGTGGGCTTGGCCCTGTGCCTCCCTTGCAGGTCCTTCCATCGCGACACCCCCCAAGGACATCTGGAACGTCACCGGTGCCCAGGTTTACTTGAGCTGCGAGGTCATTGGAATCCCCACGCCCGTCCTCATCTGGAACAAGGTGAGGGGCCCGGAAGCCAGGGAGATGCCCTCATGCCCGAGAGAGGTCATCGAGTGGAACCCTCACTGCGTTCACGGCTACTGGGCCCCAAAGTAGGGGGGCCTGATGGCCTCTCCCAGACACCGCACTGCTGGCTGTGGGACAGTCAGCCCCCAGCCAGATCCCCACCATGCCCTCCTGTCAGCCACGCAGAGCAGGGCATTTTGCATCTGCGAACTCTCATTCTTCAGGGGCCAGAGAGATAGCACAGTGGGTAGGGAGTTTGCCTTGCACGCAGCCGGCATGACTTCAATCCCGGCCTCCCATAGGGTCCCCCGAGCACTGTAGGAAGTAATTCCTGAGTGCAGAGCCAGGAGTAACCCCTGAGCACCACTGGATGTGACCCAAAAAGCCAAAAACAAAACAAAACACCTCATTCTTCAGCCCTCGGGAGTGGACACCTGCCAGGGCCGCCGCGTTCCCTCCCGAAGCCAGGCCTCCTCCCCCCCAGCACTGTGGGCCTTTGTTTGCAGGACACGCCCAGCGAGGCTCCCGAGGGGGATCAAACTCAGGGCCTCACACATGAAGACATGTGCTCCACCACTTTGAGTCACATCCCGGCCCACTCTAGATTTCTTTTGGATCTGATTTTTTTTTCCTTTTTGGGTCACACCCGGCGATGCACAGGGGTTACTCCTGGCTCTGCACTCAGGAATGACTCCTGGCAGTGCTCAGAGGACCATATGGGATGCTGGGAATCGAACCCGGGTCGGCCGCATGCAAGGCAAATGCCCTACCCGCTGTGCTATCGCTCCAGCCACTGGATCAGATTTTTGTTGTTGCATTATTTACTTTCATGTTTCCATCATAATCTACAAAGCTATTGATAGAAGAGTCTTGGGCATTGACCACAAGTGTCAGCAGCCTCCCACTCTCCCCATCCCCGCCCCATCTCCTTAGAAAACTTTCTTTTTTTTTTTTTGCTTATTATAGTTTGGGTCACACGCCTAAAAATGGTTTTGTCTCCTATGGGCGTGATGCAGTTGCCTTGCCTCTGAACGGCCACAGTGCCTTGACTAGAGTGCCCTTACGTTATTTATTGCCTGTCGGCTTCCTCTCTCAGCCGATACCCTCTCATCTCCTTCCTGGACATCCTCAAAGTCTTATTTTATTTTATTTTTTTTGCTTTTTGGGTCACACCCAGCGATCAATACTCAGGGGTTACTCCTGACTCTGCACTTAGGAATTACTCCCGGCAGTGCTTGGGGGATGATATGGGATGCCAGGGATTAAACTCGGGTTGGCCGCGTGCAAGGCAAATGCCCTACCTGCTATCCTATCACTCCGGCCCTGCATCCTCATTTCTAAAATCTCAGGGTCAGGGGTCTGCCGAACCTTGACGCCTTCCCTTTCTTGGCCTTGCTGCTCTCTGCGCCACAGATGAGAACATCTGGTATTTCGGGCCAGAACAGTCTTGGTCGTGGATTCACCCTACGCCCTGCATGATGGATAGCAGCATCTCTGGCCTCATCTACACACTCAACGACAGTGGTGCTCACCCCCCAGCAGTGACAAAGACGTCCCCAACGGCATATGCCACAAAATACACAGGAGTGACCCCTGAGAACAAAGCCAGGAAGAAGCTCTGGGCACTGGCAGTTGTGGCCCAAACATCTCGCCCCCAAATAGGTTATCTTGTACAAATATCTTTTGGGAGTTCCCTGAAATTCAGTGAACTCTTGAAACGTAGCTTCGGGGATCTAATTCCTCCTGCTTCAACAGCCATTAGTGCTTTCTGCTGTTAGTTGTTGGGGCATGGTACAGGCGTGCTCAGGGGCCACCAGCATGAGCCTGGCACTTGCAATCTCACCATTTGGTCCAATCACTGACACTTTCTTATCAGTTGCTGTCCTGCAAGAGAGCTTAGGAAGATCTTCTTGTGGCTGAAACAGAGCCAGAGGACATAGAACCAATAACCTCATCGATGGAAAAGAGATTGAGCTATACCTTTACTTTGTCCTAAGGGATAGTTATTTACTGAGTAAGTGCAAAAATGGATGTGCAAAAATTCAGAAAAGGATTGTGTGGAAATTACTAAGTATAATCTAATTAAAAAGTCGGATGTACATCCTGTGCTGTTCTAGGATGTAGTCACTTCCAAGTTGATGATGAATCACTGCCATAAATGTCCTATTGTTTTACAGGTAAAAAGGGGCCCCTCTGGAGTTCAGAAGACAGAACTCTTGCCTGGTGACCGGGAAAACCTGGCCATCCAGACCCGGGGTGGCCCGGAAAAGCATGAAGTGACTGGCTGGGTGCTGGTGAGTACCACGGGTTGGCAAGAGATTTCACTATTTAACACAGCAGGTGTGGCAAAAGGGGTGCTGTCCTTGTCTCTCACGTGGGGCCACAGCTGGCTGTGCTCAGAACTTACTCTTGGCTCTGCACTCAGAGATCACTCCCAGTGGGCTCAGGACCATATGGGATGCCGGGGATTGAACTGGGCTGGCCACTGCAAAGCAAGCACACTGCTCATGCTCTCGCTCTCTCTCTCTCTCTCTCTCTCTCTCTCTCTCTCTCTCTCTCTCTCTCTCTCTCTCTCTCTCTCTCTCTCTCCACTGCAAACATAACCTGCTCTCTCCATCTCCTCTCTCAACCATATGGGAAGCCGAGGATTGAATTGGGCTGGCCACTGCAAAGCAAGCACACACCTGCGGGCTTGTGAGCTCTCTCTCTCCTCTCTCTCTCTTCTCTCTCTCTCCCCTTCTCTCTCTCTCACATACACACACCCTTGCGGGCTTGCAAGCTCTCCTCTCTCTCTCTCTCTCTCTCTCTCCTCTCTCTCTCTCTCCCCTTCTCTCTCTCACACACACACCCTGTGGCTTTTAACCTATGCAAAGTGACCGAAGGTCGTGCGGCATTTCCCGAGGATCAGTTCTCCCAGCACACCGACTGGGGTAGCTGTTTAGGTCTCCCATGGAAGTAGGACCATGTGCTATTTCTAGCAGTGTCTTTGCTCTAAAGCCCTTGTCCATCTTCGGGTGCTTGTGAAACAATGACCTCGAGGCCACTGGACAAAGGGAAGACCACTATGGAGGAACTTAATCCTTTGGTGGGGTTTTTTTCCCCTCACAGGTGTCCCCTCTCAGTAAAGAAGACGCTGGAGAGTATGAGTGCCACGCGTCCAATTCCCAAGGACAGGCCGCGGCATCAGCAAAAATCACAGTGGTGGACAACATCCATGAAATACCAGTGAAAAAAGGTAGTTAATAAATCTCGCCACATTTAAACGTGACTGGTGCTCTTGTTTAATAAGGAACAGAGCCAAGTATGAAGGTATCAGACAGGCCTTATTTACATTCTGTAACACTGGGTCTAAAGTATGCCATCACAGCCAGATCACGAGTTCCCAAAGCACTCGAGTGGGTGATGGAGCGCGATTATGACTTAGATGCTTTCACTCTATCCTCCACGCGAGAGTCAAAGCTGAAACTTGAGTGGGAGGCTTGCATATTCCCTAACTTTCTACCTACATGGCATTTTTCCTGGGTATTGTGACTGTTCTATTAAATCCCCATTTAAAAAGAAATGATTGTAGGCAATTCTGATCCTTCACTTTGAGCTTTTGTAAGAAAAAGCTGGAGTATACTGGCAAGTACCCAACTCTTCACTGTCAAAGGGGTTCCCAGGAAGCACCATCCTGCAGTGTCAGAGCACGGCTGCTTTACATTTATATAGTTCCATTACACTGATGTCGAAATTGACTTTCCCTTAAGTGAAAATGAGACCAAAATTTATTGTCAGCATTTGTCAAACCATTCCACTGTGTGGATCACTCAGCTGTGGTATGAAAGGAAGAAATAGCAAGACTGTGTTTGATCAGATTCTTTTCAGCCAAGATGCGGAACAAACAGCAGAAGCTAAGAGTCAAATTGGATGTTTGCATCTCAGTTCTGCTAATTATTCCCCCACTTCAAAGTGTGATGGAGAGCAAGTTCCTTCGCCTCTCTAAAATGTGCTCTTCCATTTGACTGATAGGGCAACTCACTTTTCACATCTGCAATCCTCTGTAGGTCCAATCCCAAAGAGAAGTATAGCACATCACTGAAACAATTCCAGTCCTTTATCCCCACATTTTGTTTACCTGGAAATACTATACCTGAAAATTAAAATGTCAACTATAGGGGCTAGAGCGATAGCACAGCGGGTAGGGCGTTTGCCTTGCACTCGGCTGACCTGGATTCTATTCCCAGCATGCCATAGGCCCCCTGAGCACTGCCAGGAGTAATTCCTGAGTGCAGAGCCAGGAGTAACCCCTGTGCATCGGCAGGTGTGACCCAAAAAGCCAAAAAAATAAAATAAAATGTCAACTATATCCATCTATTAACTTTTTTTATCTTTTTTTTTTTAAACAGGTCATGGTGCTCAGCAATAAAAATGCAGAATATTTTAGTCTCCATTGCTAAAAGTACCCCTGGTTAACTTCAACCCTTGTTCTTAACCCAAAAACTTGTTTCTTTTGACCCAGCCCTCTAACATTTTAGTTACAGTCACTGTTTTTTACAGAGAAATATGAATAAAGATAACACATCAAGTCTATCTACAAAACTTTATTGTTTATTTACAGAACAAAGGCATGCACACAATTAAACAAAGCCAATAAAATGCTTTTTCTTGCAACAGAGTACATATTTGTAATTTTTTTCAGTCATGGAAACAAGACACAAAAGATATTTACAAGTATCTTCTTGAGAGCCCCTTAAGAGAGCTAAACACTCATCATCCGAGGGGCAATGCTCATAGACATCAATTCCTGAAACAACAGTTTGCACGCATATGGCATTCGGACCAAGGAAATCTGCAAAGAAACAAAGAAAATGCAATTAGTAAGGCTAGACTGAAATGACCCCACTTCTCTATCCCAGAGGAAAATAAAGATTTTGTTCTACAAAGGATGAATAAGTGAGTGGCTGACAACGCTTTTCCCGTTACCCTGGCTTGTGGCGCTTCTTTCTCCTAACAGGTGTTTTACTCTTTCTGCCAGACACAATTTCTATCCACCAACCTCAATTAGAGGTCTAAGAAGAAGTCACAGCTTAAAATCCCTTGCACAACGCATTACTATTTCCAGAAGACTCAAGAAATTACCTCGCTAAAACTGGTTTTCAGAAAAAAACAAATTGTTGGGGCTGGCGTGATAGTACAGTGGGTAGCTCACTTGCCTTACATACACCCAAACCCACTACCAACAAAAATTAATGTAACAAGATATTGTTACTTAGTATCTTTTGTTATTTAACAAAAGAGTAACATCTTTAATATCTTTTGTTATGCAATTGTTACTTAACATCAAATTGTTATCTTTTTCAACATTTAAAATAGTACTTTTTTCCCTTTTGGTTCACACTTGGTGAAGCACAGGGGTTACTCAGAGCTCTGCACTCAGGAATTACTCCTGGCGGTGCTCAGGGGACCATATGGGATGCCGGAGATCGAACCTGGGTCAGCCACATGCAAGGCCAACGCCCTACCCGCTGTGCTATCGCTCCAGCCCCTAAAATAGTACTTTTTTTGTTGTTGTTGTTCTTGGGTCACACCCGGCGATGCACAGGGGCTACTCCTGGCTCATGCACTCAGGAATTACTCCTGGCGGTGCTCAGGGGACCATATGGGATGCTGGGATTTAAACCCCGGTCGGCCTCATGCAAGGCAAACACCCTACCCGCTGTGCTATTGCTCCAGCCCCTAAAATAGTACTCTTGAAGCCAGAGATAGCACAGTAAGTAGGGTGCTTGCCTTACTTGCCCCAGTGCCGAACACGGTCCCCTGAGCCCCAGGAGTGATCCCTGAGCACTGTCAGGTAGGGCTCCAAAACAAAAACATGTAAACAAACAAAAACTCCCTAGGAATCTTTTAGAAGCATGCAATTAAAACTGAAAATGCCATGGGCCAGAGATAGTACAGCTATGGGTAGGGCACTTGCCTTTGCCGAGATGGCCTGAGCCCTGCCATGAATGATCCCTGAGCGCAGTCAGGAGTAAGCCTTGAGCACTGCCAGATATGGCCCCAAAACCAAAACAAGAAACCAAAAAGAACCAAAAAGAAACAGTGAAAACACCAATGTGTTTCACTACACTAATCAGCATAATCACACCAACAAAGTTCTACCCTCAACGAGTTGCTGCACAGTGGATACACACCTGGGTTTTATTGCGACAGCCCCTGCACTCATATGTATGGGTCCTGGTGTTGGCAATTGCCATGATTCCACAGAGGTTGCAGACGTGAACCTGGTAGGGATCTGATGCTTCGAACAACCTTTCCCTTAGAAACTGGGCAGCGCCGTGGGCAATCTGACAGTCCCGTTCCATTTCCCCGAAACGCAGACCACCATCGCTGTTGAGGGAAGAAGAGACGGTTATCCTCTACTGATTCCCCGCCATCACTATTGCTGTGACGAATGATAAAGGTGAAGGAAGACAGGAGCAGAGGAGGAGAACCGGGCTCTTGATTTCTTCATGTTTTTCCGGGAGGGGGGTGGGGCACACACGGCCACTATTGCTTGTTAGTTAGGAGTTAGCTGCTCCCGGCAAGGGACCACTTGGGTGTTGAGGGTTAATTAAGCCAGCTCTGGCCCCCTATTTTTGGCGGGAGGTGGGGGGCAGCAGTGCAGGGAACTGAACCAGAAGGCTTTTTTTGGTTTGGCAGTATTCCCTACTACCAGTACAGTGCTCAGGGGGACACGCCTGATGGTGCGGAGGGACTGAACCCGGGCCTCCTGCACGCAAAGCGAATGTCTAGCCCAGAGATACACCCTATTTGCCTCATATAATTAAGTACAGAGTTGTTACTGTTGTGAGTTTACTAAAATTCAGCTCATAACTCAAAAGTGAACAATTGAAGAGTCCGTCTAGATAAAGCAAATTCTCTGTGAAAGCCCCCCCTGGCAGTCGAGGCTGTGTGCAATATTAAAAACAAATCACCGGGAACTGGAGCTATAGCACAGTAGGTAGGGTGTTTGCCCTGCACGCGGCCAACCCAGGTTTGATTCCCAGCATCCCATATGGTCCCCTGAGCACCGCCAGGAGTCATTCCTGAGTGCAGAGCCAGGAGTGTGACCCAAAAACCCCTGTGCCTCACCAGGTGTGACCAAAAAAGGAAAAAAAAAAAATCACCAACATACTGGTCATGTTTGGAGGAAACTAAACAAGCCACAATCCAGCATCTATTGTGCCTTTACTGTATGAACTACATCACGCTCTGCTGAAGAAACAGTAGCTGCTCCCAGCAAGGGACCAGCTAATAAAGAGGGAATTATGAAGTGAGAATCTTTTTTTTTTTTTTTTTTTTTTGGTTTTTGGGTCACACCTGGCGATGCACAGGGGTTACTCCTGGCTCTGCACTCAGGAATTACTCCTGGCGGTGCTCAGGGGACCATATGGGATGCTGGGATTTGAACCCGGGTCGGCCGCGTGCAAGGCAAACGCCCTACCCGCTATGCTATCACTCCAGCCCCTGAAGTGAGAATCTTAACAGTTAACAACCCCCATTTAATCCAGGGTTGTTATGATCATTAGTAGCTGCTAGAATCAGAGACACTCTGATACTGATAGTGTAAAATGCTATCTATGGAACATTAGTGCAAAAAACTCAACTCCTAAACCTCATCAAGCCTCTATAACTTATTATTTGTAAGAAAAATAGAAATGGACAGCACAGGAAAGTAAGTAGCAAAATCCAGAGTAAGAAACCGTCCAAATAATACAGGTTCTTTAACAAATACACAGCAAGAAAAAAAAGCCAAAGCATGATATATTAAAACAAACATGCAAGCACAGGCATGAACATAAAACCCAAGATACTGATTAACTGCAAAGCATAGGTCTTGTTTATTTATATCTGGCCAAAAGAGAAATCCTTTAAAAATTAAGTGGTCCTAGAACAGCAGGTAGAGCACTTGCTTGCATGCGTCCAACCCGGGCTTTGATGCCCAGCACCCCACATGGTCCCCCACGCCTGCCAGGAGTCCTCCGTGAGTGCAGAGCCAGGAGTAAGCCCTGAGCACAGCTGGGTGTGGCCCCAAAGAGAGAGAGACAGAGAAGAGAACAAGCACCTGGCAATGAGCTAATCCCCTGCGCCAGACCTACTGTGGTAAAAAATCCAGTGACGCAGCCAGGGACCCAAAGGGTGGCTCAAAGTAAGGCACGTGCCTGGCAGGCAGACTCCCCACGTGCATCAGGCAAGCTGGCACTGCCATCTGTGACCCGAATCCACAACACTGAGGGACCTCTGGGCACCACAACGAAGTGTACAACCCCAGGTTCTCACAGCAACAAAAAGAGGGAGGGGATAAAGGTCGGGCCAGGGAGCCAGCTCAAGGGCAAGTACGCATGCCTGCACGGGACAGCCCGGCTCAGCTCCCTGGCACAGGGCGCGCCAGCACCGCCAGGCAACTCTCTGGCAATGCACCGGGAGCAGCCCTTGAGCACTGCGTCATGGGCCCCAAATAAAAGGAGAGAACAAACACTAGATGCTGGAGCAATAGTACAGCAGGCAGGGCGCTGGCCGTGAACACAGCCAACACAGTTGGATCCCCGGCATCCCATTCGGCTCCTCCCCAATACGGCCAGGAGTGATCCCTGAGCAAAGAGCCAAGAGTAAGCCCTGAGCGCCGCCGGGTGTGGCCCCAAAACAAACAAAAAATAGAGACAGGGACTGGAGTGATAGACCAGCAGGTCAGGTGTTTGCCTTGCATGAGGCTGACCTGGGGTCAATCTCCGGCATCCCATATGGCCCCCCAAGCACTGCCAGGAGCAACCCCTGAGCATCGCTGGGTGTGACTCAAAAAGCAAAACCAAACAACAATAAAAAAATAGAAACAGTAAGATTCCGAGGTCTGGCCTTACAAGTGTGAGGCCTCAAACACAACCCCGAGTAACTACACATGAAGCACAGCCCTGCTGCCCTGTGATCGGGACGCCCAGCCCACAGCAGCGAGGACAGTCAGTCTCCGAGGAAAGGGCACGGCCCCAGGGAGCACACCTGAAACACCAGGGGAACAAGGAAGCCAACACCTCCCCCAGAGCCACAATTAAAGGACTGTAAGCCTCAGCGAGTGGCCAAATGAGTGTCTCAAATGCACAGTGACAGATACCCCCAAGAGCAGCACCGCTAAGTGCACTAGCACTGCCACCACGCACAGGGGCGGCCCCTGGTCACCGCCGCCCCTCAGGGGTGGAGCAGGAAAGGCCGCTCCCGAAGGGCACCGGGGACAAGGCAGTGCTTACCGAGATCGGCCCTCCATGGGCTGCCTGTTAAGGATCTGAATCGGGCCCCGAGCTCGAGAGTGAATCTTATCATCCACCATGTGTTTCAAACGCTGGTAGTAAGTTGGGCCAATGAAGATCTGGGAGGTGATTTTCCGGCCCGTGAACCCATTGTACAGGACCTGAAATAGTTTTAAGCACAGACCTTGTAAGTTCAGGCCACGTTTGCGTATGTGCCGTATGTCCTATATATTTTGATCAAAACAGGGGAAGCCATCTATAGTCAGGAAGCCGAGGCAGTCACTGTGGTGTGAGGGTGGGAAGGGCTGTAAGAGCCCCGGGGGGCCATCTAGACAGCAAGGGCTCTGTCACTCTGCTGGAGCCCCGGGGAACAATCACTCAGTGACAGTTTAGTGAGCAGATAACTTGCAAGCAGATCTGATGTGTTAGTACATCAACAAAAGGTTTGATTTATTTTTAAGAATAGAATCATATGGGGCCAGAGTAATAGTACAGCAGGTAGGGCATTTGCCTTGCACACGGCTGACCTGGGTTCGATACCCGGCATCCCATATGGTCCCCCAAGTACCACCAGATACGATTTCTGAGCGCAGAAGCAGGAGTAATCCCTGAGCATCACTGGGTGTGACCCAAAAAGCCAAAAAAAAAAAAAAAAAAAAAAAAAACCAAACAAACAAGAATAAAATCATATGCACAAAAAATACACACGTGACAAATTCCTACAGGAAGAGCAAAGGTACCTCATTTCCTCTGAGATGGTAGCCATAGTCGGATAAAAGATTAGAGATCTTCTGCACATTAACAGCATCATTGAAAGGTGTGGCATCCCCAATTTCACCCTTGTTGGCTGAAACCTTAAAAAGAAAAGCTGTTTTTTATAAAGCTGCTTCTCTCTGTCCCCCCCTTAGGAATCTATATCCAGGCTGGAGTGATAGCACAGCGGGTAGGGCGTTTGCCTTGCACGTGGCCGACCCTGGTTCTATTCCAGCATCCCATATGGTCCCCCAGCACTGCCAGGAGTAATTCCTGAGTGCAGAGCCAGGAGTAACCCCTGTTCATTGCCGGTGTGACCCGAAAAGCAAAAAAAAAAAAAATCTATATCCATAAAAATATGTTCAAAAGCTTTTCTATAGCACTAAAGATTTTTCTTATAATTTTATTTTTTAATTAATCACCATGAGATACAGTTACAAAGTTGTTCGTGAGTATGAGTTTCGGTCATACAATGTTCTAACACCCATCCCTTCACCACAGTAAGTGTTTAAACTTCAAAATCCATGAAAAGAGCCAGACGGCCACACTGTGGGCAGGCCTCTTGCCTTGCCTTGCCCAAGGCCAGCTCAGTTTGCTCCCTGGCATCCTACATGGTCTCCTAAACCCCACCAGGAATGACTCCTCAGTACAGAGCACACAGTCCTAAGCACTGCCAGGCGTGGTACAAAAACAAACATTCCATTCTGGAGAATTCGAGAGGCTGAGGGACAACTTGGCAGTCAGGGGCTCTGCAGGCCCAGCCCCTGGTTTGATCCTTGGGACTGTGTGGCCACCCGTCCAGCAGACTCGAGTCGGTCCCAAGCAAGGCCACTAGAGCCCTGAGAGGTCCCTGCACACAGGACTGGACAGTTTGACATCCACCACATGGCCCAGGCAGGAGAAACTCCCAGGCCCCCCTGTGGCACGGCTAAAGAGGCCGGGGGAGGGGACTGTGTCATGGTCAGCTGCTATACCGCACGGTTCATTTCATTAACACACCTCCCAAAGGACCTAGAGCAAACTCATTTCTCCAAAAACTAGTACTTATAGTAGGACTGGAGCACAGCAGGTAGGGTGTTTGCCTTGCACGTGGCCGACCCGGGTTCGATTCCTCTGTCCCTCTCGGAGAGCCAGCAAGCTACTGAGAGTATCCCATCCGCATGGCAGAGCCTGGCAAGCTCCCCTCGGCATATTCAATATGCCAAAAAAGTAACAAGTCTCACAATGGAGACGTTACTGGTGCCTGCTCGAGAAAATTGATGGGAACAGTAGACGACAGTGCTACAGTACTTACAAACCCTCAAATAGAAAGCTAGGAGAAGGCGCACTAGTGCAGGGAGTAGGAAGTCTGCCTTGCACACACCAACCCAGGTTCAATCCCGAGCACCCCATATAGTCTCCCCCAAACTCCACCGGGAGTGATCCCTGAGTGCAGATCAAGGGGTAAGCTCTGAGAACCATCAGTTGTGGCCCAAAAGTCAAAAACAAAAGAAAGAAAAATAAGTATCATTCTAATTTTCCCCCAAAGCACCCTAGTTTAAATATAAGGGCAATCTCCTACTATCATTTATAAGAAACATAAGTTTGAAATCTCTACTAATTAAAAAAAAAAAATTCTTACCTTTCCTTGAAGACACTCAATCAAGTGACCAATAGTCATACGAGAAGGAATGGCATGAGGATTTATAATGATATCAGGAGTGATTCCCTCACAGGTGAAAGGCATATCCTATAAAGCGGTGTTTAAAAAGAAACTTCAGTCATTGAGCAATGGGAGTAAAACTGACCCCTATCATAAGGACACTTTTCCTTTCCACCCGGTGCCAGGGATCACACCTTTAGCCTGTTATCAGTGAGCCAACATTCCTAGTCACATGACCTTTCCTGTCCTAAATCCAGGTCAAGAGGGTATGTTCATGGACTTACTCAAAACTAAAATGTCCTTTACTGCCTTTCAACTCAACAGCTAAAAAGAAAAGTTTTGTGAAATAAAATCCTCAGGGTTTAAAGCATTTGTCTGGCATGCAGCGGACCCCAGTTGGTCTCCAGCACCATGTAAGATCTGCCAAGCATTGCCAGGAGTGACCTCTGAGCACCACCAGGTGTGGGCTTACCTCTCCCCGACAAAAATAAAAAGCTCAAAAAAACAATGGATTAGCAGAAAAGACATCTGCACTCCTATATTCACTGCAGCACTATTAACAAAAGCCAAAATCTGGAAACAACTCAGTGTCCAAGAACAGATGACTGGATAAAGAAACTATGGTACTGGGGCTGGAGCAATAGCACAGCAGGTGGGGCATTTGCCTTGCATGCAGCCAACCTGGGTTCGATTTCCAACATCCCATATGGTCCCCTGAGCACTGCCAGGAGTATTTCCTGAGTGCAGAGCCAGGAGTAACCCCTGTGCATTGCAGGGTGTGACCCCCCCCAAAAGAAAGTACAGTGAAATGGACATAGTACAATGGGTAAGGCACTTGCAAGCAGCTGACCTGGACTCAATCCCCAGCACTACGCATGGTCCTCCAAGCCAACCTGGAATGATCCCTGAGCACAGAGCCAGGAGGAAGCCCTGAGCACTGCCAGGTATGCCTACCCCCAACCCAGTCCCCACCTCCACACACACACAGACACAAATAAACTATGGAACATCTACACAACAGAATACTACTCAGTAATAAGAAAAGACGAAATCGTGCAAGTGCTACTCCGTGGATGGATCTGGACAGTATCCTGCTGAGCAGTTCAGAGGGACAGACACGGAATGATCTCGTCCATATGTGGGTGGAAAGAAACAAAGCAGGGCTCCAACAAATGCTAACGGGCAACAAAAACTGAGAACTGGTTCCATTAGGAAGCTTCCCACAGGGGAGGGATGGAGGGGGAGGAAGGGACAGGGAGGGGGACACTAGGACAACGGTGGTCGGAAGTGGACACTCTGGGGCCGGTGTGGTACTGGACTATGCTATGCACAAAAACCTATCATTGAGACTGTAAGACAAAGGGCAAAACTGTGGGCTGGGGTAAGAGAAAGAAAAGCTGCCTACCTCTTGTCTATACTGAATGCCGCAAGTACCCTTCTGACCGTGCCGACTAGCGAATTTGTCTCCGATCTGTGGGATCCTAACGGAGCGAACCTGGATTCACAAAAAAACAGGTTAGTTCGGGTGGTCTGGTTTACTTCCGGTAAACAGAGAAAAGACCCAAGGTAACTCACCCGAATTTTACAAAATTTGTATCCTTCCTGGTTGAGCGTTACCATGACCTGGTCCACAATGCCCGTCTCACTCGTCCTGAGGAAAGTGCTACAATCTCTCTTGGTGTAGCGTCTGTTGGTGCTCTCCAGCTCGTCTTCATTTTCAGGCAAGGTGACTGTTTTGCCTATAATGACATCATCTCCGGATACGCGAACTCCAGGCGCTATCAAGCCATCATCGTCCAGCTTGTCGTAAATGGCATGCCTCATCCCTGCAAGGAGACACGGAATTTCCTGAAATCATCCTACCACTTAGAGAAGCATCTCACAGTCAGCTGTGGGGTCCTCCTCCTGCCATGCTCAGGGGACGATGAGGTACCAGGCACTGAACCCAGGGTCTCACACACAAGGGCATGTCTCTACTATTTGAATTAGTTCCCTCGTCCCTGTAAAAAACTATTTTAAAGGTCACGTTAAATCCAAGCGTGACTGAAAACCTAATCGTCAAATCAGTTCCAAATCAGTTTCAAATCCATTAGTACCTCTAATATCACGAACCATATGTCACAATAAAATTAATGTCATTATCCCAAATATCACTAAATGAGTCAGCTGAGAGAGGGACAAATGCCCTACCCACACTGTATGACTACTCTGGCCCAGGTTTTTATTTTTATTTATTTTTCCCAGTTTTCATTTAGACACCGTGGTTTATAATACTGTTAATGCCTGACTGAGCATGGTAAAACAACTCTCTATATGCTGGATTAATGGATTAGTGAGCTGCCATGTTCTGGTGCCGTTACTGCATGAGAAAGAATATCTATAGACTCTAATACACTGATCTTCCCACAGAAATCTGCTATTCTCTTTTTTTTTTTTTCTTTTTGGGTCACACCTGTCAACACACAGGGGTTATTCCTAGCTCTGCACTCAGGAATTACCCCTGGCGGTGCTCAGGAGACAATATGGGATGCTGGGAATCGAACCTGGGTTGGCCGAGTGCAAGGCAAACACCCTACCCGCTGTGCTATTGCTCCAGCCCCTCTGCTATTTCTTTTTGGTTTTTTCTTTTTCTTTTTTTTTTGCAAAAGCCAACCCCAACGATGCTAAGGGGTTACTCCCGGCTCTGCACTCAGAAGATATTCCTGGCTGGAGCGATAGCACAGCAGGTAGGGCTTTTGCCTTGCATGCAGCCAACGCGAGCTCGAGTCCCAGCATCCCATATGGTCCCCTAAGCACCACCAGGAGTAATTCCTGAGTGCATGAGACAAGAGTAATCCCTGTGCATTGCTGGGTGTGACCCAAAAAGAAAAAAAAAAAGTTATTCCTGATGGTGCTTGGAGGGAACAGTATGAGTTGCTGGGAATCAAACCAGGGTTAATATTCCCACCTATACTATCATTCCAGGCCCTGTTGTTTTTTCTGTAGCTTTAATCCACTCGACACTAATTCCCTTTCATAGAGACTCGCCGACAGGAAAGGGAGTCCTAGGAAGACACTTACGAAAACAAAAATTTTACTTCAGGCAATACAACTAGAATTCAAGACTTGCAGTCACCCTATTTCTCTGGGAAATATTACCACTGCATACAGATTTTTTTAACTGTGAAGATAACCAGGGGAGAAAGTTTCCATTTTTTCTAGAACAAACAAAAAAGCACTAGTAACCTCTCATTACTTAGCTGTTAAGCGTACAAGAATAATGTGGTTGTGCTACAGGGATGGGGGGAGAGTTCCCACACATGTACATAAACTGTATAGGACACAGGAGGCACATCTCATGAATCACACAAATATATATGCAATGTATTTTTGTTTACTGGTTTGTTTTGGGCCACACCCAGTGGTATTCAGGGTTTACTTCTGATTCTGTACTGAGGGATCACTCCAATTGAATTGGAGGGACTGTACAAGGTTGGCTGAGCGCCCCACTGTATTATTGCTCTGGGCCATAATGGATTTTTTTTTTTTTTTTTTTGAGGAGGGTTTCTTGGGCAACACCACTGGTGCTCAGGACTTGTTCCTGGTTCTGTACTCAGGGGACCATACGTGGTTCAAAGGTAAGTGTCTTATCCACTGGATCATCACTCCACCCCTTTATACACAATGGACTACTACTCAGCTAAAAGAAAAGATGAAATCCTGCAGCATGGGGCTCAGTGGATGAAACTGGACAAGTATGCCAACTGAAATTAGTCAGAGGCAAAGGACGTATAATGATCTCTTATTCAGGACGGACACACACACAGACACACACACACCCATAGAAAAGAGATTAACAAATGGCCCATGGCAAGAGACCCCGAGAAGAAGCCTACAGAACCGAGTTTACTAATGGGTGCATGGGAGGGTATGAGGGGACAATGCGCCCCTGTGGAGGGTGGGGTGCTAGAATATCGCATGTCTGAGACTGTTATTAACACTATTGCAAATCATAGTATCTAAGTAAAAACTGGAAGGAAGAAATGAAAAATAAAAACTTGGGCTGGAGCAATACTCCAGTGGTTAGGACATTTGCCCTGCAATCGCCAACCCAGGTTCAAGCACCAGCATTCCTTAAGGTCCGGCAGAAGTGATCCTTGAGCACAGAGCCAGGAGTAAGGCCTAAGCACTTCCAGGTGTAGCCCAAAGGCAAGAAAAAAAAATTAAAATAAAAAATAAAAATTGAACTCCTATTACATTAAAAAAATAAAAAAAGAAATACATATTAAATTCCTCCCCTCAGGGCTGGACCAATAGCACAGCGGGTAGGGCGTTTGCCTTGCACACCGCCAACCCAGGTTCGATTCCCAGCCATCCCATATGGTCCCCTGAGCACCGCCAGGGGTGATTCCTGAGTGCAGAGCCAGGAGTAACCCCTGTGCATCGCCAGGTGTGACCCAAAAAGAAAAAAAAGAAAAGAAATAAATACATAAATTCCTGCCCCTCGATATAAAGATTTCCGGCAGCCCACACATTTCCATAAATGAAAGTTCTAAGAATGACGTGACATAGCCCCGGCCATATGGCAAAAAAAAAAAAAAGTGGGGGAGGAATAAAACCCAGCAAAATCCATTAGGAAGGCTGGGGTAAGTTAACTGAATTCTGTAACCTGAGCATCAGCATCACTTACCCTGGCACGTTTCACGTGTAGGCTTCTCGAAAACTTCTTCCTGATCAAATCCCTTCTTAGACTCCTGCTCTTTATATGATCGATAGAAAACAGACCTGAAAAACACAAAGTTCTCAAGGTAACTTCTATTTTCTTTTAACACAGGGCCTAATATAGGATGGGTACTTAGGAGGCAATTTAAACCTCATATCTGGCAGAGTCAGCTACATTAAGAGTCAAAGTTAAGGGCTGGGGGCTAGCATGACAGCACGGCGGGCAGAGCGTTTGCCTTGCACACGGCCGACCTGGGTTCGATTCTCAGCATCCCATATGGTCCCAGTATCCCATATGGTCCCCTGAGTACCGTCAGGACTAATTCCTGAGTGCAATGCCAGGAGTAACCCCTTTGCATGGCTGCCGGGTGTGATGCAAAAAAAAAAAAAAAAAAAAAAGTTAAGGGCTGGAGGGATAGTTTACTGGGTAGGGCATTTGCCTTGCAAGCAGCCGACCAGCTAGTCATAGTCAGCTTCGAGTCCCAGCATCCCATATGGGCCCCTGAGCACTGCCAGGAGTGATTCCTGAGTGCATTTACATTACAATCAGCTTTAAATGTTCTAAATCTAAGTTATTCAAGTGCTATAAACCCACCTTAGGGCCTATTCTCAAACAGAACAAAAAAGGGGGGATGGGGTGAAGGAGCACTGGGTGTGACCCAAAATACAAATCCAAAATTTTTTTTTTTTTTTTGCTTTTTGGGTCACACCCGGCGATGCACAGGGGTTACTCCTGGTTCTACACTCAGGAATTACTCCTGGCGGTGCTCAGGGGACCATATGGGATGCTGGAATTCGAACCCAGGTTGGCCGCGTGCAAGGCAAACGCCCTACCCGCTGGGCTATCGCTCCAGCCCCCCAAAAAATTTTAATTAAAATATCGGTATGTCCAGCATGTCTGTTTTTAAAATGCTATAAGCAGCCAACCTGAAAAAGCCTCTGTCTACAGCTGAGCGGTTCATGATAACAGAATCTTCTTGGTTATACCCAGTATATGATGCAATGGCCACGATTGAGTTGATACCTGCAGTAAGGACAGTAAGAGCACATATTAAAGTGTCAGCTAGAAAACAAAGACAAACCTCCACCCTTCCTTTAAAATCAATCTTATGCAGGAGCCAGAGCAATCCTACAGCAGGTAGGGTGCTTGCCTTGCATGCAGCCAACCTGGGTTCGATCCCAGCATCCCATATGGTCCTCCTGAGCGCTGCCATGGGTTAATTCTTGAGTGCAGTGCCAGGAGTAACCTCTGAGCATTGCTGGGTGTGGCCCCAAAACAAAACAAACAACCCCCAGAACAATACACCATTCTTGTTCTCCTGTATGTGTAGAGCAGGGTACACAGTGCTAACAAGAGGTGCCAGCAGTGAGGGTTGAGGACAAAGCCCCAACCTGGGCAGGGACAGATCTGGAGGGAGGTGTAACACGCATGCAGAGCCTGCCCTCCTCCCTGACCCCGTTCCTCAAGCACCTGGCTGCTCTGTCTGCTTGGAAATCTTCCCCCGGGCTACCCCAGATGCTCGAGACCCAGGAGGCTCAGTGCAGAGTTCGAGAATGGGTTTTCTTTCTGGTTTTTGTTGTTATTTGGGCCACCCAGCAATGCTCAGGGGTTACTCCTGGCTCTGCACTCAGGAATTCCTCTTAGTGAGTGGTGCGCAGGGACAATATCGAACCTGAGTCAGCTGCATGTGCCCTACCCACTATACTATCTCTCCAGTCCTGGGAACGGGTTTTCTAGATTTTAGGACACAAATTATCATTTGAAGGCACACTGAAGTTAACAGACAAGTTTTGTTTGGTCCAAAGAGGGTCTGGCTTGTTTATTTCTTAGCTTGAATTCATTTATGATGATTACTAGAACCTCAGGTGCTAGGGAAATAGCTCAGTAAGCAGGTGCATCTAAAGAATTAGGAAGGCCTATCTCTGATCGTCCAGCATCCTATGGTCCCCACAACACAGCCAGATGAGAAAATTAATTCACACAAAAGCCTGGATATAGGACCTCCCTGTGAAAATCCAATCTGATAACACTGGGTCCGGATATACGCAGCACCCACAGAGCTGAAGCAGGAAAGGGCCACCACGAGCAGAGAGGCAGTCCCTTCTGACTCACCAACTACCCCCACCTGCCTCGCCCCTGGAATGAGTTACAAGCCTTAGAGAACACTCACTGTTCTGTGTTGACTGTAACCTTGACTGCACTTGAAGGGAGAAAGATCAAAGTTACAAGGAAGCATTTGTTCCTGTGAGCGCTTAGATGGTTTGTATTTAAATCTGGTGCAGAGAAAGTTAAAACAGTGCGTGGGAGAAAGAAGATGCTGGAGAAGCCAAGTGCTCTCCTGGGAAGGCAGAAAAGACCCCACAGGAGGTGGCCAGGAAGGGTGTTCAGAGAACAGATCAATGACCAAGGCCCGCCTCCAACGTGAACTGAGGCGCTGGCACGGGACCGCTTTCCTCTAAGACTGTTTAAGAACATGGAAGCTAGTTACCATCCTTTCATTTTGCAGTGTGCAGTATCCACCCACGAATTTGGGCTTCTCGGTCTCGCAGAGGCCAAGCAGCAGAATTCGGGGAGCGTGAAGGGGCAGCATCCTGAATGCAGGCGTGCCCGAAGAGGCAAGAGTCCGCAGACTGGGGATCGGGGAGCTCTGATCTGAGGGGCTGTGACAGAACCCTATTCTAAGAGAGCAGACCACCGCCGGACAGGCAGGATTTGGGGGGTCTTGCCCAGTAATGCCTCAGTCCTGGCTCTGTTTTCAAGGGTCACTCCTAAAGGCCTCGGGGACCATATGTAGGGGACCGAACCCAGGTCAGGCATGGGCAGGGCAAGTGCCCTACCGCTGTCCAGTCTCTCCAGCCTCCTATGTGGATTACATGCATATGCCAAACACATGACTTGTCCACTCTTTCCTACTTTGGTAGGACATTGCCCACTCCACGAGAGGCGCCGACCGGTTCTCACCACTTTCCAGCCTCTCATCACCGTGCCAGACCGAGGCAACCTTCTCTGCCCCACATCAAGACCTGCTAGATCAGCTGACTTCAGCCCAAAATAGCAAACGGTTACACTTTTTTTTTTAACTTTATTGACTTTTTTACTTGAAAGGTCAAAATCAAGAAGAAAGCAGTCAAGAGGGAAGAACTGCCCAAGAAAGATGGACAGAAAGGTCTGTCAGTTAAAAACGAAAAATAGAGGTCCTGGTTTAAACTCCAGATTCCGGTGTGATGTTGTTTTTGTTTTTTTAAAGATGTGTAACTTTGGGCAAATAACCTTTTTAGACGCCACCTCCACATCTGTAAACTGTAGCTCAAACACCTCCACAACTAATCAGCTAACATGTATTCCTCCCTTACTACCCCTGCCAGCTAACATGTATTCCTCCCTTACTACCCCTGCCAGCTAACATGTATTCCTCCCTTACTACCCCTGCCAGCTAACATGCATTCCTCCCTTACTATCCCTGCAAGGCACCAAATCAGGTTTTTTTGTTTCTTTTGGTTTCTTTTTTTTAATTTAACCATTTTAAAATGCACTTTAAAATTATTTTTGTACTTACTTTCATATGTACCATTTTACTCATTTTGCTACTATAAAAACATCACAAAATTTTTGTGGTACTTAGGAGATAACATATAAAATGTCTTGGTTTTTCACTTCTCACACAAATTAAATGTTCAACAAGTATTACTGAGCTTGCTAAAAAGATATTGAGCCAAGACAATCAGAGGGTGGGGGTCCAGGGAACTGCAGAGGGATACTGGTAATCTGGTGTGTGGGGGGGAGGGGAATATTAAGTTATTTTTAAAAAGGTATGAAACTGTGCCCCTAAAACAAACATCTTACAAAACATTTCAATAAAAACAACAGTAACAACTGGAAGGCATGCAGGCCCTCCCAGTCTTGCCTTTATCACTTCATATTAGTCCCAAAGATCGCAGTATTTTACTTCAAATATGTCTTCACCTCTATTTCTTTCCTTCTATAGCCATCAAAAAAAAAAAAGTACTATCTAATTTGAAGAAAATACTCACAGCCCAAAGAAATGAACATAGAGTAAAAACCTACCAGAGTTTGTTTCTCTATGCAAGAGTAACCCCTTGTGGAGGATTTTGAAAATAATCCTGTGAGAATTTATCATCAAAATGATAGATTCCATCTGATAGTTAACAGAAAAACCACTACTTAGGGGCCAGACCAATAGTTCAGTGGGTAGGGCATTGCAAGTCACTGACCCTGATTTGATACCCAGCATCCCAGTCGGTCTCCGAAGCACCACCAAGAGTAATTCCTAAGAGCAGAACCAGGTGTGAGGTGACCCAAAACACATTTTTAAAAAAGCAAAACACAAAACTAATCTAATAATTTCCCTGCTAATACGTATCTGACCATAATCTACTTCGTATTCAACTACCAGATCTCACTGTCACTGTCATCCCGTTGCTCATCGATTTGTTTGAGCGGGCACCAGTAACGTCTCTCATTGAGAGACTTATTGTTACTGTTTTTGGCATATCCAATAGGCACAAGTAGCTTGTCAGGCTCTGCCGCACGGGCTCGATACTCTCGGTAGCTTGCCGGGCTCTCCGAGAGCAACTACCAGAATACTCTTAAAATATATTTCTAAATAGTCCTACTTCCTTGCTCGAAGATTGAATGAGTCCTCATTCTCAAATAAAATTCAACATGCTCTCTCCACATTATGAGACCTGGCTTCATTCCCATACACTTACATTTCAATCTTACGAAGCTGGTATGACTGCTGAATATATGACTATATATATGACTGCTAGTATGACTTCCTATATAACTAGACGCTTGCTCAAACCATCTCTCAAATTCAAACCATGAACTCCAAATCACCAACTTAATTCCAGTCCAAAATGCTACCTGGGTGGCTATGTCTCTGCAACTGTAGTACTGTAGTACCAATGACAAATTAATTAAAAAGAAAAACTGTCACTAGTGCCAAAGAGATAGCAAGGCAAGGGCACTTGCCTTGCATTTGGCTGACCTGGATTCAGTCCCTGGTACCGCATATCGTCCCCTGAGCATCTCCAGGAGTGATTTCTGAGTGCAGAGCCAGGAGTAAGCCCTGAATATCTCCCAGGTGTGCCCCCCCAACCCCCAGAAAAAAAAAAAAAGGAAAACCTGTGACCAAAAAACAAAAACCAAAAAAGTTACCTCCTCCTTCCTCCTCTGTGAAACTGACTCTAGACCTTCAGTATCTATGATCATTTCCTTCCATCTCTGCTCCTGACTCTATACCTCCCTCTAACACTTTCCACATACCTAGACCTAATTATGCTTTATCTTTTTATGTTTGTTTTTTTTTTGGCGGGGTGGAGCGGCAGGAGGTTGGGCCAAACCCAACTGTGCACAGGGCTTACTCCTGGCTCTTATGCCCAGGGATCACTCCTGGTGAAGCTGAGGGGACCAGGTGGGGTGCCGGGGATGGCGCACGCATTAGTTGTGTGCAGAATGTTTGCCTTACCCACTGTGCTAACTCTCTAGCCCCTTAATTATATTTCCTACCACATTAAAATCCCATGAGAACAGAGACTATATCATAGGTATCTTACTAAGATACCTTTCCAGACACATAAAAAAGTTGTTTCCTGAACAATTTTGTGACTATGTATCTCATGGTGATTCATTAAAAAAAAAATGCTTTTTAAGTAAAAATAACACCCCACCCTCCAAAAATTGAGTATCTAAGCATGCAGGACCTTTAAGCACTTAGAATTAAAATTGAACATACCTGCTGGCAACTCTCTGAATCGCAGATATTCCATAGACCGGGTTGTCACGAGAGGTTTTTGAGGATAATAAAGAACATGGGCCAATGTATCCATACGAACATGGAAATTGGTGATATAAACTCCCATGGCCTGCTTACCCATAGCAGACTGGTAAGTGTTTCTAGGGGACTTAAGGCAGAAATGAAAAGAAGAGTCAACGAATGAATCAAATAGTCAATGAATGAATCAAATAGTTATGGAGTAAAACTGGAAACATAAGTGACAACCATTTGCAAGAGTCAATTAAGGCTCTTATCTATGAAGCACGAAAATCAAGCATTTCAAACACTGCTTCTGTGGGAGTTCAGAGCCTTTTAACTAGAAGCCATTCTTTAAGAAGAGCTGACAGAATAACCTCTCATTTTTATTCGACTTCTCTAAATTCATCACAAACCAGAAGCTCAAAGTTGCTACCAACCTGGTTATGATCAGGAAAGGGAATGATAGACGCGCAGACACCAAGAATCATGGATGGGTGAATCTCACAGTGGGTGTAAGTGGAACAATAAGCGACTTCCTTCTCTTGTAAGTCATCTGGAGTCATCGCGAGCATCACTGTTTCTTCTTCGAGAGTATCAATATATTCTACTACCCCACTGGCCACAAGGTCCTGCCAACTACAAAGGATGAATATGTGGACTTCCAAGCGTGGGATGCAAGTTTGACTCCCGGCACCACCCAGATGGCCAAGAGCAATCGCACCAGCTCTCTGGCTGAGAATCCAGGGCCACAAAAAGGGTGCAATCTGCAGCATGCTGCAAGTTCTTTCTTACCTGTAGTTGTTATATTCTCTCTCCTTCAACTGGTCAATATGTCTCTTCTTCAAAAGTAGCTTTTGTTTTTCCACAATCAGAAGTGGTCGACAAATTCGGCCAGCATCTGTATAGATTCGGATTTCCCTCTCTCGAATATCTCTGATCATAGAAACCTAATATACAGAGGGGTCGGAGAGATAGGACAGCACATAAGGCACTTGCCTTAGATGCAATCAACCCAGGTTAGATCCCCAGCATCCCCTATGGTCCCCCAGGCACCGCCAGGAATGATCCCTGAGTGAAGAGCTAGGAGTAAGCCCTGAGCACCACAGGGTATAGTTCCCGCATTTAAAAAAAAAAAAAAAGGGAAAAGAAAAAGAAACCTAATGTACATAAAGAACAGTTGCATAAGCTTCATAAGCTTCTATTTTCCCCATTTCATTATGATATAATTAAAACATAATAAAACTCAGAAAATTCTGCAACAACAAATTAAATGGACAAATCTTAAGTTTACCATTGTTCTACACACGAAAAACTTAACAATGCTTTACATTTTTTGTTTGCATTTTTCTTTCATTTTCTTTCTTTTGTTTTTATACTTTAACTTTTTTTTAAGGAAACACTAATCTTGGTAACTACATTGCTGAATGACAGGTATTACAAATATAAAGTAATGTAATGTATTTTTATTTTTCCTTAGTCTGTTTGGTAATTATGTACACATCACTGTCATTTTCTGTAGCCAGTCAGCATCACTTAGCCTTGATCACACTTTCCCAGTTAGTAAGCCTGACTTCTCATACTCACCAGTCACCTATCAATCAAATGGCTAGCAGTCCAGCTGTCCAATGCAGTCGTAGCTACTTGTCACATATCACTATGAAGAACTTGAAATGTGGCCATTCGAAACTGAGACAGGCTAGTAAGTATAACTTACACACTGGATTTCAAAGACAATATCATTTTTTAAAAGTTTTAATAATTTTTATATTAGAGGCCACACACAGACACACACACACTGGGTTGAGTACTAGTGCCCTCCAGCACTGTCAGGCCTGAGCAACACCACATCACTGGGGCTAACTGGCCAAGTACTAATGGGAATGTCTGTCACCCAGATCCCACAAAAACTACTCTGAAGACCCTCTAAATATGTTAAAAAATAATATTCTTGTATTATGCTTAATTCAAAATTAATAGGCAGTATCAAATGATGAAAAATACTTGGTCTCTGACTACAAAATAATGTTACTAAGAGAGAGATGGGAGAAGAGGAAGAGGTAGACAGGAAGTGATGTAAGAACAGTAGTAGTCAGAATACCTTGGTGGTGGTGAAGGTGCCCTAACTTTATATACCAAAACTATAAATATGGGGCTGGAGCAATAGTGCAGCACTTGGCCTTGTACATGGCAGACCCAAGTCTGACCCCTGGGTCCCCCAAGCACCGCCAGACGTAATCCCTGAATGCAAAACCAGGAGTTAAATCCTGAGCACAATGCCGGGTGTGGCTTACCCCCCACAAAAAAAGACTGAGCTTATATAGGAAAGAAAATTATTTGGGTTATTCAGTATTACTGAGAGTCTCTTGCCCGCACGCCTGGCTGTCTTCCCCAGGAACCCTCGGAGGGGATGGGCTCCAGCTTCCCTCCCCGCCCCGAGCAGAGCTCCCAGCAGCGGAAGATCACCGGAACCTAGCTACAGCCATGCTCGAGGCCCCTCTCCACATGTTCGGACAGGCCTCAGGCATGAAGGTACCGGCAGAGGAACCCAGGTGTGTGTAATCCCATCAATGACCAACATCCAGAGACTTAAAAGGTTATATATTATAACCACCTACTTCTCCCTCTGGGAGAACTTGCAAGCTACTAAGAGTTTCCTGCCCACATGGGACAGCCTTGCAAGCTTCCCATGGTGTATTCATATGCCAAAGCCAGTAACAAGCTGGATCTCATTCCCCTGACCCTGAAAGAGCCTCCAAGGTGGCATCGTTGGGAAGGCCGAGTAGAAAGAGGCTTCTAAAATCTCAGGGATAGGACGAATGGAGACGTTACTGAGACCACTCGAGCAATTCGACGATCAATGGGATTTCGTGATATTTCATGATATCGTGATATACAGTATTAGAGAAAAAAGGAAAAACATAAGGTTTGAAGAAATTAAATTCTCTAAAACCAAAGCATCAAGTGCCAAAAAACAGAAAAATTCCACATTCTTGCCCACTCCCTTTCTTAAGAAAACAATCTGGGGTCAAAGAAAGAGAGAGTTCAACAGGCTAAGCACATGCTTTGCACACACCCACTACTAAGCTGGGTGTAGCCCCACCACCGCCATCACAAAAAAAAAAAAATCTGAAGTGAAATATTACATCTGTGCACACAAAGTCCATGAGTGGCATTCTCATGCCCTGTGAAAGATTGCTTTCAAAGGCACTACAGCTTGAACCCGTGGACAATGACATTCTCAACAGAACAGGAATTGGGGGCCGGAGATTACAGTGGGTAGGGGGCTTGCCTTGCACATAGAAGACCTGGGTTCTATCTGCAGCATCCCATGTGGTCCCCCAAGCACCGCTAGAAGTGATTCCTGAGTGCACAAATAGGAGTAACACCTGCGCATCACCAGGTGTGGCCCAGAAAACAAATCAAAACTAATAAAAAAAATTTTAATTAACAGTCTTGAGCAGATATATGTTAAAGTGAACTGTGTCTCCCCAAAGCCCAAATACTACTGTGAGTGCAAAAGAGGCATTCTTGGGGCTGCACCGATAGTACAGCAGGGAGGGCGTTTGCCTTGCACGTGGCCAACACGGGTTCGATTCCCAGCATCCCATATGGTCCCCCGAGCACCGCAAGGATAATTCCTGAGTGCATGAACCAGGAGTAACCCCTGAGCATCACCGGGTGTGACCCAAAAAGAAAAAAAAAAAAGAGCCATTCTTTATTGGTCTAAAGGGGATTACTGAGAGAAAAAAATCAATATGTCCAACAGAATAACACTTAAAAATGGGTTCTGTGGGGGCTGGAGAGATGGTACAGTGGAGAGATGGTACAATACAAGCACCCTTATTTGTTTCTTTTGGTTTTTTGGGGGGGGTTTGTTTGTTTGTTTGTGTTTTTTTTTTTTTTTTTTTTGCTTTTTGGGTCACACCCGGTGATGCACAGGGGTTACTCTTGGCTCTGCACTCAGGAATTACTCCTGGCAGTGCTCAGGGGACCATATGGGATGCTGGGAATCGAGCCAGGGTCGGCTTCGTGCAAGGCAAACGCCCTACCCGCTGTGCTATCGCTCCAGCCAAGCACCCTTATTTGTATTGCCGGTGCAATCAATCCCTAGCACCCTGCATGGATTCCCCCAAGCCCTGTCAGGAATGATCTCTCAATGTAGAGCAGGAAAAAGAACTGAACACAGCCAAGTGTGGCCCCCAAAACAAATAAAAAAGGCATTTGCACATTGCTAACCTAAGTTCAATAACTGGCACTAAATATGGTCCCCTGAACACCCACCACTAAGGGGTGATCCCTAAGCACAGAGTTAGAGGCCTGAGCACTGCCAGGTGTGACACAAAAACAAAAGAAATCCCAAGAAAAGGATAATGTGAAGACCTCTAATTACCAGAAAATATTAAAGAGGATCGGAGAGACAGTACAATGGGTAGGGTACTGTCTTGCACACGGCCAACCACAGTTTGATCCCTGGCACTGCATATCATCGTGAGCACCACCAGGATGATCCCTGAGCACAGAACCAGGAGTAAGTCCTAAGCACAGACAGGTGTGACCCAAAACAAAGAAATAAAGAAACCTCCTTCTGAAAAACAGATTCCCAACATCACTCTCCAGTAGAAAATTAAAGTGCCTAATCCAATGTTTGTCATTTACTCAATGTTGTATGTCAGCCAACAGTGCTTAAATGGCCTGCTTTTTAAAGTCAAAAATACAAAGATATAAGAATAAGATATGCTCTTGAGCCAACAGTTGTACAATAGGTAAGGCACTTGTCTTGCATATGGCCAATCCAGGTTCAATCCCCAGAACCCCATATGATCCCCTGAGCCCTGCCTGGAGTTATGGCTGAGCACAACTGGGTGTGGCCCAAAAATTAAAAAAAAAAAAAAAAGACAAAGACAAAGACATGATTGTTTCTGGGGAGTTAACAGTGTAGTGACTCAAACAGGCAACTGAATCAAGTTACCACAAGTATCCAATTCAAAATATCTAAGTAAAATATGCTACATACAGACATGATCTAAAACAGGCCAGCATTCAATGTACAAATTAAACATGCTCTGAGCTTCCATTAGCCCTTTTTTTTTAAAAAACACCTGGTGATGCTCAGGCATTACTCCTGGCTCTGCACTCAGCAATTATTCCTGGCGGTGTTCAGGGAACCATTTGAGGCGCCAGGGATCGAACACGGGGCACCTGTGTGCAAGAGGCTTACCTGCTGTACCATCACTCTAGCTCCCCATGTGCTTTTTTATAACTGAAATTCTATTGACTATTATCAATGTTGCTTTACACTCCAGCAGCAGTTGAATATATACCTGCGAATATATGATAAAGTCTCCAGTATTTACTACCTGGCCCTTTACAGGAAATGTATGCCTGCACAGTATCTTAACCAACAGGCCTCTGGGACGGCTGGGTGGCAAACAGCGCCTGCCGTGCAAACATGGGGCAGTGAGGTGGATGCTGAATGTTGCTCACAGGCACCAACCACAGCCTGGCAGCACTGCTGTCTCTGTGGCCGCTTCATGCCACACTGCAGCCAAGGTAAGTCTGAGCACTGGAACCAAAGGTGAGCACCGCATGTGATGGCATCCCTCCCCGGCCCTCACCCCTGCCCTCATGAGTACCACAGAAGAGCAACC
This sequence comes from Sorex araneus, assembly GCF_027595985.1. NCBI lineage: Eukaryota > Metazoa > Chordata > Mammalia > Eulipotyphla > Soricidae > Sorex > Sorex araneus. The sequence goes on along the minus strand of NC_073306.1, from coordinate 184,267,661 downwards.
AGGAAACCACAACCAAATGGGCAAGTGCCACAATCAAGGGTGTGTGCAACCCACAGGCTCAGCTGAGGGGGGGAAAAAAAGGGATAAAGTAAAGGCCTATGGTCAAAATATTTAAAATAAAAAATAAAACTGGAAGGCCGGAGCAATAGCACAGCGGGTAGGGCGTTTGCCTTGCATTTGGCCGACCCAGGTTCGATCCCCAGCATCCCATATGGTCCCCCAAGCACCGCCAGGAGTAATTCCTGAGTGCAGAGCCAGGAATAACCCCTGAGCATCGCTGGGCGTGACCCAAAAAGCAAAATAATAATAATAATAATAAAATAAAACTGGAAGGCTGACTAAACAACCTTTTACAAAGTGAGATTTACCTGGGGAAATAAAAAGGCTCTAGTAAGCAACTTTCTTCCTACTGCTTGTTTTGGGAGAAGCATCAGCTATTTCAGGTTGAGAATGGACTGTGGAAAGGTAAGCCCGAGGTGTAATATATGTAAAGTATGTAAAGTGCTGGAGAGAGTATAGCAGGTAGGACACGCCCTGGTTCAGCAGAGTTCAACCCCTGCACCCCGTAAGATCTCCCGAGCTCTTCCAGGAGTGATCCCTGAGAGCACAGCCAGGAGTAAGTCTCGCCCATGCGGCTCCAAAACAAAAAAAGAAATTTTTAATTTACCCTAAACTTACACAATGAAAGCTAAAGGCTCTTTACAAGAAAATATGACACGAACAAAATCTTAATTATAAAGGGGGGTGTGGGGGGAACCAATTTTAGTCTTAGGCTTTCCCTGTCAGCCAACAGTTGTCTGCTCCTGCTCCTCCATCAGTCTGAAAACACACCCCGGCCATAACCCAGGGCCTACCTGCCAAGGGAAGACCAAGACTGAGAATTCTCTGCTCAGCTAAGTGAAAAGGGGCAAACTACAAACGTAAGTGTATTACAGTCTCTCTCTGAACCCGCTTCCACCCAAACAGTGCTGAGATATATACCCGGGGAAATCAAAAGCTCAGCCGTGATCACAATATCAAAAACCAAAAGGTCCACTGGGGAAGTAATGAAGCTATTCATATATTTTAATGACGGAAAAAAAAAGTATTCACCTACATAATGAGCATTTCAATATGATGCACCTACATAAGAGTATCTATGAGGGGCTGGAGTGACAGCACAGTGGGTAGAGCGTTTGCCTTGCACGCGGCCGACCCAGGTTCGATTCCCAGCATCCTATATGGTCCCCTGAGCACCGCCAGGAGTGATTCCTGAGTGCAGAGCCAGGAGTAACCCCTGTGCATCAACCGGGTGTGACTCAAAAAGAAAAAAAAAAAAAAGAGTATCTATGAGCGGCATATCTCAGCTTCCGATTGACTCTCAGCAGTCAGGTAAAGAAGAAATCAGATTATTATTTCCCTTTTAAAAGCACTGTCAGCTTTACAAAAAAAGCCGCCGAAGAATCTTTTTTTACTTTAAAATATAATTTGAATTCTAAAATATAATTTACTAACTGTATGTCAAATTAAAAGCATATATCTAAGCATTATAGGAATACCTTACAATTAAATTAGTTCAAAATCAAAACATCACTTAGACTTTTAATAATCTATGTCAGCATTCAAGGGAAGCCAATTAAAAGAAGCATTTATCTGTACAAAGATAACGTACAGATCCAGGGACACAGATATGAGGGCTGAAGCGAATGCCGGCAAGCAAAGGGCCCTGGGTTCAATCCCCAGAATCAAACAGCCTCCACAGCAAAAGAAAAGTTTCACTAACCAAGACATAAACTTAGAAATCACATATATCAGGGGCTGGAGCGATAGTACAGTGGGAAGGGCGCTTGCCCTGACAACCTAGGTTCAATCCCTTGGCATCCCATAGTCCCCCGAGCACTGCCAGTTGTAATTCCTGAATGAAGAACCAGGAGTGACCCCTGAGCATTGCCAGGTATGACCCCAAAAGCCAAAAAATAAATAAATAAATTATGTATTGGGCCTAGTACAGCAGGAAGGTGCCTGCCTTGCACACAGCTGACCTGGGTTCAGTTCTGGCTCAAGCCCCGCCAGCAGTGAGCCCTGAGCATCAGTGGGTGTGTGCTCCCCGTCCCTCTCTAACCCCGAAAAAATAAATCACATATATCATGCTCCTTCAGTTAAAAATTCTTACTTCAGACACAATGATATCCATCTGCCGCCGCAGTTTCCTGAGAGTGTTCATAAGTTGTTCAGGGTCTTTATGTATTCCAACCCAGCAGCCATTAACAAAAATCTTGGTTGCACTGAAATGCAAAACCAAAAGTATTTTGCATTTAACAAATCTCTAAGAGCAAAGGTTAACAATAGTTTTTATATTTTTTAAGAAATTGTATCTGTACACACTCAGCAATAGCTGCAGGAGAAATTTCTTCTAAGTTTTCCATACTCCATTCTTCTAAAAATTCCAAAATTGGAGAAGGTTGAGATCCAACTGAAATATAAGCCATCAAGGCCAGATTCTTCACAAGTCCTACAGCATGGCCCTAAGAATAAACAAAATATTACACATGATTGAACATACTATAAAAAGTCTTTTCTCTGGAGACTTTTCCTTCAAGGCTTACCTTCTTATAACAGCAAGCTGTATTTTAATTCTAAATAACACCGCATAAGTACATAAAAAAAAAAACCTTAGTTCTAGGAATGGCTGGAGCGATAGCACAGCGGTTGGGTGTTCGCCTTTCACTCGGCCGACCCGAGTTCAACTCCTCCGCCCCTCTTGGAGAGCCCGGCAAGCTACCGAGAGTATGGAGCCTTCGAGGCAGAGCCTGGCAAGCTACCCGTGCGTATTGGATATGCCAAAAACAGTAACAATAAGTCTCTCAATGAGAGACGTTACTGGTGCCCGCTCAAACAAATTGATGAGCAACAGGATGACAGTGACAGTTCTAGGAATAATTACGTCCTACATAATTATTGGCAGAATCTGTCCTGGGTGTGAATTCTAATGCATTACCTCTGGCGTCTCAGCAGGACACACCATTCCCCACAGCGTATTGTGCAGCTGTCTTGGTTTTGCTAGCTTGCCATCTCTGCCAATAGGAGAATTTAGACGGCGCAGGTGAGAAAGAGTAGACGCAAAAGTCAAGCGGTTTAACACCTAGAAAACAGCAAAGTTTTAAACTTTGTACGTTTCTACACAATCACGTTGCTGGCACATGCTCAAATGAAACCAATTCGTATTTTTATGTACAAAACAGTTTCTTTGTGTACATGAAAAACTGCTTTCAGCCCTCCTTTTTCCATGCTTTCCCTGGATAATCTTAGTAATCCCCATAATTTATCTGACCAAGATCACAGGACTGGCTAATATGTACAGTACTAACATGTTCTGTTTATGTTCTGTCTCCCAGTCATAAGCACAGGGTAGAAATTTCTAGTTGTTCTGTTCTCTGCTATATCCCAAGGACTTAAACTAGTACTTGCCATACATTAGGCACACAATAAGTGTTAAACACTACCAACTCTCGGGGGCTGGAGTGATAGCACAGCGGGGAGGGCGTTTGCCTTGCACACGGCCGACCCAGGTTCGAATCCCAGCATCCCATATCGTCCCCTGAGCACTGCCAGGGGTAATTCCTGAGTGCATGAGCCAGGAATGACCCCTGTGCATTGCCAGGTGTGACCCAAAAAGCAAAAAAAAAAAAAAAAAAAAAAAAAACACTACCAACTCTCATTCCTTTAACCACAGCAGACAACACTGCACATAACGTGTGGTGGAATGAAGGGTTCTGCCCACACCTGGCCATTCTCAGGAATGACCCCTACTGCTCAAGGGATATGAACCAGGACCACAGCCTTTGTGGCCACATACAAGGCAAGTGCCTTACCTCCTGTACTATCTCCCTCACCCTGTTTTTGTTTGTTTTCAGCAATGCTGTAATCAAACCGAAGGCCTTACAGAGGTAAGTCAAGTATTCAACCATGAAGCCATACCCGGCACCACCTATTAAGTTTCCCTAGGGCTGGGTCTCTGACTCCCAACATGAGGATTTGATATTTACAGGAAAGTATCAAAGCAAAGTAGGATTTATAAGGAAGGAAAAGGAATATAAAGGAAGGGGCGGAGAGATAGTAAGGCATTTGCCTTGCACATGGCCAATCTAGATTCTATCCCCAGCACCCCAATGGTCCCTGAGCACCGCCAGGAGTAATTCCTGAGTGCAGAGCCAGGAGTAACCACTCACTGAGAATTGACAAGTGTGGCCCCAAAACAAAAACAAAAAAGAAATACTAAGAAAACGAAATCACCTCAATATTCTAAAAAACCAATCATCACCTTCCTTCCATCCTACCAAAACCCAAACCTCCCTCCTTCTCCTCCTAAATCTCCTGTCAAGGAAAATTCTATCAAAAAGCGAGGAGGTCAGAGTCTCAAAAAGATAGAGGATCCTATTCTATAGGTGCCGTGTTGTAAGTAGAACAATCTGACACATCTTCGGGGGTGGCTGGAGCATACCCAGTAGTGCTCAGGGCTAACTCCTGGCTCTGTACTCAGGGATCACTCCTGGTAGGCTTGGAATTCTTATGGGATGCTGGGGATTGAATCTGGGTCAGCTGCAAGAAAGGGAAGCATTTGTCCACTGTACTCTTTCTGGCTTAAAACTGAACACATTTAAGGTAAACAAGCTCAGCAATGTTCATTGAGTAGATTATATATATTAAATGCATTCTCAAATTCCAGTATTTTCAACTTGGAATACATTACTGAGACTTAGCTCAGAAGTTGAAAATCAAAGGATGAGATCAATATACAGTATGTAGGGTGCTGCCTTTCACTTAGCAGACCCGGGTTCTGTCCTCAGCATCCCATATGGTCCCCAAAGCCCATCGTAAGTGATCCCCGGTCAGTCCCCTGGGTCTCTCATAGTGCCAAAGCAAACAGTGACCCTGAACCAGTGGACAGCAGGCACTGAAGCAGGTTGTAAAGTGCAAAAAAACGGGTGGAAGTTCTTGAGCAGTAGTGCCTGGTGATATTGAAAGATAACATGTTTAATGTCTAGACATTTAGATATTAAGTATTTTCAGGGAGTCGTCCTATGAGATAAACTTTCATCGCTTTAATCACATTTTTACTTTCATGGTATCCTATTTGGATAATCAACATTTGTGTGATTCAATGATTTGCAGAAATAACTTGTTGGAAAGTAAACTGCTATGAAAATTAGAATTCTTAAAAGTCTTTAAAATATTGGCCATTGGAAAATTTATTATTTGAAATTCATTACTGAAATTGTTAAATGACTAATGTCTTTAACTTTGTGTGATTTATATTGCATACTGTTAGTTCTTAACAGGGAAAAAAAAAGTGAGCACCTCTACCTCCGGATGTGGCCCAAAAACAAAACAAAACAAACAAAAGTTGCAAATCCATACTATATTTTTAATAAAGAAAAATGAAGCCCATTTTTTTCTGCATCAGTATCTAACACATAGCCTTTAAGCCATTAAAATTTTACTAATATGGGGCTGGAGCCATAGCACAGTGGGTAGGGTATTTGCCTTGTATGTGGCCGACCCAGGTTCAATCCCCAGCATCCCTTATGGTCCCTCAAGCACCGTCAGGATAATTCCTGAGTGCAGAGCCAGGAGTAATCTCTGAGCATCGCTGGGTGTGACCCCAAAAGCAAAATAAATAAATTAATTAAAAAAAAATTTTACTAAGATGGCCTGTTTTATCTCCTAAGCAGCTATTCTAACTTATTAATCATCTCAAGTTTAGAAAGAAAACCAACCTTTTTTTTTTTTTTGCTTTTTAGGTCACACCCAGCAATGTTCAGGGGTTACTCCTGGCTCTGCACTCAGGAATTACTCCCCTGGTGGTGCGTGAGGGACCATAAGGGATACCAGGGATTGAACCCAGGTCAACCACGAGCAAGGCAAAGCTCTACCCGCTGTACCATCACTCCGGCCCCAACAACCCAAACTTTTTAAGTCTCTCTCTGTAAAGCTAAGAGCTAACTTAAGTTTCATTTTCATAATTCAAAACCTGCAGGATTTTACATTTGACCTAGGTGTAGAAAATAAGAAAAAAGAAAATTATAGTGAACAAGAAATCTCTGGGGGCTGGAGCAATAGCACAGCGGGTAGGGCCAACCCGGGTTCAATTCCCAACATTCCATATGGTCCCCCGAGCACCGCCAGGAGCAATTCCTGAGTGCCTGAGCCATGAGTAACCCCTGTGCAATGCCGGGTGCGACCCAAAAAGAAAAAAAAAAAAAGAAAAGAAAATCTCATCCCCTAAGATTTCCCCCACCAAGCATCTGTTTTTGGGGTATTGTTTCTCAATACTTTTTGTTTGCTTTTTATTGAATCACCGTGTTTACGATTGGGTTTCAGTCATATAAAGTTCCAACACCCCTCCCTCCACCAGTGTACATTTCCCACCACCAATGACCCCAGTCCCCCGTCTCCCCTACCCAGCCTGTCTCTATGTGGGCATTTTCCTTCTCTTTCTCTCTCCTTTTGGGCTTGATACACCTTCTTACCTGAGACACTCCAGCTCTAGCTTGATGAGCTTTCTTTTGGTCACCCCAGTTTCCAGTAGCTAAAGAGTATTTTAGGCCATCAGATATAATCCTTGTTTTAATTGCCAACTCCAAGTTAAAATCCTTTCCTCGGTCAATAAACTTCTGTGCATAGATCCGCACTTCTTTAAGCAAATTCTTAAACATACTGCCAAATAAAAAAAGTACTATCTTAAATACACAGTCTCAACATGCAGTCTCAAAATAAGCAAATTCTGCCCACAGGGGAATAAAAGAGGTTGGAATAGAGAGAAGAGGGGCTTTGCATCTTTTATATATAAAATGCAGATCCACATACAGTATATAAACATATAGAGGAGAGCAACGAAGGTGGAAATGTCAAGGGGCCAGAGCGGTAGTACAGTGGGTGGATGTTTGCCTTGCACTCAGCAACCAGGGTTCAATCCCTGGCAACCCATATGGTTCTCTAAGCGCCACCAAGAGTAATTCGTGAGTGCAGAGCCAGGAGTAACCCCTGAGCATCACCGGGTATGACCCCAAATAAAGAAAAAAGGGAAAAAAGGGTGGTCCCAATTCAATTTTCTCGAACACCCTTATAAAGTTAACAGAGAAACAAATGTAATCACATGATAAACTCACAAACCTAAAATTCTCACACATGAAGCATAATTAAAACTGGGCAAACAAATGACAAAGAGAATCCTGTTAAGTCTGGAGGCCAAGACAGATTAGCCTCAGGGCCAGAGTGCTCCCTTAGTGGGTAGGGTTTTTGCCTTGCATGCAGCTGACCCGGGTTCAATCCCCAGCACCCTATATTGTCCTTCAAGCCCCGTCAGAAGTGATCCCTGAGGAAGAGCCAGGAGTAAACCCTGAGTACTGACGGGTGCCCAAAACAAACAAACAAAAAAGATAGGTTAGTCTCTTTAATCAATCTAAAGTGAGTCTCCCCACTTTAATAAAAACTTCATTCTTGAGTTCCTTACCCCCTAAATAAAAATGCAAGTAGAGGCCCGGCAAGATCCAGTCTTTTGTTTCCATAGTGATCTCTGTCATCCAACTCTCTTCTACCCAAAGCTGCTAGAAGCAGCCTATGCACCATGTACCTAAAAATCAAAAGGAGAAAAAAAAGAAAGTGAAAAAGAATACACACTGGTTAGGGGCTCTTCCATCCATATATTTTAAATGTTATTTGGAGCATTTTTAACTTTAAGAACAACTTTTGAAATTGTATCTTGGCAAAGAACTTAAAACAATAAATTTCAACCTACCCCAAGAAATAGGCTTTTTTGGTTTCACAAAAATCACTGACACCAACATGAGGAAGCATTTCTTTTTGTAAGACTTCTTTTGCATATTTAATTCTTTTTTCTTTAGTAACACCAGGTTTTGCCCCTCTTGAGCCAATAAAATTAAGTGCAACATTCTGCTCTTGAATGACAAAAGCTTCATCAAGAGAAGGCTTAACCTAAAAGGTAATTTAGATATGTTATATTCAAATCCTTATTTCACCTCAAAAGAAGTCACTGTCACCTAACTTATATTAAATATCTTTACAGAACTGGGGCTGGAGTGATAGCATAGCGGGTAGGGCGTTTGCCTTGCACGCGGCTGACCCGGGTTCGAATCCCAGCATCCCATATGGTCCCCTGAGCACTGCCAGGAGTAATTCCTGAGTGCAGAGCCAGGAGTAACCCCTGTGCATCGCCAGGTGTGACCCAAAAACAAAACAAAAAAAAAAATCTTTACAGAACTAATCAAATATGTAAAATAATTCTATAAAAGCTAATATAAAAATTTGAAACTTAAAGACATTTTTTAATGCTCTATCCACTGTACTGTATCTCCAACCTCATACTTTCTTTTTTTTTTTTGGAGGGTCACACCCAGCAATGCTCAGGAGTTACTCCTTGCTTTGCATTCAGGAATTAATGCAGTGCTTGGGGGACCATATGGGATGCAGGGGATTGAACCCGGGTCGGCCGCGTGCAAGGCAAACGCCCTACCCGCTGTGCTATCGCTCCAGCACCCAACATCATACTTTCTTTCCCCTAGCTCTCCTCTTTTTCCTCTTTGGGTTTTCCTATTTTCTTCTTAAACCAGACGGAATGTAATGAATAAATAATTCTTAGAACCAGATTAACTCCAATGGCTGCTGGAGGGTTCAAGAAAGACCAGACGCTTAGTGAACAAGCCTGAAACTTAGAGACAATTTAGAGAACTAGATATTTCTGGCAATATCCATAGTGTTGGTGGTTTTTTACATTTTAATGAACAATGGCTTCTAAAGAACTAAAATTAACTAGAATAGTTAAATCAAAATTTACTAAGCTGCAGGGACCAAAGAGAGAACTCAACAGGCTGGAGCGCGTGCTTTACACGGAGGCGGCCCAGGTTCAACCCCTGGTCACACAGCACCCCCAGGAGGAAGCCCTGAGCACAAACCCAAAACTGAACATATGGCCCCCAAACTAAACAATTTGCTACTACAAATGACTAGAAGTGCCAGAGGTCTTTGTCAATTTTTGAAAAGTTTGAAATTATTTCAAAATTACAAGTTTACAAACAAAGCTCCGCAGGGACTGGAGAACAGCGGGTGCAGGGATCTGCCTTGTATATGGCTGACCGGGTTCCATCCCTGGCCTCCCATGTGGTCGCCCAGCTTGCCAGGCGTAACTCCTGAGTGCAGAGCCAAAAATTAAGTCTGTAGCACTGCTGGGTGTGAACCAAAACCCAGAAACAAAAAAGTTGTTATCAACTACTCATTTTCTCTCTCAACTCTACTATAGCATAGTAGTAGCATTGTCTGTAGCACTGTCATCCTGTAGTTCATCAATTTGCTCGAGCGGGCACCAGTAACATCTCCATTGTGAAACTTGTTGTTACTGTTTTTGGCATATCGAATATGCCACGGGTAGCTTGCCAGGCTTTGCCGTGCGGGCGGAATACTCTTGGTAGCTTGCCAGGCTCTCCGAGAAGGATGGAGGAATCAAACCAGGGTTAGCTGCCCTACCCGCTGTGCTCTTGCTCCAGACAGCAAATCATAAATTGGTTTCTAATTTCTGAACCCTTTTAATTTCTTGAATGATAAAAGTGCATTTTGTTTAATGAGGCAAATCTGTGTGATCTCTTGAACAATTCCTCATTGAGTCTATACTGGAAAGACAGGGGCTAGAGCGACAGCACAGTGGATAGGGCATTTGCCTTGCACACGGCTGACCTGGGTTCGATTCCTAGCATCCCCTATGGTCCCCTGAGCATTGCCAGGAGTAATTCCTGAGCGCAGAGCCAGAAGTAACCCCTGTGCACCACCAGGTATGACCCAAAAAACAAACAAAATAAATAAATATACTGGAAAGACAAAGTGATACGCTTTTAAATTTGTCCTTAATACCAATTCTTCTTGATGTCATAGAACTCTGGCTGCCTCTACTTTTCAAGTTTATTTCATGCCATTATCACTAGGAAAGAGGCCAAGGCAGACTGGAAGGTGTTCTCTAACTCAATAAGTGGCGTTGAGACTTTTGACAGCTAAATTAGTTTCATGGCAGTTTTCATTATCAGCAACATGGCAGTTGTATCAGTATTTTCAACTGTTGCTAACTTTTTCTTTTCTTCTGGTTTGGGGGCCACAACTGGTGATGCTCAGGGGTTATTCCTGGCTATGCATGTTATTACCCCTGGTGATGCTCAAGGGGCCATATAAGGATGCCAGGGATCAAATTGGGACTGGCCACATGCAAGAACAGAACCCTACCCACTGTCTCTCCAGCACATTAGTAACCTTAAACCTCTTATAAACACCACATACTCATTTTGCTTCCACATTACCATTTCCATCATCTCTGGATCTTCAAAATCATAAATAATATGCTCTAAAATATCTCTGTCAGACACAAAACCTAATGCTCTAAACACAATAATGATGGGAACTTCTTGCTTGATATATGGTAAAGTTGCCACAATGCGCTGACCTATAGCACTCTTTTTCGCGCCCTAGGAGAGAAAAAAAAAAATACATCATTAGTGTGCACAAAAAAATCATACCTACTTTTCTTTTTCTGACATCCAGTGGCACTCAGGGGTTATTCCTGACTCTGCACTCAGGAATTGCTCCTGCAGGGCTCAGGGGAACCATATGGAATACCAGAAATTGAACCCAAGTTGGCTGTGTACAAGGAAAATGCCCTACCTATTGTACTATCACTCCAGTGCCCATGCCCACATTTTAAAACACAAGAACCACTAATACATAGTATTTCACATGAAGTATACTCCCATGTTCTATACACCTCCTAGATTGCTCTTAAAAAAACACTGAAGAAGTTGGAGAGATGTAACTCCTTGGCTGAGTCAAACATGCGTGCAGGAGCCCCAGGTTCAATCCCTGGCACTGTATGATCCCCCAAGCGCCAGCAGGTGTGGTCCCGAAAAGGAAAAACTAGTAAGAATGCACATAAAAGCTGGGGAGATGACTCAGTGTCTTCCATGTATGAGTTCAAGATCATGGTCATGGCCAAGTATCACCAGTCAAGACAAAAAAGCACAAAAATCTTACTGTCTAAAAATGAATTCACTGGGCGTGCCCTCCAAGCCCACGTTCTCCCTTGAACATGTAGTTCCTCTCTTTCTCCCCTCTGACATCTAAGCAATTTTTATTCAATAAAAACCATCTTGCTTCACTAAAACAATAAAATAAAATATATTCATTGGGTTCTAAAAATAAACTGTAGAAGTTCTCTACTGTGGGACCAGAGTGATAGCACAGCAGGTAGGGTGTTTGCCTTGCAGCATATGGTCCCCCAAGCACCGCCAGGAGTAATTCCTGAATGCAGAGCCAGGAGTAACCCCTGAGCATCGCCAGATATGACCCAAAAAAGCCAAAATAAACAAATAAGTAAATAAAGTGTTCCGACTCTTTAAAAAAAAAGTTCCCTACTGTATCACCCAGAAGCTCTGAAGAGAAAGCTTAGACTGTTGTCTCTTTTTTTTTTTTTTTTTTTTTTGCTTTTTGGGTCACACCCAGCGATGCTCAGGGGTTACTCCTGGCTTTGCACTCAGTGCTTAGGGGACCATATGGGATGCCGGGGATGCCAGGGATCGAACCCGGGTCGGCAAACCCGGGTCGGCCGAGTGCAAGGCAAACACCTTACCCTCTGTGCTATCGCTCAGGCCCCTGTTGTCTCATTTTTATACCAAACCTTTTACTAAAACCAGATAGTTTTCCCTTCTCAACCCTTATTTGTTTTGCCACAGTTACCATGACTATCGCCCGAATATCTGTCCTCCAGAATTCAGGTCAACTTTTCTCACGACCTAATAAAATGCTTGAACTCTTTTTCCAAATATTTGCACTTGGAACCCATCCCACCCTTCCATTTACATACAATAAACATTTTAATGCTTCAAAACTGAGAGAGGCTTCTAGTCAGTAAGTCAGCAAGGAACTGAGACAATCAGTAGCACATGATGCACTGAATCTTCCCAACACCACGTGAACGAGACTGTGTCTGCTTCAACGGGCAAACACCTTGACTGCAGCCTACTGACAGAAGCAATACCTTGGTTCCAGACTCACAGAGAACGCTGCTACTACAATCATTTGTTATACACCCATCAATAAACACTATAATGCATCATACTAATAAAATGGTTCAGAAAAGCTTTTCTAAGAATGAAGACTGTTGAGCCATGTCTCTAGACTGTGAACTAAGCCATAGCCCCACGCTGGCCGAGGAGAGGAAATATCCTTCTCTCTTGGTTCTTTTTCCCTTGTCGGGAGAAGCGGCGTGGCATCCGCCATTATTATGAGGACTATAAGCAAGTACAAACTTGGTGGCGCGAGAAGGAGAAAAAAAAAAAAGAGAGTTATGTACTTGGAACAGCGGGATGCTTGGGCAATCTCAGGCCAGGGCCGATACCAGTGCACGCTCCACCGAGACTCGACCCGTGTAGCCGCTTTTGCTGCTGATTGACCACGATCCAGAAGCCAACTAGACTACTTTTGGTCCCAGAAACTGCTTGCAGTCATGTCTCTGGACTGTGAACTAAGCCATTGACCCGTACTGCCCCAGGAAGAGAAATTATGCAATTTCTAACATAAATCTCCCTGGACTTAATTATTAAAATACTAAAATACAGAAATCCTAAACCTAAAGACTTCATATCTCTTTATTCTCAGCAATGGAACACTAATTATCAAAGCTTTCTTCTCAGTAGGGCTGTTTTTTTTGGGGGGAAACTCCAATAACAATAGTGAGTTTTGTGTTGAAATATAGAATGTAATCAAGGTAGGGGCCGGAGCGATAGCACAGCGGGTAGGGCGTTTGCCTTGCACGCGGCCGACCCGGGTTCGATCCCTGGCATCCCATATGGTCCCCCAAGCACTGCCAGGAGCAATTCCTGAGTGCAAAGCCAGGAGTAACCCCTGAGCATCGCTGGGTGTGACCCAAAAAGCAAAAAAAAAAAAAAAAAAAAAGAATGTAATCAAGGTAAAGAGAAAATGGGGTGAAGTTTATCAGTTACGCAGGCAGGGGTGGGGGGTGGGGGTTGGGAGGTCCAGTGGGCTTTTTGGTGGTGGAATATGGGCACTGGTGAAGGGACAGGTGTTTGAGCATTATATAACTGAGACATAAGCCTGAGAACTTTGTAACTTTCCACATGGTGGTTCAATAAAATAAATAATTTAAAAAAAATATGAAGACTGTTTAAGCTATGGAACTAGAATAAAGGAATAAACCCGATAGTATCGGACCCAATCCGTACCTGTCCCCCTCTTGCCAACATGCTGACCCAAATAGTGCTGGTTGGTCGGGAAGAATTCTCCAGACACGACCTACATTCTCCTGTGTAGGCATATTTTGAATCTTTTTTGGCAAACACATAGACTGTGTTTGTTGCCATTTTCTCTTGAGCAATCAGAACCTATAAGATAAAGTAAAAAATGTTAAGTCTGAAAAACTCACAAGCCATTGGCGCAAAATGAGTAAAATCTACATATTAATGTGATCCCAAGTGGCTCACTGACTCCTTAATTCTAGAATTTCACAAAACTCCATTTTCATAAATTCTTCAAAAAAAACAAAATTCATACAACTGACCCAACTTCTAGTACACATTTCTAGTACACAGCAAACTTTTAACATACAAAGTTAGCCATCATTCCCTCAATGATTCAACTCGCATTTCCAAATTAGTCTGTATAAAAGTTTACTATTTAATTTCAACTTTCATAATCTGAAACACAATTATGATTAAAAGAAATAATACTATAATACTATACCTTTTCTGATCCATTAATAATGAAATAGCCACCAGGATCTAAAGGACATTCATTTAATTCACAAAGATCACGGTCTGTTAAGCCATTCAATAGACAGTATGTTGAACGCAGCATAATTGGAATTTTTCCTATAAAAGTTTTCTGATGTTGAGTCTGAAGTTGTTCTTCACCTTCTTTAATAACTGTTTTTGTTATATCAACATAAAGTGGAGCAGAATACCTTTAAAAGTAAAAGCAGACTGCAAGTAAGTTAACAGTATGGTACTTGATAAAACTTCAGCTGGTTAGAACTACATTTTCTGAACAGCATTTCATTATCAGTCACTAGAAAAATTCTCCCTTACGTGAGATTTCTTAATCTGGCCTCATTGGGCATCATTGGTGAGGGAGCGCCATCTCTTTCCCAATGGGTAGGCTTGGAGAGGTAGATCTGCTCAAACTTCAACAAGTATCTTGGCTGAAATAAAACCAAGGAATGTGAAATGAGTAAATAATCTTTCCAATACAAGTTTTCATAATCCCATAAGTACTGACACTCTGAGCAGAAATTCTATAAAGAATCAGCCCATTTTACCATCAAGGACTCTCTAAAAATCAGTATTCATATTCCACCAATGTCAAATTTTATACTTGACTATCTTAAAGTAAAAGACAAAAAGAGACAATACACTAAAAGAGTAGCGGTATCTCATGCTCCAAGTTTGCATCAAGCAGTTAAAATGCATTCGCATTACTTAAGTTTCATATGCCCTCTGCTTCGTACAAAATAACCAGAAAACAAAAGTAAATTCAGACCATTCAAACTTTACAAAATCTAATTAACAAAAACACAGAAAAAGACAAATTTAATTCTTTAATAAAACGTATTTTTAAAAAAAACCTTATTAAGTATTACTGAGAACTTCCAACCGAGAATTACAGGTCAGTCCACAGCCCAAGTAGGGGAGGACGTGAGCATGCGGGGCTGTGCCTGCAGAAGGCCTGGCTTCAATCCCTAGCACGCAAGTTCTCACCCTAGAACACTTTTGGGTGTGGGCACCACCCCCAATTTTTTTCAATATATCTCTCCATTGGCAAGAATAAGGGCCACAGATATAGTACAGTGGGTAGGGCACTTAACTTACACACAGCTGTTCCAGATCCAATCCCTGGCACCCTATATGGTCCCAGCACCACCAGGTGTGATCCCTTAGCACAGAGCCAAGAATAAGCCATGAGCAATGCCAAGTGTGGCCCCAAAGCCAAAATTAAAAAACAAGAATATGCCATGAACTTTGTGGGGTGTTTTGCTTTTTTTGGTTTTGTTTGTTTGGTTTTTCTTTTGGGGCCACAACTGGATAAGATCGGGTCTATTTCCAACTCAGGGCTTGGGGAATTCACTCCTGGCAGAACCCTGGGCCTCCTGCAAACACTGACCTATCTCTATGGCTCTCCTGAGCTAAGTGAAGATGCCCTAAGTATACTGCTAACACACCCGCGCCTGTAAAGCTAGGTGAGAGGACTGAATTTTCAAACCAACTCTCCTTTCACTTATGCTACACTTTATTAGAGCAACTGTCCTACCGGTTCTTCCACTTCTCCGCTGGCATGCTGAGCTTCTGCTTGCAGGTCTATAGGTGGAGCATCTTCCACGATTCTCTGAACAGACATCTGAATAAACTCATCAAAAGAATCCAGCTGTTGTCTGACCAAGCCTTTCTCATCAAAATAGGAACTGGGAAAATAATGAGTTCAAAATTAATTGCAATGCTGATGTTTTCTAGCATATTTCCTATGTAAGTTATGTCGATATAAATATAAATTAAACTCAACAAATTCAACAAATACTCATTAATACCAAGCACTTTACACCCACCACTGCACAAACTACCATGAAGTCTCTAAAAAGGGGTGAAATGAGAAACGCTTTTTTTGTAGAACATATTAAGTTTGGGCTAACAAGATTTAGGGATAAAACACTAAAGCAAAACATAACCTCCTTGAAGTATTTTCTGAAAAACTATCAGGAAAAAAAAAAAAAGAAAACTTAAAAGTGCAGTGTGAGGGGCTGGCGCAATAGCACAGTGGGTAGGGCATTTGCCTCTCATGCAGCCGACCCAGGTTCGATTCCCAGCATCCCACATGGTCCCCTGAGCACAAGGGGTAACTTCTGAGTGCAGAGCCAAGAGTGACCCCTGTGCAACGCTGGGTGTGACCCAAAAAGAAAAAAAAGAACTCTTATTTGAATACAAGTGGATGACTATACTGATGACTAAAATACGAATATGTGTAAGAATTTCCATTTTAAAGATTACTAGTTCTAGGGGATGGAGAGCAGAGCAACAGGCAGGGCACTTGTCTTGCACACAGCCACCCAGCACCACATACAGTCCCCCACGCACCACCAGAAGTGATACCTAGATAGAATCAGGAGAAAGCCCTGAGCACCATCCAGTGCCACCCAAAAACCAAAAGAAAAAAAAATTAGTTCTACCTGGGTGAGGATAAGTTACATAACTGAAATCACTAACAGATGCTTTAAAAAAATGGGATCAGATGAAGAGCTAGAACCCTTGGTCTTGCATGCTCAAAGCCCTGGGTTTGATCCCTTGTCACTATACACCACTCCCGCCATGTACTGCTAGGGACATTGGCATGGGGACACACACAGACGGGGACACACACACACATACACACACACACACACACACACACACACACACACACACACACACACACACAGAGAGCATGGTAAGGCATGGTAAGAGACCAGACTTAGCTATATAATACACAAATCACAGTGAAACCCGAACAATCTGAAGTAGACACACCTGTTTATAGGAAGGATATCTGCTCAGTTCAGGTTTGGGAAAAATGTCTCATAAAAATCTAAGATGGGGCTGGAGTGATAGCGGGTAGGGCGTTCGCCTTGCATGCAGCCAACCTGGGTTCAATACCCGGTGTCCCCTATGGTCCCCTAAACACCACCAGGAGTAATTCCTGAGTGCAGAGCCAGGAGTAACCCCTGAACACTGGCAGGTATGACCCAAACATCCAAAACAATTTTTTAAATCTATGATGGAAGCCTAAGAGAAATCTGAATGCATCACACCTCACTACTACCCACACAGACTTCAGAGACTATAAAAGCTCAGAGATTTAACATCGTGCCTGAGTATTATTAGATTATCTTCATCACCCCACAGTGGTCAGAACTGCCCTACCAGCACAGTACACCCGTATTTCAACTCCTGCACTCTATTACTCCCGCACCTGTGACAACACTTCCTAGTATCTACTCTCTAGTGACTACACAGATTTCCGCCTCCCCGCCCCCGGCCCTTCCCAACCCCTGCCCTTACTCACGTCAATTTTCTTTTTGTATAGTTTGGCTTAGTTTGGGTTGGGGGGCCCACACCAGGCAGTGCTCAGGGCTTACTCCAGGCTCTTCACTCAGAAACCATCCTGGCAGCACTCGGGGAACCACAGCGGGTGCCAGGGAGCGCGCCGACAGGACGCATGCAAGGCAAGCACCTTACCCACTGTTCCATCTCCCCAGCCCACTTGGTGTGGGGTCACACCAGCTGTGTTCAGGGCTTATTCCTGGCTTTGTGCTCAGAGGACACTTGCAACTTGCTCAAGGTTTACGTGGTGCCAGAGATCAAAGCTGGACTGGCCATGTTCAAGGCAAGAGCCTTACCCACCAGTGTACTGTCTCTCCAGCACACACCAGTTTTCTAAGCAACATGCACAGCCCAGTCTTTGCATGCTCCCATCCGAGATCATGGATGGGAAAACCTCGAAGTGGTCACAGGTCAAGACCCCATATGATACTCAACCAACTATGGTCATCAATATTAGAAATTGGGTCCCATGCTCGTCAACAGTTTGGGATGATCATTTGACATTATAAAAAATTCTCACAACAGTTAAAGTAGGTATATACTAAAGTGTAAAAAATTCAAAAAGGTTAAGGAGATATGTACCAGCAAATGATTGAAGCGTATGCTCTGGGTTGATACCTGACACCGCACAGTCCCCCAAACACTGCTAAGGTCCCCTCAGCACTACCAAGCATTTACCCCTCTACAGAGAATTAGTTTATTTTACAATAAATAAAAATTACTGTCTGGGGCTGGAGCAATAGCACAGCAGGTAGGGCATTTGCCTTGCACGCGGCCGACCCGGGTTCGATTCCCAGCATCCCATATGGTCCCGAGTACTGCCAGGAGTGATTCCTGAGTGTAGAGCCAGGAGTAACCCCTGTGCATCGCCAGGTGTGACCCAAAAAGCATAAATAAATAAATAAATAAATAAACTGCTGTCTACAATGGTATAATCTGAGTAATCTATCTCAAATATTTTTTGTTTTTTCTTTTGTTTTTGGACCACACCTAGTGGTACTCAGAATTTACTCCTGGCTCTGCACGCAGGGATCACTCCTGGCGGTTTCAGTAAGGGGTGCTGGGGACTGAACCCGGGTCGGCCACTTGCAAGGCAAGCGCCCTACCTGCTGTACTCACACTCTGACCTCTATCACAATTTTTTAAATACCTCTTTTTTTTCCCCCCATCTATAGTCAAAATACTCCTCTTCCTGTAAAAATGCAAAATATAGAATTCCAGAGAAGTAGTATAGTGGGCAGGCTGCTTCCCTTTCACGCAGCCGACACAGGTTCAACCTGAGCAACCCGTGAGATTCCATATAGTCCCAGATCCCTGCGGTGGACTCTGGTCATCATCATAAGGAAGGGGAGGGGAGGGGAAATTTTAAAACAAAAGAAGAAAAATAAATCTGGGGGTGAAAAGAATCTAATGGTTCCTAGTACCACAAACATTTACTGCTCCCCCCTCAAAAAAATCTAAGTAATTACCTGATTACAATCCAGCATGCTTCTTGCCACAAATCTGGAGTGATTTCATCATCATCCTCATCATATTGCATATCTGCAAAATCAAAAATAAAAATTGTGTTCATTTGCCATAAGATCCTACTATTTAACATCGTGTTCCTACGATTTTAAAGTAGCAGAAACATATTTACTCTGTTAAATAAAAAGCAACCCTTTACCTTTCCTAAATGTCAGTTAATCTGACTTTTAAACACTTTTTGAAAAAAAATTTTATTGACTTATCACTGATTTAAAATTTTGTGGAATTTCAGGATTTCAGTTTTGTTATCTTTTTTTTAACCTTTTTAGAAAATAGAAAAGTTCTATTGGAAAATTTAAAAAAAAGAAATTCCCTATGCCGGGTGGAACTCCGTCAAGGACAAAGTGAGGAGTTTGACTTTATTCATCTGTAGGTATGTAGATATCACCACCTCCACAATTCAAAAAGAAAGACCTTTCTCATGTGGGATTAAAGAAACATAGTAAGGGAACAAATGGCCTAAGTCATTGGAACTAGAGACTTCTTTTCTATAGAGCTTCCATGGGGAGGATGACTGAGAAGGGACCTTAGGACACTGGTGGAAGGAAGTAGCTCTCTGGTGATTGATCTGGTGTTGAAGATATATGCATGAAAAGCATAATTAACAGTATTGTAAATGCATAAACCACAAGTTAAAAGGTAAACAGGGCCAGAGAGATAGGAGGGCACTTGTGGCCAACCCAAGTTCAGTCCCCAGCATCCCATAAAATTCCTTAAGTTTGCCAGGAGTGTCCCCTGAGGGTAAAGTCAGGTGTCACCCAAAAACAAAACTCAAAACAAACTAGCAATTAGGGCTGGAGAGATAGTACACAGCATTTGCCTTGCACTCAGTCAACCCAGGTTGGGTCCCAGGAGTTCCATGTCCCCCCAATCAACACCAGGAGTAATTCCTGAGTGCAGAGCCCGGAGTAACTCCTGAATACTGCCAGGTGTGTCCCCAAAACAAAGCAAAAAAAAACCAGAAAGTAACAAATTTCAGCTAATCAAACAATAAACAAGGCAGGAGTGAGTCCTAAGCACCACTCAGTGGGGCCCAAAAACCTGTAATGATAATAATGCTTAATTTATGGGCTATGTATTCAAAGTAGGTCGCTCCACAAAAAAGGGAGATGGCTATGCAATAATAAAGAACTCTCAGATATATATGTACACCTACAAACATAAAGCAAAAGTACAAAAAAGTCTCAAGTGTTATTTTTGTGTAAAAGGGAAGAGATTCCATTTGAATATGCTTTGGTACGAATAAAGCCCTAATGAGAGAGGAACCTTTCCTATTGAGGAGTGGTTAGTTACTGTGGAGAAGTTTACATGGAAAAGATGGTGAACAAGAATGAAATCTCGGGGCTGGAGCAATAGCACAGCGGGTAGGGCATTTGCCTTGCACGCAGCCGACCTGGGTTCGAATCCCAGCATCCCATATGGTCCCCTGAGCACCGCCAGGGGTGATTCCTGAGTGCATGAGTCAGGAGTGACCCCTGTGCATCACCGGGTGTGACCCAAAAAGCAAAAAAAAAAAAAAAAAGAATGAAATCTCGAGGTCCGAGAGAGGTCAGTTAAGGTGCTTGCCTTGCACACAGACCCCAGCTGAAGCCTGGCACCATATACTGAGCCCCTAAGCTTAGGATCAGGAGTGATCCCTAAGCACTGCTGTTGAGTCCCACACACAAATAAAAAATGAAAGAGAAAACCCTTACTTTAATGTGTCCTGATTTGTGAGCCCTGGAAATATACGACCTATGCAAAATATTAAGTTAAAAATTGTTTTCTGGGGGCCAAAGAAAAGGTACAGTGGATAAGAAACTTGCCTTGGCACACAGCCCACCCGGGTTCCATCCCTGGAACCACATACGGTGCCCTGAGCCTGGCCAGGAGCGATCCCAGCACACAGAGCCTGGAGTAAGCGCTAAGATCTGCCAGGTGTGGCCCCAAAACAAAACAAAAACCATCATTTCTAAATTCTTCTTTCACAAAATAGAATACAGTGCTTTGATACTACTAAATGTCTATAGATTCAGGATAGGGAGTTGTAAACTGAAACTTTGCTTGTATCTTCTTCCCGAAGAAGCTGAGGGCTTGGAGGAAAATGAGATTATCTCTCATTCCAAGGAACTGGAAACTAGAAGAAAATGAAGCTTGAAATAGCTGTGGAGAAATAATAACCTCTCAGTACCTGTATTGCGAACCATAATGCCCATAAGGAGAGGGAGGGAGAGGGAGAGGGGAGAGAGGGAGAGGGAGAGACAGACAGACAGACAGACAGACAGAGGGAGAGAGAGAGAGAGAGAGGTCTGACATTGAGGGAAGTGGGGGTGGCGGTGGGATGGTAGGAGGGAAACTGAGGATATTGGGGGTGGGAAATGTACACTGGCGGAGGGATGGGTGATTGAACACTGTATGACTGAAACCCAATCATGAACAGCTTTGTGACTGTTTACCTTACAGAGAGAGGATAAAAAGAAGAAAGAAAAAGAGAAAGGAAGGAAGGAAGGAAGGAAGAAAGAAAGAAAGAAAGAAAGAAAGAAAGAAAGAAAGAAAGAAAGAAAGAAAGAAAGAAAGAAAGAAAGAAAGAAGAAAGGGAGCTGCGGAGGAGGGGAAGGAAACTTGAAAAATAACAACATGAAAAATGCACTAGCCACGACTAATTCACGTGAAAAGACGCTTTATTAGCCCTGCTCGGTATCAGAGACCTGTGAAGAGTAAGTTTAAAGGCCATCTTTACTAGATACTGGAAACTCAGGATCGCAGGGGGGCAGGGGGGAAATATCACACACACACACACACACACACACACACACACACACACACAATACTGTGTCCGGCATATTTCCAGAGTGTGGCACAATCCCTGGCACAAACTGACGCTCAAAACTCTCTCGCTATGCGATAAAAAAGCAAACTCCGGCTTCAGGAGAAATCACAGAAGGGCAAAGGAACCTGCCTGCCTTCTGAGCACCACTGCGGCGCCAGGAGCCTCGGCCCTGCTCGGGAGCCGAGAGCAGAGCCCTACGCGGAACGTCGACTCCGCTCAATACCCGTGATGAGCTCCCTCCACCCGACAATCCCGGCTTCGTTCCCGCCAGGGGGGAGTGGGCCGAGGACCCTCCCGGGGCTCCGCAGACCCTCGATTCTTCCGGCAACCCCCCCCATCTTCTCTCCTTAGGGTCACCGCGAGCTGTCCTGCGTGGTCACCTACCCTCGTCGGCGTCATACATTTTGGCGACTGATTCCTGAGCGCCTTACTGTAGCAACCAGAAAGGAGGCACGCAGCACCCACAACTCCGGCACCAGAAGCCGAAGCGACTTCCGTTTCCGGCGTTCCCAGAATGCTCCGCGTCAGAGGCCGCCCCCAAGTTCCCGCGCCGCAGGTCCGCGCGTGCGCCAACGACAGTCGGGAGCCGGGAGTCCGGCTTGCGCCCGCGCCCTGTAGGGGGCGCTGGCCACCCCTTGGCGGAGCGAACCTCCTCCAGCCTGGTCTCCGCTAACTTAAGTTTTCAACGTTGTTGCACAGATAACGGGGCACCTGCAGAAAATAAAGGCATAAATGATTTTTTTTATTAAAAGATCTTCATTAGGCGCCCGCAGCATTTTGTTCTTTTTTTTGGCACTTCCAAAGGCCCCAAGCAGGAAGCTGCTATCGATGATATTTATTCGAGCCGTAGCCGCTCCTGCCTACTGCTCAACTCGGGCTAAGTCTACAACCGGGGGGGGGGGGGCGGAGTGGCGGGGGGCGCTGTCTGTTTAGGATTTTTTTATTTTTCAGTACGGGAGCCACTTGGCGGTGCTCAGGAACCACTCCTGGTGGGCTCTGGGGACTCTGCGGTATCTAGGATCGAAGCTGGGTCAGGCGCGTGCGAGGCAACCCGCTCCGACCCCAGCCTTGGGTTTTCTGTTTTGTTTTTGGTTCACAAAATATTGATAATATTTCTCATGAACATACATATAGACACGACCACCCCCGTCGCCAGAGTACCCATCCCCCTGCCTAGAGCTGCCTAGAGTTCTTTAAGGCGGCGGGGGCGGGGGAGGGGAAACAAAAGCAAAAAAATCCTCAGGCTTTCATCGCGAGAGCTCGCGGGACTAGACGCGAGGGGCAGCGCCTAAGTGGGACGGCGGACAAATGACAGCTCAGGTACTTCCGGGGTTTCCTCGCGTGTTTCACCCGGCTGCGCGCGCACCCCGCCGCCCTCCCCATGCTGCCTGCACGCCTGGCCCGCGGGCTGCTGGTGTCCTGGCGGCGGTCTGCGCCCACGGCTGCGCACGCGGGCCTCCGGGAACAACTCCACGGGAGGAGATGTGCGGCCGCCGACTCCTCGGAGCGCCCGTCGCACCTGGGGCGCGGGCCTCCTCCTCCTCCTCGTGGCCCGACGACAGTGACGGGTTTCGAAGGAAGGGATGACCCAGAGGAGCGTTTTCTGTTCCCCGAGTACGTGGCAGAGCCCGAGCCCGAACCAGCCCTCGAAGAGCAGCTGCGGGAGCTGCAGCAGCGGCAGGAGGAGGAGGAGCGCCAGAAGCTGCAGCGGCGAGAGGAGCGCTGGCTTCGGAGGCTACGCGCCAAGCCCCGGGCGCCCCCGGTGGTGGGACACCCGGACTGGCCCGTGCCGCCCAGCGGCCTCAGCTGCTCGGGGTGCGGGGCGGAGCTGCACTGCCAGGACCCTGGCCTGCCGGGCTACGTGCCCGGCGAGAAGCTCAGCAGCGCGACGGCGCGGACCGTGTGCCAGCGCTGCTGGCTGCTGGTGCACCACCGGCGCGCCCTGCGCTTGCAGGTGAGTCGCGAGCAGTACCTGGAGCTGGTGAGCTCCGCGCTGCGGCGGCCCGGGCCCGCCCTCGTCCTCTACATGGTGGACCTGCTGGATCTCCCTGACGCCCTGCTGCCGGACCTGCCCGCGCTGGTGGGCCCCAAACAGCTGATCGTGCTGGGCAACAAAGTGGACCTGTTGCCCCAGGACTCGCCCAACTACCGGCAGCGGCTCCGGGAGCGGCTCCGGGACGAATGTGCCCGAGCTGGGCTGCTGCCGCCCGCAGACCCGCGGGGCTCCCCGCATCCCCGCGGAGACGGGCCGGGGGACGGGGCGGCGGACTCGAATCCCTCGGCCGGGGCCCGCCCTGTGCTCAGGGACGTGAGGCTGATCAGCGCCAAGACGGGCTACGGCGTGGAAGAGTTGATCTCCGCGCTGCAGCGCTCCTGGCGCTATCGCGGCGACGTCTACCTGGTGGGCGCCACCAACGCGGGCAAGTCCACGCTCTTCAACACGCTCCTGGAGTCCGACTACTGCATCGCCAAGGGTGCCGAGGCCATCGACAGAGCCACCATCTCCCCCTGGCCAGGTGAGCCTCCGAGGCTCACCCCTCCCCTCCCCTTTCTTTTCTGAGAAGCCGGACCTGTGTTTTTACAGGTTGCCCGGGCACCTAATGGATCTTTCCTTAGATCCGCCAGGGTCGGCCTGGAACCTGCCCTTTACCGTCATTCCCTTGGGGTCTGAGAAACAGGCCAGAGGGTAGGTAAGGCGTTTGCCTTACAAGAGGACAACCACTGCAGGGCGACCCCCCAGCAAAACCAAACCAGAGCAGATCCCTGATTCACACATATCTCGTCCAGGTTAGCTTTGTGCACAGAAATTCAGTGAACGTTGTGGTCTTCTAGAAAAAATGTTTCTGGAGCAGGGCTGTGCCACATCACTGTTTTGGGTGCTGAAGGGGGAAAGGGAGACAGCACAGTAACTGCTCCCCTTACCTTTCTCAAGAAAGGAAACCCTTGTACTTTGTGACCCTGTATCCACTCCTCAGTTTTACTCTTCAGACTTAAATTTGTTCAGCACATTCAAGATATTTGAGATTCAAGAGATTCCCTAATGCAGTATGATGTGTCGCTTGTTAAGAAGAAACTATCTCGATAAGTAGAGACAGTAAGCCACTTGCCTTGCACACAGACTTACCCTGGTTCAACTTCTGACACCCCATATGTCTGCGAGGAGTAATCCCTGAGCATAACCAGTTACAGCATAGAAATTAAAATTTAAAAAAATTTTTTTTTGAGAAAACAACCTAAGAAATTTGCATAGGACGGCCAGAGAGATAATACAGAAGTTAAGGAGCTTGACTTGGCATTGCTAATGATCCCAGTTTTATCCCCTGTACCAACTATGGTCACCTGAGTACACTGGGTGTAGCTCAAACACACACATTCTTTGGGGCCAAAGGGATAATGCAGCAGGTAAAGTGCTTGACTGCAGACCACTCAAGTTTGATCCCCGGCACCCCGTATGGTGATCCCTGAGTTCAGAGTCAGGTATAAACCCTCAGCACAGCTGGGTGTGACCCAAACCCCCATCCCTGCCTCCAAAAGAAGCTTATGTAGGGCCAAAGAGATAGCTCAACATTCTGCATGCAGGCTTTCCCTGTAGGAGGCCTGGGTTCAAGCCGAAGCACCTCGTGGTCCACCAGCACCTGCCCCATTTTTCCTTGGAAACCAGTGGACAGCCATTTGATAGTGGTTGATCTCTACCTTGGTCTTTGGGGCGTTGTCGCAGCCCCCCAGCCAGAAGGGGCCACCCAGTGTAGAAATCAGAAGTGCTTTTAGTTTGGGGGACATACCCGAAAGTACGCAGGGAATTCATTTGGTGTTGGGGTGTCCAAAGCAAAACAAGCATTTTAGCTCTTTGAGCTGTCTCGGCGCCTCTGCAGAAAAGTACTTTTATACTGAATGACGGTGGGCTGAAAATGAAAGAGAACAGATGTACAGATTCAAATTCGAGTTTAACTCGTGAGCTGGTCTTTGAGCCTATTCCCTCATCTGTAAGGTAGGAATTTTCCAGGGCGCTGTCCTGAAAGTAAGTGGAATGATCACAATATCTTAACTCTTCTCTGGGAGAGTTTTTAATCTCCTGATTCCTGTTCTCACACTGTGCTCATTAAAAATGTGTTTTTTGGAATTTCAGGAACTACTTTAAACCTTCTGAAGTTTCCTATTTGCAACCCAACTCCTTACAGAATGTTTGAAAGGCAAAAAAGGCTGAAAAGAGAGGCAACTAAAGATGAAAAAGATCTGAGTGAGCAGGAACAAAATCAACTTAATCTCTTGAAAAAGCATGGTTATGTCGTAGGTAAGCATCTTCTACAGAAACACTTTTATTAGGTCTGTGCCAATATTCTTTGTTGAGCACCTAAGAGGAACTGTCTTTCTGGAAGTGTTCCTCTTCCTGGAGCCTTTCTAGAGACAAAGACTCCCACTTCATCATCATCATCATCATCATCATCCCGTTGATGGTCGAATTTCTCAAGCAGTCTCAGTAACCTCTCCATTCGTCCTATCCCTGAGATTTTAGAAGCCTCTCTTTACTCGGCCTTCCCAACCATGCCGCATTGGAGGCTCTTTCAGGGTCAGGGGAATGAGACCCAGCCTGTTACTGGCTTTGGCATATGGATACACCATGGGAAGCTTGCGAGGCTCTCCCATGGGGGCAGGAAACTCTCAGTAGCTTGCCAGTTTCTCCCAGAGGGAGAAGTAGGTTATATCACACAGCCGCTTTGGGATATTTTTGCTCCTGGGAGCTTGCTTTTAAATCTCTGGATGTTGGTCGTTGATGGGATTACACACACCTGGGTTCCTGTGCCAGAGGAACAGTACATATCCATAGTACAGTGGATAGGGCACTTGCCTTGCATGCAGCTGACCCAGGCTCGGTCCTCAGCACCCTATACGATCCCCTGAGCCTGCCAAGAGTCATCCCTAAGCATAGAACCAGGAATAAGCCTGGAACACTGCTGGGTATGGCCAAACTACAGCCTGAATAAAAGAAAAAAGGAAGGAAAACAAGAGAGCAGATAAGATCCTTGGAGAAATCCAGGAATGGAAACATACACTAATCACCTCATCATTGTTAGCAACAAAAGTGTTTTCACTGAGCAAACCAGTATCTATACACCAGCTGTAAATTACTGCCCCCTTTCTTTGTTACCTCTTTACAACCTTCCTATACTAAAAACAATAGATCGCCAATTCTCCTCACACAGCTGGCCACACACTCTTTTTTTTTTTTATTAGTTTATTTTTAATTAGAGAGTCATCGTGAGGGTACAGTTACAGATCCATACATCTTTGTGCTCATGCTTCCCCCATACAAAGTTCGATAACCCATCCCTTCACCAGTGCCCATTCTCCACCACCCGTAAACCCAACATCCCTCCCCCCCTCTCCAGTCCCGTCTCCCCCCACCCCACCCTGCCACTATGGCAGGGAATTCCCTTTTGTTCTCTCTCTCTGATTAGGTGTTGTGGTTTGCAGTAAAGGTGTTGAGTGGCCACACACTCTTGATCATTTCAAGAGTCTGCTAAATGAGCATTTAGTCTCACTTCTATAGACAGTACTTACTGTTAATCACTCACTGAAAGCAGATTTAGGAATAACTGCCTGGAGTCAAAAGCTTCAAAGCACTGACTAATCATCTCAGTCTAACTCGTTCTAGGAAGAGTTGGAAGAACATTCTTGTATTCAGAAGAACGGGACAGAGCTGACTTTGAGTTTGATGCTGACGCTCTTGCCTTTGACATGGAAAATGAACCTGTTCCAGTTGCTGATAAATCTAGGGAGCGAGTGGAACTGACCCTGCAAGATGTGAAAGATGCTCACTGGTTTTATGACACCCCTGGAATCACAAAAGAAAATTGTGTATGTATTGATTTTGTGGTTGTTGGTTTTGGAGCCACACCCAGTGATGTTCAGGGCTTACTTCATCTCTGTGCTCAGGGATCACTCCTAGTGGTCTCTGGGGACCATATGGAGTGAGTGCCAGGGATTGAACCCAAGTCAGCTGCTTGCAAAGCAAGCACCTTAACTCCTATACTATCTGGCCCCTAAACTAATTAATTTTTATATGGAGGCAAGGATACCCCCAGCATTTCTGATATGGTGGGGGCTTAGGGGTACTGTTCTCTCTGTGCTTCGGGGACTGTGGTGCCAGGATCAAGCCCAAGCCCCCTGCAAGAACTCAGCCTGATAGGCTATTTTATTTGTCCCCTAACTTCAACGAATTCTTCTCTTTTAGACTCAGTTCAGGAACAGCAATTACTTCAGTCAAATGCACTTATCAAACCATCAGAAAAGGAAATATTTACCAAATATATTATCCAGCAAAATGAGACCCTCGGATTTTTAGATATAAAAGTTCTCTCGGTTTGGGGGCTGGAGAGATAGCACAGCGGGTAGGGCGTTTGCCTTGCACGCGGCCGACCCGGGTTCAAATCCCAGCATCCCATATGGTCCCCTGAGCACGGCCAGGGGTAATTCCTGAGTGTAGAGCCAGGAGTAACCCCTGTGCATCGCCAGGTGTGACCCAAAAAGCAAAAAAAAAAAAAAAAAAAAAAAAGTTCTCTCGGTTTGTTTCCATGTCAGTTATATCATTTGGTGCTGTAAACCAGTTAGTTCCCAAGCCAAATCGAACTTTGGAATCAATGGAAGTATTAGGGTTTCTGCTGAAAAGAGTTCAAGGGGTTTCAGTATTGTGATTAATAGTCCTTTCCTTTCCATGTATTACTAGCTTTCACCAACTTATACTTCTTTCTGTTCCTTCTTTGAAATAGATTTGGATTTCTTATATCTTATCTGAATTTTGTATCTTCTCTCCTGCCTTTTCTAAACGTTCACACTATTTAATAACTGTCTTTACAAGCCAAAGAATTCTTATCTCTCCATCTTCCTCTCCTCTCTCCTCTCCTTGCTCCCCCCCTTCCTATCTCTCTCTCTCTCCCTCTCCCTCCTCCCTCTCTCACATTAAAGGCAAACACCCTACCCACTATACTATTGCTCCAGCCTCCATTTTTCCCTTGTTCTGAAGTCTAATATTTTTTATCTTTTTACCTTACAGATAAATTACAATATCTCATATGTTCAATTAAGAGAATTCTCTTTTAAAGTCTGCCTTTGCTTCACAGATCTTGAATCTATTAACAGAAAAAGAAGTAAACATTGTTTTGCCTACACACTCCATTGTCCCAAGAACTTTTGTGCTTAAACCTGGAATGGTTCTATTTTTGGGTGCCATAGGCCGCATTGACTTCCTGCAGGTAAGGAAAGTCTATATGCATATGCAAATGTATACGTCATGACCCTATATGTATTGTGATTCCATATAGGATTGTGTAACTCTGGGGAGGTGGAGGGGGCAGTCACCAAAAAAAAAAAAAAATTGGCAATAATAAAAGGTCTCTCTCTGAATGCACACCCACCAAAAATGAATTCCAAATACACTGCATGATGAATCCGAGAGGTTTCTGGTGGTGCTCACCTCTGTTGCATTTCTTTGGTGAGAAGGGGATGTGAGCGGGAAAAAATTAAGCAACCATGGGATAGACCTTTAGGTATATAGTTAATATGCATTAAATAAATTCCATGATTTTAATCCCATGATACATAAACAAATGCTCTGTTTAAATTTGGTCCTCAGGGGCTGGAGTGATAGCACAGTGGGTAGGGTGTTTGCCTTGCATGAGGCCGACCCGGGTTCGATTCCCAGCATCCCGTGTGGTTCCCCAAGCACTGCCAAGAGTAATTCCTGAGTGCATGAGCAAGGAGAACCCCTGTGCATCACCAGGTGTGACCCAAAAAGCAAAAAAATAAATTAATTAAATTAAATTAAATTAAATTTGGTCCTCAATGGCCTGCACCAATAGTATAGCATATCGGGCATTTGCCTTGCATGCAGCCAACCCAGGTTCAATCCCCAGCATGACATATGATAGTATGAGCCCCACCAGGAGTGGTCCCTGCTTTCAGGGCCAGGAGTAAACCCTGAATACTGCCAGGTGTAACCCATCCTCACGCCCCCCCCCAATAAATTGGTAATCACAAAGCATTAATCTGGAGATTTTAGAGTATATAATTACTGTATCACTGTCATCCCGTTGTTCATCGATTTGCTCAATTGGGCGCCAGTAACGTCTCCATTCGTCCTAGCCCTGAGATTTTAGCAGCTTCTCTTTACTCGACCTTCCCAACGGTGCCGCACTGGAGGCTCTTTCAGGGTCAGGGGAATGAGACCCATCTGCCTTTATTTTTGGCATACTGAATACGCCACAGGGAGCTTGCCAGGCTCTGCCGTGTGGGCAGGATACTCTCCATAGCTTGTTGGGTTCTCTGAGAGGGAGAACTAGGCAATAAGAGGTCGCATACTTCCAGGAGCTTTGTTTTATAGTCTCTGGATCTTGGCCATTGATGGGATTACACAGCAGCAGGGGCAGTTTGTGGGTGTGACTGCCTAGCTACTGGAAAAGGGGGATCTGGGTGGAGGAGGCCCAGTCCCAATCCGAGCAGACTTGGAGATCTCAGTCCCGGGTCCCACACACCTGAGTTTCTCTGCCGGTTCCTTCATGCGTGAGGCTCGTCTGAGCGTGTGGAGAGTGACCTTAAGCATGGTGGTGGCTGGTTCCGGAGGTCTTCAGCTGCCAGGGCTCTGCTTGGGGCTGGGAGGAAAAGATAACCCGTCCCCCTCTGAGGGGCCCCAGTGAAGACAGCCCGGCTTGGGGGCAGAATCTCATAAATGTAAACCTAATAAAAAAGCAAAACTATAACAAAAACTAATTACCATTTTGAAAAATTGAAAAAATGAAACACAGGTGCTTCTTATTGAAGTTGTTGAATACTTAACTTAAAATCCATTTATATTTCCTTAAAGCCCATGGAATGTTATGAGGGTTATTTATTGCTTTTTCTTTTGTAATGCCAGGGATCAGACCTGGCGCCTCACACAGGCAAGGCAGGCCCAGCCCAGCGAACAGTAATTTCTTTCATTGGGGGCCACACCTGGCTCAGTGGATGGGTGTCACTCCCAGAGCCACGTGAGGACCACGAAGCACCAGGAGTGGGAAGTGCATGTCCTCCCGCATGCAAAGCATGTGCTCTGGCTCTTCGAACTATCAAATGTTAATACTTCGATTTTGTTTTGTTTTGTTTGGGGGCCACACCTGGCATGCTCAGAGGCTTATCTTGGTATTTGTGGGTCATTCCTGACGGAACTTAGGACACACGCGGTGCTCGGGGTGGAGCCCAGGCCTCTCTCATGCTTTGCATGTGCTCAGCCTGTCCAGGTATCTCACACCCAGCATTGCTCAGGGGTTACTCCTGGCTCTGCACTCAGGAATTACTCCTGGCAATGCTTGGGGAATCATAGGGAATGCTGGGAATCGAACCCGGGTCAGCTGCGTGCAAGGCAAATGCCCTACCCTCTGTACTATCGCTCCAGCCCCGGCACTAATATTTTTTAACTTAACTTTGTATTGGGCCAGTTAAAGCTCGCTGTGTTTTCTTCTGGTTATGGTAATGAAGCCCTTGTTTTCACAGGGGCCACACCTAGCAGTGCAGGGCCGGGTGGGCAGTGGGATGCGGGGATCAAACTCTGACCCTCAAACACTGAGCATGTGTTTTGCCACCTGAACTACTTCCCTGGCCCAAGAACTACAAAGCATTTTCTTTTCTTTTTTTTTCTTTTCTTTCTTTCTTTGGGAGGTTAAGTGGGGACACACCTGGCAGTGCTCAGAGCTTACTCATGGCTCTGTGCTCAGGGATCACTCCTGGTGGGCATCAGAAGACCATATGGGGTACCGGAGATCAAACCTGGGTTGGCCAAATGCGAGGCAGGTGCTCCACCTACTGAACTATCTCTCTGGTCCCTACTTTTTTTTTTTTTTTAATCATTTTATGTTATTTTTTATTTTGGTTTTGGGACCACGCCATCAGTGCTCAGGGTCCTGTCCAGTGATGCTGCAAATCAAACCAGGGTCAACTACATGCAAGATTTGTACAATCTCTCCAGTCCCCATGAAGCATTTTCTTAATGATATCCACAAAGCAAAAGCACTGGGATAGCACAGCAGGTAGGGCGTTTGCCTTGGCACGTGGCCGACCCGGGTTCGATTCCTCCATCCCTCTCGGAGAGCTTGGTAAGCTACCGAGAGTATCCCCCCCGCATGGCAGAGCCTGGCAAGCTACCCGTGGCGTATTCAACATGCCAAAAACAGTAACAATAAATCTCACAATGGAGACATTACTCGTGCCTGCTCGAGCAAATCAATGAACAAGGGGACGACAGTGCTACAGTGCTACATCCACAAAGCAACAGAAAAGGGGTCAGGAGAGAGTGCTGCCGGGGCTCTATCCCCAGCACCAAGCGACCTCCTAAACATCACGGTGTGCAGAGCTGGAGGCCCCCAAGCACTGGCAGGGTAGCCTGGTGGTCCCCAGCACTGCAGGAACTGAGGAGCACCTGATCCTTGGGTCCTAACATTGAACTGCTGACCAGGTATCACCAGGAGTGGCTCTTAGGACCCTGAACACCACTTGGCAGCCCCCTCCTAACCCCCCCCCCCCAAAAAAAAAGCACAATAAGAAGGAATCAGAGTTTTATTTAAATTGTTAAAATCTGTGTATCCCCCTTTCTTGGGGCATTACTGTAGTTTGGTACAGCTGTCAGCCCAGAGTTCACAAAGGAGCCTTGGTGTTAATTATCTTTTGTAAGTATATCCTGTAATCTGTGAGAGTTTCTCTAGTTTTCCAGTGTGTAAAAACCATTTTTGTTGCTGTTGGGTTTTTTTTGTTTTGTTTTGTTTTGTTTTGTTTGGGGGCCACACTTAGTGATGCTCAGGGCTTACTCCTGGCTCTGTGCTCAGAGATCATGCGTGGCTGGGTTTGAGGCACCCTGTGAGATGTCAGGGATCAAACCCAGGTTGGCTGCATGCAAGGTAAGGACCTTACTCACTGCACTCTCTCTCCAGCCCTTGTATAAAATAACTTTTTCTCTTTTTTAAGGGAAATCAATCAGCTTGGTTTACAGTTGTGGCTTCCAACTTCCTCCCTGTGCACATTACTTCCCTCGACAAGGCAGAGGCTGTGTATGAGAAGCACGCGGGTCACATGTTGCTCAAGGTGAGGCAAGTGTGTCGCAGGGTCAGGCACCATCACGCATCCACAGCCCCTCTCAGGAAACCTAGGCTCTCAGTCAGCTCGCCCTCCATCCTGCTAGGATTGGGACGCTACAGAGAAGTGGGTACAAGAAAGGGAATATTTGGGTGGGCTGACCCAAGAACAGCTACAGAGCTGTTTTGTTCAATATGGCAGTCACATGTGGCTATGTAAATATGTTGTTACAGGGGCTGGAGCAATACTACAGCGGGTAGGGCGTTTGCCTTGCATGTGGCTGATCCGGGTTCCATTCCCAGTATCCCATATGGTCCTCTGAGCACTTCCAGGGGTGATTCCTGAGTACAGAACCAGGAGTAACCCCTGTGCATTGTCAGCTGTGACCCATAAAGCAAAAAAATAAAAAAAGAAAATATGTTGTTACAGAGCCAGAGAGATAGTACAGATGTTTACCAGGCATCAGGTTCAAAATCCCCAGCACCACATAGGATCTCCCGAGCACTGTCAGAGCCTACTCGTGAGTGCAAAGTCAAGAATAGCCCCTGAGCACTGCTGGAGGTGCCTCCTCAACCAAAACATTGAGAGCATCATAAATTATGTAGTTACAGGGCCCATGAAATAGTAACAGGATGTAAGACACTTGCCTTGCAGGCAACTGACAGGTACAATCTTAGCACCACCCAAGCACTGCCAGGGGTCACTCCTGAGCACAGAGCCAGGAACTGCCCCTGACCCAAAGGCCCCTCCCCACAGAAAAAGGAAAGGAATTTTAAAAAATTGAGTTCTTTGGCGGGGCCAACCACATTCCAGCAGTGGCAGCATTGCTCCACCATGGGGGACTTTGGGGCCATACTCAGGGACTGCTGAATTACTCCCAAATTGGTGCTGAGAGGAACATTTGGTGCCAGGGATCGAACCTGCGCATCCTGCATGCAAATCATATGCACCTTGGGACCAGAGCCATTACAGAGTGGGTAGGGCACTACTTTGCATGCAGTTGACTTAAGTTCAATCCCCGGCACCCCATTTGGCCCCTCAAGCCCCTCTTAAGAGTGATCCCTAAGCACCGAGGCAGGAGTCAGCCCTGAGCATCACCAGGTGTGGTGCCCACACACACATACAAATCATGTGCACCAGCCCTTTCCAAGTTCTTAATCCCAGATGCTTACCTCTCCACTCCTGTTCTACAAACTCCTTCCGTCAACCTGTATTAAAATTTCCCTCGTGAGTATTGGGCTTAAGGCACTTGCTGTGCAAGTGATCAGCTTAGTTCAGTCCCCCGTATTTCATATGGTCCCCAAACACTGCCAGGAGTGATCCGAGAGCACAGAGCCAGGAGTAAACCCTCAAACAAGAACAGCCAAAAAATCATAGAGGGGATCCTACACATCCTCTTGACTTGTTAGGAGGCAGTAATCATGGTTGCCATCCAGGCCTATAAGAACTAAGGTATTTGGAAGTTACCTTAACTGCCCAGCAGTAATCCAGTAACAGTGGAAACTGGGACTGGAGAGACAGTACAGAAGGCAGGGCACTTGCCTTGTACCCTGCATGGCCACCAAACACCACCAGGAGTGATCCCTGAGTGCAGAGCCGGAAGTAGACCCTGAGCATCCCTGGGTGAGGCCCCTAAACAAACAACAAACAAAAAGACATGGAAACTAAAGCAAGGTTCTTCAAGCAGGCAATTCCGCCAGGTGCGTGCCAGCCTGTGCCCGTTGGCAAGGTGACCCTCCGGCCTCCTCTCGTTGCTGCACCCCAGCGCAGAATCACCTGCTCTATGTGTCACTCTCTAAACATTCTCTAAACACCTTTGCTTCATCTCAATGGCAGGTTCCGGAGGGGGGGAAGGAACGCATGGCGGGATTTCCCCCTCTTGTCGCTGAAGACATTACTTTAGAAGAAGGACTTGGGGACACTGAAGCAGTAGCTGACATCAAGTTTTCCTCTGCAGGTAATTGTACGCCACGCACTTCTTTATGGTTCGTTTGAAGAGGGAGGGAGAAAGGGGAATCACAATTGCCCTATTTTTTTCTTCCCTCTATGGGCCACACTCAGCAGTGTTGAGCATGACCCCTGGTGGTGCTTGGAGGACCATATGCGGTGCCAGGGATTTGGACTGGGGTCAGCTCTATGCAAGATAAGCACCTTACCCACTGTACTATCTCTCCAGCCACTTTTACTTGTTTTTAATCCAGGGAAAGTGGTGAGAGACAGTACAGGAGGAATGGCACTTGCTCACTTGGCCAACCCTCATTCATATATATGGTCCCCTGAACGGGTATGGCCTAATATCCCTCCCCAATTCAAAAAATAAAAACAAAATCGAATTAAAGATGGACCAGAGAGATGAAGGGCTGCAACATGCTTTGCATGCAGGTGGCCCGGTTCAAGCCCCAGCACCACATAGTCCCCCAAACACAGAGCTGGGAGTGACATCAGAGCACCACCAAGTGAGGCCCCAAAATTAGGGAAAATAGGGGCCGGAGTGATAGCACAGTGGATAGGATATTTGCCTTAGCACACAGCCAACCTGGGTTCGATCTCTGGCATCCCATACGGTCCACTGAGCACCGCCAGGAGTCATTCCTGAGTGCAGAGTCAGAAGTGCCTGAGCATTGCCTGGTGTGACCCAAAAAGAAAAAAAAAAAAAATACCCTCCTAGAGAAAATAGGGGCCAGAGAGTTAGCCCAGCAGGTAAGGCACTGGCCTTGCAGGCAGCTGACCCAGGTTCAATACTTGCTTCCCTCAACACCACCAGGAGTAATTCCTGAGTGCGGAACCAGGAGTAACCCCTGAGCACCGCCGAGTGTGCCCCTGCCCCGGAAAAAAATAATTATAATAAAGGGAAAATATAAAAAAAACGAATAAAAGAGAGCAGGAACCTGCTTTAGGGTGTGCCTGAGCATTGTTCTGCTGTTCTTCTGGGCGGGCTGCTAACCGCGCTGTGCTCTGATGCGTGTCTGTGTAGGCTGGGTCGCCGTGACACCGCAGTTTAAGGACAGGCTGCGACTCCGAGGCTACACACCTCAGGGAACGGCTCTGACAGTCCGGGCCCCTCTCTTGCCACACATTGTTCATGTCAAAGGAGAGCGCATCAGGAAGAGCGTCGCCTACAAAACCAAGAGGCCTCCTTCCCTTGTGTACAATCTGCGGAAGAAGAAAAAGTAGATCCACATGTGAAGCCAACCGGCCCTCTTTGTGCCGAGTATCATCTATGCTGAACGCAATCATATATATACCTTGAACTCTCTTAAATATAGCTACTCTAAATCCCACGGCGCCTAGCCTTCAGCTTTTGTTTTACCTTGGGGAGGGCTTTACTGTGTATTTCGCTTTGTTTTTAGGGCCACACCCGGAGATGTTCAGGGACTACTCCCAGCTCAGGAATCACCCCTGGTGATGCTTGCAGGGTCATGCAGTGTGAAGAACCAGTCAGGGTTCACACACTCCAGCCAGTTGGCCTCTCTCCCCAGACCCCTCGCCCAACTTTTCCTGTTTTTTAACCATCCCTTGCAGTGCTCAGGGGACCATTAGGAATGCTGGGGGTGGAACCTGGGTCAGCCCTCCCTGCCGTGCTGTCGCTCCCTCGCCCTGCTCAGCTGCTCAGGACGGTGCCTCTTTGCAGGTGCTTCTGCTCCAGGTGCTCATCCAGGCATCTGGCTGACGCAACCTTCCGTGGCTTCCTTCTCTGCGTTGAGAGGGCTGCTCGGGTTGTCATGCTTTCCATGTGGGAAGTAGAAAAACAAGTAACAAGCAAGCTGCTTCACTTATTTATTTGTTTGTTTGGCTTTCTGGGTCACACCCTGCGATGCTCAGGGGTTACTCCTGGCTCTGCACTCAGGAATTACTCCTGGCAGTGCTCGGGAAACCATATGGGATGCCAGGGATCAAACCCGGGTCAGCTGCGTGCAAGGCAAACGCCCTATCCTCAGTACTATCTATCTCTCTGGCCCTCATTTATTTTTTTCATCCTCTCCCATCCCCCGCCTCCCCTCCCCCTTCCTGCTGCTGCGCTGCCGGAGGTGCGGGGAGGTGCCGGGAGCGGGCCGTGCATCCTGCTGCAGTGCAGCACCCTTGCCCAGGTGACACCTCACTAGGGGCCATGCTGAGTTGACACACTAGTCACGGTTGCACTGCTCACTGGGGCTGCCCAGGCGCTCACACACATGCCCCCGAGGTCACACTCCCTCACTGTGGCATCCCCACAGCTTCTTAGTTGGCAAGGTCCCTGGGTTTCGCACCCCTTCTTTTGTGGTGTTTACGGGCAGAGGGCTGCAATGCAGCTGGACATCTGCGGCACCAGAGATTTGGACTCATGACCACAGGCTTGCAATTCCACTCCTCGTGTGTGTGTGTGTGTGTGTGTGTGTGTGTGTGTGTGTGTGTGTGTGTGTTAGGGGTTAGACACAGTCCTGTCCACTCCGTGTGTGTGTGTGTGTGTGTGTGTGTGTGTGTGTGTGTGTTAGGGGTTAGACACAGTCCTGGCCCAAATGCTTCTAATTTGTTTTAAATGTTTTATTGGGGGGGGTCTCACCCAGCTGTGCGTGGAGCTTGTTACTCAGAGATCACCTCTGGGAGGCTTGGGAGACCATCAGGGGTGCCGGGGGTCAAAACCAGGTCAGCTGTGCGTAAGGTAAGTACCGTAGCCACCGTACTCTGTGGCCCCTGCTGCTCTGGTTTAAAGAAGAGTGGGAAAGCTAGAACACACATTTCGTGTCAACCACTGGTCAAGAGTTACATGACGGCAAAAAGAGTTGGAAAATGTGGGGATCCCCAGCACATCTGATTCCATCCTCTAGAGGGCAGTAACTTCCCAAGTTGGGAACTTTTACATTTTACAAGCGCCAATTTGTTTTTGTGGCCAGTAAACTTATATCTATACTTGGGAATAAATAAGAGTTCAGTATGGAGCTTGAGCATGAATTGTCTGGTAAAATGAAGAAAATACAATGGAGTTGGTATTTGTGGGCAACTGCAAAGCCTAACAACTGGTGTTGACATAGTACCCAACGAGAAATTTTTATTTTTATTTATTTATTTTTTTCTTTTTGGGTCACACCGGCGATGCACAGGGTTAACTCCTGGCTCTGCACTCAGAAATAACTCCTGGCAGTGCTGGGGGGACCATGTGGGATGCTGAGAATCGAACCCAGGTTGGCCGCATGCAAAGCAAATGCCCTACCCGCTGTGCTATCGCTCCAGCCCCAATTTTTAGAAAGCAGAGAATGACTCCCTCACCTCCCAGACCAGGGAAAGGATTTAACAAAAACCTTTTGTTAAATGTTCACAATTTATATCTCCAAGTCTTATCTACCGCTAAAATTAAAAGTCAGCCTTTTATAAAGCTTGATTAAGATGTATCTTAAAAATGTCCCGTGGCATCTTGCTCAAATAATTGACCTGAAGCTTCCATTTCCCTTGTTTCGTTTGTCTTTTCTGGACTTCATTTTCTCACCTATGATATGAGGGAACGGCGCCAGAATTTTCCTCCGGTTCTAAACTTTGATGGTTCTGAGTGAAAACAGGTGGGGAAGCCAGGAGAAGGCTGGTAACCTCATGCCAAAGACGGTGCTCACTCCTCACTAGTTCCAGGCTGGCTGGGAGCTGGAACTGAAGCAGCCCAGGGTCACTGCTGCCTTTTCGTCTGCATCACCGTGGATGTGGCTTGAAGATCAGGGACTCGGGGAGAGTTCCAGGGTGGAGCATCTGCCCCGCAGACACGAGGCTGTGAGCCTGCTTCTTTGGCCCACCACAGCCAAGAGGGAGACCCCAGTGAAGAGCAAGCAGTGTGCACAGAAACGGGCCGGGGGGATAAGGGAGGGGTTGAAGGCCACATTCAGGGGTGCTCAGGGCTTACTTCTCAGTGGTACCTGAGGAAGAACTGGATTGGCTGCAGAGAAAGCAAGTGCTTTACCCCCTAGATTATCTCTCCAGCCTGGATTTTGTTTTGTTTTGTTGCCATGTTGGTTTCTGATTTCTACTCAGGAATTAAGCTGATTTCTGATTGCTGATCCTTCACCATCCATTCAACGGGGTCTGAAGACTCCCTTGAATCAGCAATTATGTATACTACATTAACATAAAGGAATAGTGGGCCCTTTCAGTCACATAAAGAAAAGATATTTGGGGTCAGGGAGATAGTATAGCAGGCATTTGCCTTGCAGACAACTGACCCAGGGTCAACCCCCAACACTACCTATGTTCCCCTGAGCACCACCAGGAGTGATCCCTGAGTGCAGAGCACAACCAGGCCCAGAAACGAACAAAAATTAAAGGGCGTATGTCCGAAAGTCCCTCACTTCCACACAACAAAGGAGTTTGAGCTGATAGGAAACAATGCAGCAAGTATAAACTAACTAACTAGTTCGGTAATGCTGTGGTATTGACATGTTTGTTCTCTTGGATTCATGACACCTCAACAAAGTTCAATGTTAACTCTGGGCTGGAGAGACGGCTCAAAGAGTCACAACACATGCTTTGCATGCAGAAGGCCCAGATTCAATCCCTCGCACCACATGGTGCCCCAAGCACCACCCAACAAAGAACAAAAAGCAATGAAGTATTATATGTTCCATCTAGGGGCCTTTTTAACTTCGGACACTGGACTCACTGTTGTATCTTGAAAAGCTCCAGTTACTCTCTGCTTGCTCCCGCTCCTTAAGACAGGAGCCTTTTCCGCAAGGTGCTTGAAACAACTCAAGTTGTAAGCAATTACGGGGAAAGACAAGCCCTCCCAATGGCCAGGGCTTCACTAGTGGAGTTCCTCCCCAGC
The DNA here is from genome assembly GCF_027595985.1 of Sorex araneus. Lineage (NCBI taxonomy): Eukaryota > Metazoa > Chordata > Mammalia > Eulipotyphla > Soricidae > Sorex > Sorex araneus. The sequence goes on along the minus strand of NC_073306.1, from coordinate 184,228,282 downwards.
GCCGACCTGCCTTGCAACACCCACTTCCCATGACAACCAAGAAGTGCAGCACAGACGCAATCGCGTGCGACTTTGTCTCCCGATCATACTCAAGGCCCTTCTTGCAAAATGGGGATCCGGGCTCACTTCCTCCCGATGACGGACAGGGCTCCAGACGGGCTTGTTACTGCCTCACCAAGCAGGACCAGACACTGCAGCCAGGGCGAACGTTCTCCGAGACGTCCTCTGATCTTTTTCACCCTGGCTTCCCTCCCACTTGGCTCCGTCTCCCGGAGCAGGAGAATCATTTCCATTCTCAGACTGTTCCATTTTCCCTTGGCTGCCTTCCTCCTCCCACGGGGATTGTTTGCTCTCAGCCATCAAAGAGTCAAGCTTAAACATAAGGAACACGACTTCAGACCCGTGTGACTGGCAGAGAGAACACCTCCGTCTGTTCTCCACAGCCCTGCCGCACCCGTGCCTGGAGTGGAGGGGAATGTAGTAGCAGGCAGGAGTGGGGCCCCGCTGTCTCACTTCCTGTCAAGAGACTCATCATGTCTTCACTTACTCAGGGACTTTTTGACCTGAATATCCCTAGTCGTCATCATCCTTACAAGAACCACTGCCTGGATCCCCAGGTTTTCTGAAAAAATAAATAAATAAATAAATAAACTCCTGTTTTTCAAAATCTTCCTATTGAGCTGGAGAAACAGTACAGCGTGTAGCATGCTTGCCTTCACAAAGCTAAACCTGGCTCGGTCCCTGGCACCTCTCCCTCACCCCACCAGGAGTGATCCCTGAGCACAGAATCAGGGGCACTGCTGGATGTGGCCCGACTTTTTTTTTTTAAGTTTCCTATCATTCTCCCAAATCAGTCTCAAAATTTACCTTTGGACTGTTCAACCTAATGGAAGACGATTGGATTTTTCACACACACACACACACACACACACACACACACACACACACACACACGGCCAGGGATCCAGCCCAGATTTCATGTTATCAAAGCATTTGCTTGACCACTGAACCATCTATCCAGCTTGCATTGCTTTCTTAGCCACGGTTTTTTTCTTCTTTTTTTTTTCCTTTATTTTCTTTCTTTTTCCTTTTCTGGCAGCATGGGTAAAACCAGGGCCTTCCTTGCATATTCTGAGATGTATACTTTATTAACGAGCAACCTCCCTGGTCAGAGAAAAGCATTTGATCCTTTTTATTTAAATTTTTTTTTAAGCTTTGGTTTGGTTCCCTGAGCACCAGCAGGAGTGATTCCTGATGCAGAGCCAGGAGGTTAACCCCTGGACATTTCTGGGTGTGCCCAAAAAAAATTTTTTTTTAATTATTTGGGGGGTCACATCTAGCAGTGCTCAGGGTTTACTCCTGGCTCTGTGCTCAGGAAACCATGTATGGCTAGAGGGACTGAAACTGGATGGGGCAGTTGCAGAGCAAATACTTAACCTTTCTACTCTCTCTCTAGCCTCAGGAATTACTCTCATTGGCAGATGCAATAGATATGTTTAATCTAGGTACCCCTGCCAGTACCTAGGAAACTGAGGAAATGAAAAAATACTTGGGGGAGAGATAGGACAGCCGGCAGGGCATTTGTCTTGCACTATGGCCAACTAGGGTTAGATCCCAGCACCTCCAAAGGTCCCCTGAGCACTGCCAGGAGTGATCCCTGAGTGCAAGAAAAGATATTCAGCTGGTAGAGAAGATATTATCAGACAAGTTTGTGAGACAGCCAAAATCCTAGATCCTAACTTTTCAGTAAGTCCTTGGGAAAATAGGCATTGAATACATTGAAAGAATCGATGAAAAGATGGAACTTTTGTTGGTTTTTGCTTTAATTGACCTTTACTGGGGGGGGAGAGGCACAGCTGGAGGTGCTCGGGGGCTACTCCTGTTTCTGAACTTGGGGGTTGCTGCCTGCAGTGCCCAGAGGACCACTGAATCCAACGTCCCTAAATGCGAAGGATGCCTCCAGCCCTTGGAGCTCTCACCCCAATCTGGTTCATCTCTCTTTGGTTTTTGTTTGGTTTGGGTTGGGGGCCGCACTCGGCATACTCCTGGCTCTGTGCTAAGGGATCACTCCTGGCAGAGCTCGGGTGGTGCTTGGGATTGACCTGGGTGACCTCCTGAGAAACAAATGCTCTCCCCTCCTCCCCTAACATATCTGTTTGGGGCCACACCTGACAATGCTCAGGGGTTACTCCCAGCTCTCCTGGGATCAAACCCAGGTCGGCAAAGCAAACACCTTCTCCAAAGTACTCTCTCTCCAGCCCCGCGCTGGTAACATATTCAACTGGTTTTTGCCTTTTCTGAAAAACAGCAACAGAGCTGACAAATAATCTTTTTTCGTTTGTTTGTTTTTTGGGTCACACCCGGCAATGCACAGGGGTTACTCCTGGCTCTGCACTCAGGAATTACCCCTGGCGGTGCTCGGAGGACCATATGGGATGCTAGAAATCGAACCCGGGTCGGCCGTGTGCAAGGCAAACGCCCTACCTGCTGTGCTATCACTCCAGCCCCACTGACAAATATTCTTAGTAGCATTCACTTTTGTTTTGTTTTGGTACTTGGGGGGACCACATCAGCTGTGTTCAGGGGTTCAGTCCTGGCTCTGCACTCAAGGGATCACTTCTGGAGGGCTCAGGACTGTATGGAGTGCCAAGGCTCAAATCCAAAAAAATCAGCCATGTGCAAGGCAAGCACTCTACCTGCTGTGCTGTCTCTTCAATCCCTCATTTACTTCTGACAACAGCACCTGCATGTGCTGCGATTATTATCTGAATTCACAGTGAGGCAACTGAGGCACAAGTAGCCTGCCCAAGGTCACACAAGCACTAAGTGACAGAGCCGTGGTGGACAAACCCCAGCAGTCCACTCCCCTCCTGGGGGCTTTAATTACACAGTAAAACTGACCTCATCCCCCTTCCTAAAGACACAGCTCTATGGACATACATGATTAAGGGGCCTCCATAATTAGTACTAAGGTTATAAACCATCCCCTTACTTTTAATGACTATATACTCTCCCCTTATATGCTAGGACACCTCACAAGCCTAAAGGTGAAAATTTCAGGGGAGGGGAATATTGAGCCACACCCAGCAGTGCTCGGGGGCTAGTCCTGCGTGCTCAGGGGTCACTCCTTAGGGGACTATGAAGCACCTTAACCTCTGGTACTCTCTCCCGCCCCACTCCAAAAATCCTTTTAATACAAGATCTAATGACACAATTTCCTTGGAAACTACCTAACTAGATTCTCTCACATCCTGGCTACCATACAATTCCACCCTGGCTGTCCATGTGTGCGTTGTGGTACGGGAAGTGTGGAGAGTGTGTACATGGGGTGGTTTGTGTGCATGTGTGGTGGCGGTGGTGAGTGATTTGGTCTTTCACTCCCTCCCCGACTGTGCTCCAGCGCTGCCTGAAAATCTTTTTCCACAGCTCATGAGCTCTGCCAAGTACCACGGACAGATCACGGCAGGCGCAGAGCTCCTCACTCACCATCCTGATGAACAAAATCATGAATTCAGTCCAGAAAACCTCAAGTGCAACACCCAGAGAATGCATCACTGAAACCTCCGGGGAGAGGGATGGCAGGCAGGGCCTGGCTTTCAGGGCCAAGGAGGTGACTCAGGGTCAGAGCTTTACTCTGCCTGCTGGAGCCCCAGGTCAAATCCAGGCATCCCTGGTAGTGGCCAAAAAAATGAACCAATATTTAATAATCTAGCTCTGCCAGTTACGTAGAAAGATGAACTCAGAACTGAAGGATTTGACCTCGGAGCTTCTATTTACTTACAGATTAGTTTCAAAAGTCCTCTTCCGGGGCCGAAGCGATAGTACAGCGGGTAGGGTGTTTGCCTGGCATTCGGCCGACCCAGGTTCGATCCCCGGCATCCCATATGGCCGCCTCAGCACCGCTAGGAGAATTCCTGAATGTAGAGCCAGGAGTAATCCCTGTGCATCAATGGCTGTGACCCAAAAAGCAAAAAAAAAAAAAAAAAAAAAAAGTCCTCTTCCATGAAAAGGGATCTTGGTTGCTTCCAGGCACACAAAAATTTTTCTTCATTTTTTTTTTTTGAGCCACACCCAAGGATGTTCAGGAGTTACTCCTGGCTCTGCACTCAGGAATTACTCTTGGTGGTGCTCAGGAACTATATGGGATGTGGAGGATCAAACCCAGGTTGGCCACAAGCAAGGTAAGTGTCCTACCTGCTGTACTATCTCTCTAGTCCCCCTCAATTTTTAAAAAAGCTTTCTACTGAGCCAGAGAGACAGAACAGGGGGCAAGGCACCTGCCTTGCATACAGCTATCTCTGGTTTGATCCTTGACCATATACGATCCACCAAGCACCGCCAAAAGAGATCTCTGAGCACAAACCCAGGACATTGCATGTATGGCCTAATCCTCAAACACCTAAAGCTTTCTGTTCTTCTCAGGATAATCAACAGAAATGGAAATATCAAATGAGAACTTTCTCTTAAAATCTCAGATTTTAAAAATAAAACACCAGGAGTGATAGCTCAGCGGGCAGGGCATTTGCTTTGCACATGGCTGACCCGGGTTCGATTCCCAGCATCCCATATGGCCCCCAGAGCACTGCCAGGGGTAATTCATGAGTGCAGAAGCTAGGAGTGACCCCTGTGCATCACCGGGTATGACCCAAAAAGAAAAAAAAAATACAAAAAAAAATAAAAATAAAATACTCACAAGGCTGGAGCAATAGTACAGTGGAGAGGGTGCTTGCCTTGCAATGCAGTCGACTAAGGTTCAATCCCTGATATCCCATAGGGTCCACCAAACACCGCTAGGAGTAATTCCTGAGTGCAGAGCTAGGAGTAAACTCTGCAGGCCCCTCAAAAAAATAAATAGTAAATAAAATACTCAGAGCCAGATAAATAGTACAGGAATTAGGGCACTTGCCTTGCATAGATTAGATCTGGTCCTGATTAGCTCTTCAGCACCTCTTTGTTCTCTGAGCATCAGTGAGCACCATATTCTCAGCACTCTCATTCGAAGGGTCCAGGACCTCCTGAGTCCCATACACACACACACACACACACACCACCACCACCACCACATAGATACAATTTTTCTCTAAATAAAGCTGTTGTGTAAAGCTGAGACTGAGAAATGTGTCGAAAATGGGGAAATGTGTTTAGCATGGGAACTTGGACAAGAGACTGTTGAGCGGCAGAAAACAATGCTTAACAGTCCCATTTTCTCACCAACTCCCCCTTCAGCCTGGGCCAAGTCACTTCTAGGTACAGTTGCTCCTTTGTTCATTGGACGTTGCTGGGTTTTTTTTTAACTAGATGGAGGGGTATAATTAGGTTTGTATCCATAGCCACTGCTGAGTAACAATCCCCACCAAAAACAGTTGGCTTTTATTGGGGGGTGGGGAAAGCTTTGAGTCACACCCATTGATGCTTAGGAATTATTCCCGGCTCAGGTAACCATATAGGAGGCCAGGGATCAAACCCAGGTAGGCCGCGGGCAGGTCAAGCATCTTACCTGCTGTACCATCTCTCTAGTTCCCAGAACACGGACTTTAAACAAGTACTTGCTTGAATTTGGCAGTTCACTCTAGGGCCACGCATTCAGACATCACACCATGTCGGGCACTTGTGAGATGGTTCTGACATCTGGAAAACCAAGGCCTTCCCTTGGTTTTCTCTTCCTCAAAGTTGTTCACAAAACACCCATGTTCAGAAAAGCATGAGACTAGAAGGTGCAAAGACTCCAGAAGTCTATGCAAGTCACAGTAAAGACTCAAGTTCATTGGAAAGAGTATGAATATTTGTGGCAATTTTTAGCCACCACAAGGTGTGGGGCTTGCGGGTAGTACAGAGATTAAGGCATTCTTGCACGGGGCCGGCTCCAACTCAATCCCTGGCACCATATGTGGTCCTTCCCTGCTCCCTATCCTTCCACCTGCACCCCCAACACACACACACACACACACACACACACACACAAACACACACACGCTCACAGCACCAGCAAGAGTCACTCCTGAACACACAGCCAAGAATAGCCGCTGAGCAGTGCAGGGTGTGGCCCCAAACCCAAAACCAAAAAAATTTACCACAGGAGTCCGGCACATAGAGCACCCATGGATGAGGACAGGACAGGCTGTGGAATTCTCACTTCACCAGATCTTTCAGAAATACTTTGGTGTTAGGTGCTGAAGAGAAAGCACATTGGATAAGGTATTCGTCTTGCATGCAGACACCTGAGTTCGATTCTTGGCACCCTATATGGTACCCTGAGCCCTGCCAGGAGTGATCCCTGACTAGAATAAGCCCTAAGCATTGCCGGGTGCGGCGCAAAATAAAAAAAATAAATGTTTAACTTTGGTGTTGTAGGGGCTGGAAAGATAGTATAGCAGGCAGGGCGCTTGCCCATCCCATCATCCCATCCTGTCAGCCCTCCATGAGTAATTTTTGGTCGTTTTTTTTTGGTTTTGGGTTTTTGGGTTTTTTTTTTTTTTTTTTTTTTTTGCTTTTTGGGTCACACCCAGTGATGCACAGGGGTTACTCCTGGCTCTTGCACTCAGGAATTACTCCTGGCAGTGCTCAGGGGACCATATGGGATGCTGGGAATTGAACCCAGGTCGACCACATGCAAGGCAAACACCCTACCTGCTGTGCTATCACTCTAGTCTTCAAGGAGTAATTTCTAAACAGGAGCCAGGGGTAGCCCCTGAGCACCACCAGATGTGACACCCATTCCCCCCCCAAAAATAAAAACAAACAAAAAATAAACACCCTTTGTTTTTGTTGTTTCATTGTGTTTGGGTGGTTGTTGTTTTTCCTCCCAGGTTCTTGGTTTGGGGACACCTGACAATGCTTGGGGGACCATCTGGTGCTGGGCATCAAACACAGGACTCCTGAACACAAAATTTGTTCTACCCACTGAGCAGCCCCGTGCCCTCCCACTTCCGTTCCATCACTGTAGTGATGAGCAGGGCTTGCAGGCACCAGGCTCTGCTCACGAAGGTCCTCGCTCCTTTAGCTGCACTAGTTGTGGCACGCAGGTTCTGGCCGGAGCCCCAGGGTCGCTGCCGTGCTCGCACACATGCTCACACTTCTTGGCTGTGCTGCTTGCTGGTCAGCTTTAGTTGGGCTGCTCACTGGCGGCTGCACACACCTAGCTATGGTGCAGCTGGAAGCTGGTCCTTGCGTTCCCACAGCAGAGCGGCCCAGATTATGCACGGTGCACGTGCTGGCACCAGGGATTAATTTCGCGATACAGTTCAAAGCATACATTGTCGACCACTAGGCTCTTCCTTGAGAAGTCTCTTCTGTGTGTACCTATTGGGTAAATTTTAAATTAGAACTCCAATCTGGACTAACCCTACTCCCAATGCTAGCCTCCTATCACCCTGCACCAAGGAGCAATTACCAGGAAATCAGTCATCTAAGAAGTCTTTGTGGTGGAAAAGGTTACAAAAACACAAAAACAAAGAATCCTATTAACGCCTCAAGAAGGAAAATTGGGCTGAGGTTTGAAGAGGAATCCAGGCCAAGAACCCCGAGATCTTAGAAACTGTTTTCAAAACCTTTTCTGGGGAGTCAGAGGTAGATAGTACGGCAGGTGCCTTGCACACACTCTACCTGGGTCTGATTCCTGGCACCTGGCATGGACACCCTTCAAGCATGGCCAGGAGTGACCTCTGAGCACAATGGGCCTGACCTGAAGCAAAAACCACCAAAACTCGCTGGTTCCACAGTGTCATGGCTTAGAAACTACTGTTTCAGGCGGGGTGTGGCTCAGTAGCTGAGCACTTCTCTTGCATTGAAGGCCCTGGGTTCAAATCCCAAGAACGGGGTCTGAAGCAATAGCACAGCGGGTAGGGTGTTTGCCTTGCACTCGGCCGACCCAGGTTAGATTCCCAGCATCCCATATGGTCCCCTGAGCACTGCCAGGAGTAATTCCTGAGTGCAGAGCCAGAAGTAACCCCTGTGCATCACCAGGTGTGACCCAAAAAGCAAAAAAAAAAAAAAAAAAATCAAATCCCAAGAATGAATGGTACCCCAAGTACTGTGGCAATTAACTGTGGAGCACAAGCCAGGAGTAGCCCCCCCCCCCCCAGTACCGCTGGGTGTGCTCCATTCCCCAAGAACTGTTTCAGGAGCAAGGGATGTGACCTGAGTGCAAGGCCTTGGGTTTGATCCCCTCAGTGTGTGGCCCCTAGGCACCAAGGGATAAAGATAGCCCCAATGGCCCTAATCAGCAGGAACATGCCCGCCACAAGAGTGACTTCAGGACGCCTTTCAGCATTGGTCACCTACCAACACTTCTCAATGTCTGACCTTGCCTTCTAGGCCCATACTAATCCTGTTCCGGCTAAGCGAGACTAAGGGGAGCAGTGTGTGTTCAAAAGCAGAGTCATCATGCGGCCCCGTTTCCTCCTAAACCATCCTTCAAATCAATGCTTCACTGCAACTCTGCACTGGGGCAGAGATCTCACAGGTTTAGTTTGCTAAGCCTGAGAGTTGCCATTCGCTTCTGTTTGGATAGCGTCAACCGGGATCCTTGGGTCAGTGCGGCTGACCAGGCAGAATCAAGGCTTTCCTAGGTCTTAAGCCCCAATACCATCAAGTGAAACTTTGGTCTGCCTTGGGGCCACACCAGGTGGTGCTCTGGGCTTACTCCTGGTCTGTCTCTGGGAACCAGGGGGACTGTTCAGACTATACCAGACATTGACATAGAAACGGTCCAGCTCCACAACTGAACCTCATCAAACTGCCAAGTTCCAGCTCTTTCGCTCCTGGTCACCTCAAAATTTCACAGTACTGGGGCTGGAGCAACAGCACAGCAGGTAGGGCATTTGCCTTGCATGCAGCGACCCAGGTTCGATTCCCAGCATCCCATATGGTCCCCTGAGCACCGCCAGGAGTAATTCCTGAGTGTAGAGATAGAAGTAATCCCTGTGCATCACCGGGTGTGACCCAAAAAGAAAAAAAAAAAATTCACAGTACAATCAGTCCCATAGGATCACACAGCGAATCTGATGCATATGTTGCACAGAAGACCACCAAACTTAGTTGGGGTGGGGTGGGGGGTGAGAGGGATACTGGGATCATCGGTGGTGGAGAATGGGCACTGCTGGAGGGATGGGTACGAGCATTATATGACTGAAGCACGAAAAGTTGTAAGTCTGTAACTGTACCTCATGGTGATTCACTAATAAAAAATTTTTAAAAAAAAAATACCACCAAACTCAATGAGCCTAAACAGTAACAAAGGCTCAACTAGTACCAACCAGCGCAGCAGCTCCTCAGACAATGACATCATTGCGAGATATAACAATCATCACAGACCTTTACTGATCCAAGATTTGATAACTCCATTTTTCTTGTAACAATATTAAGTAAATTTGATTGCAAGGGTGTAGACTGGGTGGTGGCTGTGAAACTGCAGACACTGGTGGAGGAAACACACACTGGTGGTGGGATTTGGTCTGGGAACTTTAATTGCCTGAAGCAACTATTATGAACTTGATAAATCACGATGATAGTCTGTCCCCAGCAGTGCACTGTAGCACTGTTGTCCCATTGTTCATCGATTTGCTCGAGCGGGCACCAGTACGTCTCCATTAGGAGACTTGTTACTGTTTTTGGCATATCGAATACGCCCCGGGGAGCTTGCCAGGCTCTGCCATGCGGGCAGCATACTCGGTAGCTTGCTGGGTTCTCTGAGAGGGATGGAGGAATCTAACCGAGGTCAGCCACATACAAGGCAAACGCCCTACCTGCTGTGCTATCGCTCCAGCCCACGATATTATTAAAAATATTTTTTTCTTACAAAAAATAAGACATACTCCTCCCCAAATTTACCCTCTAAAAGATCAGTATTCTAGAGGAGAGACACTATATTGCAATCTTGGAAGGTCGTGTACAGTAGAATTATGTTCCAAAGTATTGGAGCCAAAAAAAAAAAAAAAAATCTATGGAGCCAGAGAGGTAGTAGAGCAGGTACGGTGCTGTACAAACAAGAAGTCTGAATTAACTCCACTAGTTAACATGAAAACTCTCATCGAACTGGAATTATGAGATTTGCTCCCAGCAGAGCTTTGAAGTATAATCAAACCAGAGTTGGCCATATGCAGTGAGGCACCTCAAACCCAGTATTACCACAAAATTGCTCCCCATAAAGGTATTTTAGAACGTACCATGTTGAAAGCCCAGTCTCATTGGCCTGCATCTTTTCTTTTTCTTTTTGGAGTTGGTTCTGAGATGCACAGGGGTTACTCCTGGCTCTGCACTCAGGAATTACTCTTGGCGTGCTCAGGGGACCATATGGGACGCTGGGAATCAAACTTGGGTCGGCCATGTGCAAGGCAAACGCCCTACCTGCTGTGCTATCACTTCAGCTCCTGGCCTGCATCTTAACCTGAATTATGTACTTTTATATTTAACCTCTTCTTAACCCTCGACCAGTGCCCCAAGGAACCCTCCCAGCCAACCCCTCCAAGTAAGCTCAGTTCTACAAACTCCTCAGTTCTGATGACTTGTAATTCCTTACTATATTGTTGGGGGGAGAATAGGGGGGGCCCACACCTTGAGAGTTCTGAGGTTACTCCTGGCTATGCTCAGGGGAACATATGGATGCCAGAGATTGAATCCAGGTTGACCACATGCAAGGCAAATATACTACTCACTGTACTTTCCCTCTGCCCCCTGTATTGTTTTTTCAAATCTCACATATAGGGGTTTTTTTCTCCAATTGCGGAGGTGGTGACGCTTACACATATAAACAGATAAAGCTACTGATATGTACACCTCTGGAGAAGCCTGTTTTGGCTCTCCCCTCATTTAAACAGAACCATGTAAGTAATAGAACTGGTCCCTTTTTTGCAGTAAGGAGTAAGTCCAACAGTGCTCAGGGCTTAACTCCTGGCTCTACTCTCTCAAAGGGACACTCCTGGCAGGCTCAGGGGACCGGAGAGTGTGTGGATCCGCAACATGCTAAGAAAGCTACCCTACCCAGTTACTGCTGCTCCAGTCCTAGTGGGGGTATTTTAGGCCGCACGCAGCCACGTCTTAGGGCACTCCTACTACCCTGGCTTGGGAGATCATATGCAGCACAGGAATTGAACCAGGGTCGGTTGGATGCTAAGCAAACACCTTAGCTAGCCTCTACACTATTTCTCTGATCCTCTAGGCCTTTGTGGTTTTCACCATGCTGGATTAGAGTCCAGGGACTGGCATGTCCATCCCCAGATTCAGGTGATAGCGGGCCACATCTGGCTGAACCCGGGCCTCCAGCATACAAAGCATTTTCTTGGCCTAATGAGCCATCTGCAGGCAGACGCACGATCGGTTCCACTTAATTGACAAATTTGGTAAAAACAGCATGGAAAAAGTTGGGGATCTACAAAAGACAATGTTTCAGGCTCCACGAAAAACACATTTCCTTTGTACAGAAACAGTTCAGGAGCTCCAGAAGTTCCCTCCCTTTAGGAGAGCAGGGCTGAGACCTACTACTTGGATTCGCTTCTGCTTGCAAAAGCATCGAAATAAGCACTCGCCCATGGCAATGACAGCACTCGATAGGATACCTGATGTGATTCAACTTACTTCCATTTCGGGGCATGTTTTTCACCCTACAATATGAAAAAATTTACTAACACCGGGCCTGCTAATAGTGAGAACATATAGAGGGCAGAGCACTTGCCTTGAACATAAGGTACTCTATCTAGTCCCCCAAGCCTGCCAGGGATAACCCTAGAGCTCAGAGTCAGGAGTGAGGGCCGAGCACCACCAGGTATGGCTCCCGACCAAAAAAAAAAAAAAAAATAGAGGGGTGGGGGAAGTATGTGCAATTGCAGTAAAATTAACTTGGCGTATCAATAATAAACAAAGGCATAAAAGGCTTTTTAAATCTTTATTTCAACATAACTATGCTTACAGAAATACACTCATACTGGTTAATAGAATGCAATTTAAGTTTAACTTATCCTACACAATTTGGACCAAAACCTTGGTACATGGTTTAAGCTTTTTAAACAAGGATTTCCAATCTGATTTTTATCTATTACAAATGTATATAAAAGATCCTCCATCATATGCTGCTAAAGCCAGCAGCAATAACCTTGAGAAATTAACCTTTGGTTTGTTTCTGAAAAGTAACATGTATTGCACTGTAAAAGTTTATAAAATTGGTGCAACAAAACATTGCTGTAATGTTTCAATGCCAGTTTACAAAGTTCATTAGCTAATGGATGTTGAAAGGGTGGGGAGAGCCTAAGTACATTACGGTACTGTAAAAGCTATCTCATTCAGTTAATATTGCATGTAGATCACAAGTCTACACAAACCAAGATTCAGATAATTCCTTGAATCTGAATTAATACTATCAGCTCAGTTCATCTGCTGAGGTCAACAAGGGAACTTCACACTGTTTTCCTAGTTTATACAAAAAAGAAAATTTTCTTCCCCAGCTTTTCAGCCCAGAACTGATATACTACAGGCAAGGTATTCAATTCCTTCCATTGTCAACATTCATGGGGTAACATCTGATGAGGTCTACTTGGGTTTAAATTTGTATTAGCACACATATGCAAAGGAGTCCCCAAAGGTAAAGACCACGTGACTTTTCTAAAAAATAAAATGGTCCTTTCTTGGAAGACTAGAGCAAAACATCCAGCCAGTTATAAAGAAGCCCTATCAAAGAGATTTAGCCACTTGTAAATTACACCTCAATTTTTAAAGCCCCCCAAAAGCAGCTCTGAAAAGAGGAAAAATATAACTTAAAATATCTTGAAAACCAATGTGAATATAGGTTCAAAAGATAGTTAAGAGAAACATTTCAATAAGACTAACTAAGATTAGGCTTATAATGTATTCTACTGTTTCAAGTTTATCTCTATTTACTAAACATCAATTTACAAATAACATGTTTGTTCTTTATTCTTATATCAAAAGGGAAAATGCTAATTTTAATTCTATCCAGTAGAGGGAAACCAAGGAAACAAAAATATTCAAAAGGTTCCATGCAAATATCACATTTTTCAAATGGAAGAACTCCCAACTAGACCAGAAGTTCATACTAATATGCTTTTCATTGAAACAATTTTTAATAAGTACAAATACATGGCATTAAGGTTCAGAACCTAATATAGGCCTGACAAGTCCTTGTTTTCTGGAAGAAAGGCCTCAAGTCTCACTCAATTTCCAGTAACAATCTTTTTTCACAGATCAATTTTGTAACAAGGGATTCTTAATTTCCTTCATATTCTTTTAGCATTCTAGTCTTAAAAATTAGATATGCAATCAGCCCAATTTCCTACAAGTTATTTTTTCTGTAGTATGAAAGAATCCACTTTTCTTTCTTTTCCCTAAACTGATTCCCAATATCCAATCTGTATTAACATGAATCTTTTTATATTCAATGTAAAAGGTAACTTACATAAACTGTACCATGAATATTAAAACTAGCTGTTAGAAAAACTTAACTAGCTTTATAACTTAAGTTTTACAACATAAATATTTGCAGCGTGATCTTCTGTTGACAATGATTGTCCGAGCCAAGAATTTACCTAAAATTCAACATCATCTACAAATTCTCATTCATGCAAACAAAACACACACCATCAACACACAACTTACTCCTCACATCTAGAATCTTCTTTACATCTTTGGCCTCCCAGTCAATTCCAAGTTTGTATGTCTCTTAACACAAACTTCACTCTGATGTTTAACCAGTTACCTAACCACACTTCATCAATGCTTTTCCTAATCTTCCCTGTCTCACTGCCCAAAAAAGGAAACCTGCCTCAAAGAGATCACCAAATCAGGAAAAAAAAAAAAAAGTGGTTTCTTCAAAACAGCTCATGAGACAGAATTGTTCATGATCCCCTACTGGGATCGAACCTTACTTGACTGCAACACTTAAGTATTATCCCAAGAAAAATCCTCTGTTGCACTCATGTTATTTTTGGCAACTGGCCAAACATACCAAAAAACTGTGGGAGTGGACACTATTATACAAAGTGCCCTCTGCCAGGTTCACAACGATAGCTGCATTTCCTTGAGGCCTCAAATATCAAAAGAGACTGTCGCACAGACAGCCAGGACACCCACAAGGCTGTGGAGATCCCTGAGAAAGTGTGATCGGTAAGCCTGGACTGAAGGAAAAGTCATTTCACTCGTCTTTTTTCAGTGGATTTGTATCATGGGAAGTGGAGGCTGGTGTACCAGCGCTCACACTATCTTCCTTACCCTAGGTTTCTGGATCAAAGCTATGGCTTTAGAAATCTCTCAGCTAATGTTCTGAGTTATTCTGAGATAATTATGTCTTCTAAATCCAGGTCTGCAGTTTTGAAATAGCACTTAGAATTTCATATTCAGCTGAGTAGCCGTGTGAACACCAACCATCTATTTAGAAAAGAGTTCTAAAGAGCTGTCCTTGAAAATATGACTTAGCACTGTACATTTAGGAAATACCTGTACCAAAACAGGTCAAAAAAGTTCTGATGGTTGGTATTTGAGATAAAAAAAAAAACAAAAAACATACCATAGATAGCCGCTGTGGTTTGTTTATTGCAAAGTTCAGACTGAGAGCTGTGACTGTACTATCATTCATTTAAAATAAATAACATGAAATAAAGAGTCTGGCATTGATAGAGGATGTGAAAATCAAAGGATTGAAGCTGCATGTTTCATTTGCTCACAAACTTGCACACACCAATATTCTGCAAAAAAGACAATTGCAGCAAAAGAAAAAGAAAACTGCCCTTTTGCAAACAAGACTAAAAGCACCCCCTCTCCAAAGAGGCCAAAATAAACATGCATATATATGTATAAAGTGTTACTATTCAACACAAATGCTATTTCTAGGAAAAAAATTTAACTGCATAGGTTAAAAAAAAACAATGTGCAACATCTTAAGCCATTAAAGCACCAAAAAAAAAAAAAAACCACACACCAAAATCATAGTTTTTATGACGATTAAAATACACATACAAGAAATATTGATCAAACTCAGGAAGTAAATACCTGGACTGATACAATGTCCACTGTTGGGAGAATTTTTCTTCAATTTTAATGTCTCTTCTTATCTCTAAAAAAAATTTTAAAGTGCTAACTTTATATAAAGCAGGCAAAAATTTTCAAGTAATTTGCTATTTTAAGTAGGCCAATTTTTAGAGCTAAACAATGAACTAAGAATAAACTAAAATGGAACAAGGAAGAGAGACACAAGAAACTAACCGATTACCGCGGGACCAGCAATAGCATGCTCTAACACCATCTCAAGCTTCTTATTCACTGCACTAACCGATTTAGGTGTCTGCTGGTTGAAGACACTCCCTCTGATTTGCTACAATTTGTGTATCAACAATTTTAAGAGCCATAAAGGGAGGGGGAGGCGGAGAGCGCTATCTAAAAGGGGGGAGGGATTAAAACACTGAACATTAATGAGAGAGAATTTAAAAAAATAATTCCAAAGGTTGTCTACTACCGTAAATGAATACAAAATGTAATAGATCTTACAGAATAAGAGCTGAAGCCTTGTCCAGTGTGATCACTCCTGCCCTTTCGCTGCTTTTTCTAGGAAGTACACGTTGACCAGGTGGCGATTGAGGTGCTTGCTGTAGTCCTTCTCCTTTCGGAAGGACCGGTCGCAGAAGATGCAAACAAACGCTCCCCCGGCCCCCTTGCCCGGCCCGGCGTCGTCGGGGGCGCTTTTCTCTCCCGTGTCGGGCGCCACGGGCCGCGCCCCGTTCAACCCCGAGTCGTCGCTGCCCTCGGACATGTTGTCGCTGAGGTCGCTCCCGTCGTGGCTGTGGATGCCCTCATCCTCGTCCATTTCCTGGGCGTCGGTGGCGCCCGTGGCGGCAGGCGGGGTTGCGGCCGCGCACTTGGCCGCAGCATCCCCGTGGGCCGCAGCATTCTCCGTGGGCGGCGGCGGCGGCGGGGGCGAGCCGGGTTCCCGGGCGGGGGCCGTACCGGCCGGGCCGTTCTGGGCCTGGCTCTCGTCGGCGTCCACTTCCATGTCGGAGTCCACTTCCGGGTCGCCATCAGGCACCTGGGAGTGGGGCACCGCCGAGTCCAGTGCAGCGGGAACGGCCTCAGGCACAGGCACAGGCACAGGCTCAGGCTCGTGCTCGGGCTCGGGCTCGGGCTCAAGCTGGGGCGCGGGCGCTGCGGGGTCGGCGGGCGGTACCTCGCCCTGCGCGCCCTCGCCCCGCGCGCCTTCCGGCCTGGCTTCCGGCCTGGCTTCCTGCTCTTGCGGGATCTGGGCCTCGGCTTCCGGGCGGGCCCCGTCGGGCGCGGGGGGCGCCGCGGCACTCTCCCTCACGGGAACCAGGCCCACCTCCCCCAAGATCTGCTCCTTCCGGGCCGCCTGATTCGGCTCGCTCTGCTTCTCCTTCTTACTCTCTTTGCGAGGCGACTTTCTGGGGACGGGCTCGGCGGGCGGCGGCTCCGTCTGGGCAGGCGCGTCCATGGGCTCGTCCATGGGCTCGTCCACGGACGCGGGCGGCTGTGCGGGGGCAGGTCCCGGGGACGCGGGCGGCGCGGAGGCAGGCGCGGGCGGCTCGGGCTCCCTCGGGGCCGGCTCAGGCTCAGGCTCCGGCTCCGGCTCCGGCTCCCGCGCCGCCGCCTCCCTGTGCGCGGGCCCCTTGGGAGCGGGCTTGCCGCCCTTCCTGCCGGCCTTGCTCTTCAGCGTTTTCTTCTTCGAACTCCTGCGCACGCACGCGCTCTGCCTTCTCGGCTCCTCCACCTTGCCGGCGGCCTTTGGCACGTCCTGGCTGTTTCTGGGTTTGCTTTCGGCCTTCTTTTTCTTCTTCGCAGCCGGTTCCGGCTCGGGAGCAGGCTCGGGGAGGGGCTGGGCTTCGGCCTCCAGCTTCCTTTTGCTCTTCTTGGTTTTACAGCTTTTCTCCGAGGTGCTCCTGGGAGGCGGCTCCGGCTCCTTCGTTTCCATGGCCGACTTGCGCGTTCTCGTGGTCACTTGGACGGGGGCGTTACAGGGCTTTTTCTCTTTAGAAACATCCTTCTTCTCCGCCTTTAAAGACTTCTCGTTTTTCTTCCCAGCCGACGTATCCCCTTTGACTTTCGCCTGCTCCGTTTCTGGTTTCTCATTGGTAATGTCGTTACTGGGCAGGTCGGCCTCCCGCTTTTTGGTTTTCTTTAGCTTGACTTTTGAGACATCCATGGTTTTGCTCGGACAGGTAGGATGCTTGGACTTGAAGTGATACTGCAGATTACACTTCTTGGAAGCTGCGTAGTCGCAGACAGGGCAATTGAACTGCCGTGGATTCACGTGCAGCTCTACGTGTTTTTTGAAGTTACTTCTATCTGCCGTTTTGTAGTCACAGTGCGGGCAGTTAAGAGGTTTAGGGCCATTGTGAACCTGTCTCGCATGGCGCGTTACTTCATGCTGATTAGAGGCCACATAACTGCACTGATCACATTTAAATGGCTTCTCACCTGAAGGTTAACGAGATGTTGAGACATACATTAGGAATTGAAGATTTTATGAAAACAAGGGAAAAAAAAAGGCACTTCACTGAAAAGACTGCACCATGCACCTTACATTGACCCATATTTATTTGTATATCCCATGATGTTGACTCTCAAAGCAAACGGAGAATTATCTTGGTAAATCATCACCTGCTAAAAGTTCATAAACTAAGGCTCTCTCAAGAGCTACTAAAGAACAGAGGCTCATTAGTAAGTAAACAACAGTAACTGTGTTAAGCGCTCTATTAACTTTGGGGCAAGAATACAAATTTTACACCTCATCCTTAGTTTAAAAAAGGTATGAGTATACATAATCACTAATCTTTTCAAAGATAAACCTAGATTTTCAAAGAAATACATCATACTCTATAGTCCCAGACATTTTTAGAAAGATTTTAAACACTGCTACGAGCCTCATGGAGTTAAAGGGTTTTGATATTTACTTAACCCTTTTGCACAGCACAGCAAAAGCTGAGTCAAGCTTTGTTCAGCAAAACTTACACAATACCAAATAACTACTTCTTAGGAAAAAGCTGATCTTTCCCAGTCTTACTTCTGGGAAAGAAACCAGGTAAATGACATGGAGCATACAAATAAACATGGCATGTAAAAAAAAGCATACAAAGTCATAATCACAGGTACATATATAACCAAAATGACCCCCCACCCCCAAATTAAAGGCGTAAGAGTAACACGTTCTATCTGAATACATACCCATCTAGATCACACTTTAGTAAATATTACCAAATGGTATCCATACCACACTGGTCCAATGGAATGCATAGTAGAAAAATGGAAATTGACATTTATGAAAATTCATGTCAAACATACTCAAATTCACATCAAATTTTACTTTTTTCATAAAGCAAAACCATTCAGACATTATGAAAACCATGTAGTTCATAAGCTTTACATGATCAGAAAATGTCTGATGATAAAATTACTCAAAAGCAAAGACATGTATCCAGGTATATAAACCAAGACCTGTAGAATACCTGGACCCGCTTTCCACGTTATCAACAGGATCTGTAAGAAAGATTACTGGAACATATTCTTTGTCCCCCTGTACTTGGCCCTATCTTGTCCTCTCCAATGAATAACTTCAATAAGAGGCAAACATTTATTTAACACAAACACAGAATGGAGGAAACTGATTTCATAATAGTTAAGAGTCTGTCAGGGAGATAAGATGGTTCAATGGGCCAGCGCAGGCCAGAGCAGCAAGTAGGGCACTTGTCCTGCGTGTGGCTGACCTAGGTTCGATCCCCAGCATCCCAGGTCATCCCAAGTTACACCAGGAGTGATCTTTGAGCACAGAGCCAAGAGTAAGCCCTGAGCACCTCCACGTGTGACCACAAACAAAAAACAACAGTCACGCTGTTCTAGCATACAAATACCTGGAGATCAAGTAAGGGTGATATGTAATTTTTTTTTTTTGATTAGTTTTTGGACCATACTAGGTGATGCTCAGGGGTTACTCCTGGCTGTCCTGACAGACCATCTCTCTCTAGTGAGATGCCAGAGATAAAAACCCGGGTCATCCTATGCATGGCAAAAAGCCCTATCAACTGTGTACTATCCGTCCGGCCCCTTCCTGTGTATTTTGTGCAAAGCATTGAAACCCGTTTAAATACCTGGAGCCTGAGAGGGAGTACAGCGGGTAGGGCACTTTCCTAGCACACAGCTAACCCAACTTAGATCCCCAGCATCCCATATGTTCCCCTGTGCACCGCTAGAAGTAATTCCTGTGTGCAGAGTTGGGAGTAAACCCTGAGCATCAGCAGATGTGACCCCCAACACATCAAGAAATAAATAAAAATAAAAAACTCAATTACTTATCAATAAAATCTATAAGGCAGATACCTTATAGGCAGATACCTCAGCAAAGAGCATGACCTGCATCTGGGAGGTCTGGGTTGGAATCCCACAGCAGTGTCAGGAGTAGCTCCCAAAGACCTCAAGTGTCCCAAAGCAATCAAAACTAAAACTCAGTACATAAAACAGCATAGGACCAAGAAGCAAAATGCACGTATCTTTTGAAATGACTTAGTAATTTTTGGATTAAAGAGTCACATGTTTCTCCAGCCTTTCCATATGAACCCAACCTCTAAGGAACTTATAAGGTCTATCTGTTTCTGAAAATAATTGCACTATTAAAAATTTATAATGGGAACCAGAGTGATATAGCACATAGGGCATTTGTCTTGCTCCCGGCCAACCTGGGTTTAATATATAGGGGATTCCATATGGTTCCCAAGCACCACCAAGAGTGATCCTTGAGCACAGAGCCAGGAGTTAAGCCCTCAGCACTGCTGGGTATGGCCCAAAAACAAAAAAGGAAAAAGAAAATTCTTCTTCACTGTCGCTATCATACTGTTGTTGTTCACCGATTTGCTCGAGCAGACACCAGTAACGTCTCCCTTGTGAGACTTGTTACTGGTTTTGGCATATAGAATACGCCAAGCTAAGAATAGCTTGCCAGGCTCTGCCGTGTGGACGGGATACTCTTGGTGGCTTGCTGGGCTCTCCGAGAGGGACAGAGGAATAGAACCCTGGTCAGCCTCATGCAAGGCAAACGCCCTACCCACTGTGCTATTGCTCCAGCCTAAAGAAAATTACAGTGCTTTTAAAACGTGGCAAGATTTTTGTTGGCTCTTTCATCTTTCCCCACACACAATATCATTTTGCTGTCACTAAATCTTGTCTATATTTGGAATCAGCATTTTCGGGGGTCAGAGAGATAGTACTGCTGGTAGGGTGCTTGCCTTACATGCAGTGGACCCAGGTTAGAACCCCAGTATTCCATGTAGTTCTCCAGAGTACCGAGTGCAGCATTAGGAGTAACCCCTGAACACCACTAGGTGTAGCCCTCACCCCCAAAATAAAGAAATGGGAAAAAGAAACTTTTAAGATCTGAATGCATCTTATCCAGGCTGAAATGGCAGCAATGGCAGCATCTCCACTAACAGGAAAGAGAAAAGATGTGAGTGTTCCAAGCACTACAGAAAGATCCTTTTGAAATCATTAGGTAGGAACACCAACAGGAGGGGAAAAAAACATGTCTGTACATTCACTAATACCCAATTTTCTTTTCCATCAATCCCCCAACGCACAGCAAGCAAGCACATCAACCAAGTGTGAACACCATAACCAAGCTTATGACCCCAGCAAACAACAAAGCCATCAAGGAAAGCGGCGGGGGGGGGGGGGGGGGGGGGTAGTAGCCATATCTGTTTCCTGTTTGCAACTCACAAACTATTGGCAGTCCATGAAAGATAAAGATAATAGCTCTGCTCTTTATTTACATGATTTTATTTCATTAAGAGGTAGATTCTTGAGACATTTTCAAAGTTGTAATGTTTGGGGGCAGGTTTTGGGGTTTTTTATTTTGTTGTATTTTTTTTGTGTCAGGTTTCACAGGGTCACATGCCCTGCCTGTTGTTTTTGTTTTTGAGGGTTTGGGGGGGGGGGGCATTGGGGGCCACACCCAGCAGTGCTCAAGGGTCCCTCCTGGCTCTGTACTCATGAATTACTCCTGGCGGTGCTTACTGTATGAGATGTCAAACCCGAGTTGGCTGCGTGCAGGGCAAACACCCTATTCATTGTACTATCACTCCAGCACCCCAAATTTAAATAATTTTATTATTTAAATAAAAAATCAAGATGATTGGGGCTGGAGCAATAGCACAGCAGGTAGGGCGTTTGCCTTGCATGTGACCGACCCGGGTTCGATTCCCAGCATCCCACATGGTCCCCCGAGCACTACCAGGAGTAATTTCTGAGTGCATGAGCCAGGAGTAACCCCTGTGCATCGCCAGTGTGACCCCAAAAAGGGGGGAAAAAAATCAAGATCATTAATTTTATAATTTTAAAATCTTAAAAAAAGAGCAAAAGCATTCAATTTGTCACATGGATGGAACTGGAGGATATCATACTGAGTAAAGTCAGTCAGAAGCAATGGGACACAGAATGATCTCTCTATTATGTGGAACTTAAGGGATACAGAGCAAGGTAGCAACAAAGGGACAAAAGGAAACTTAAGGAGAGAACTGAGACACTTAAGTGAGCTTGGGGACAGCCAATGGGAGAATGGGAGAGGAACTGGAAATATTCAGGAGAAGATGAGCAGAATGGTGGTGTGACTTCGGAATTATGTACACAGGGAAACCATCATTAACTCTGCAAATCACAGTACATCAATAAGAATAAGGTTATAAAGTACAATAAAATTAACTGAAAACATTTTATCCTCTCCTAAACCTATTGTCTCTTGGTCAATAGATTCAAACTTAAATATCTCAGGAGTACTACATTTAGAAATAAGAAATCTCAATTTTGGGGGGTATTTAACAGATAGTTACTACTCATTAAGACATGCTCCCCGCTCCCACAGTATCAGGAACTGAACCCCCAGGAGTAGCATATGCTAGGCTTTGTAAGTGCGCCACCAAAGAATGACACTCCCAGTCCTTCACCAACAAGACTCGGGGAGATAGCTCAACAGGTTATCCTTGCAAAAGGCTTCTAATACTTGCTGAACTCCAAAATGTGCCAGAAAGATATGTCAATGAGCTACGCACAAGCTTGGCACTCAGAAGGCCGGGGTTCAATACCCAGTCCTGCATGGTCCCCAAGCGTTGAGCGGCAACAACTCCAAACAGAGCTAGCAATAAGCCCTAAGCATATCAGATATGGCTTAAATATCAAAAATAAAATAAATGTGTATGTGTATAGACAATTATATTCATACAATGTAGAAAAATTTTAATGAAATGTCCTATCCATGTGTATATGTATATAAATATATATACACACATATATAAAAGGTGAAAATTTTATAAAACAAATATGAGCTAGAGAGATAGCAAAGCCAGTAAGGCATCTTCTCTGCAAACGAAAGACCCAGGCTGAATCTCTAGCATAGCATATGGTACACCAGTCCCAAGAATGATCCCTGAGCAAAACCAATTGTGGCCCAAAAACAAAAAATAAAAACTATTTAGCAAAGATTACTAAGTGACAGAAAACATCATGAACAAATGACAAAAAGTATTGTTGATTCAATTAACCCAAAAAGAAATGCCATCATTCTTATCTCTAATGTGACCCAGAACACTAATGAACCAGCTATATGAGACTTCAAATAAGACTATAAAATAGAATTCAAGCATATAAACCTCCAAGAGATACAAGGTAGGCCTGAGAAAACTTAAGTAACATAAGCAAGTAAGATCAAACCAAAAGAGGAAACATCCTGTAGGGAAAACAGCGTATTCTTCAATTGTTATTTCCTCCCCCACATTTGCAATGTGATAAAAGAACCTCTATACCTCAGGATAGTTATGAAGAAGGAAATCCTAAAATGTTTAACTAAAGGCTTTAGCTCTAGCTATAGGACATGATGAGTACCCATAACAAATTTGAGACAATATCTAAGTTACCCTCAGAACTTGCAACCAAGGGGCTGGAACGATAGCATAGCGGGGAGGGCATTTGCTTTGCACTCGGCCAACCCCCAGGTTTGAATCCCAGCATCCCATATGGTCCCCTGAGCACCGCCAGGAGTAATTCCTGAGTGCAAAGCCAGGAGTAACCCCTGTGCATCGATCGCCAGGTGTGAAAAAAAAATAAAAAAAGAACTTGCAACCAAAAAAATGCCTAGAGTAATAAAATCCAGTTTCTGATTAAATGACCCACCTCAACTGCTTAGGAAACTTAGAAGGTACATTAAAGTTCGTTAACATGACAAGCATGCTCAGTATAAGTTTGAGTATAGCTTTATACTTAAAAACTATTAGGCTGGAGAGTTAGTGCAGCGGGTAGGGCACTCAGCCAACCCAAATTCAATCCTGGGCATCCCATATGGTCCCCCAATTGCCAACAGCAATTCCCGAGTGCAGAGCCAGGAGTAACCCCTGTGTATTGCCAGGTGTGACCCAAAAAGCAGAAAAAAAAAAAAAGTTACTCCTGATGGTGCTGGAAAAGGAACCCAGGTCAGCCATGTGTAAGGAAAAGGCCCTACCCTCTATGCTATCGCTCTAGCCCCCTCCCCACAAAAATTCTTAATCAAGGCCAGAAAGACCATGCAGAGGTTAAAAAGGCACTTGCCTTTGCATGTGGCAAACCCTAATACAAATCCCTGGAACCACACCTGTGTCCCTGAGCACCACTGGGCCATTTAAAGCACAGAGCCAGGAAAAGCCCCTGAGCACTTCGAGGTGTGGCCCCAAAACAAAAAACAAAATTTCTTTACCACTGACTTTACAAAATATACCACATAAAATGCAAGCTAGCTCCTCAAGGAAGGCTCCCAAGAAGTGCTCACGGAGCCTGGGGACCATTCCCAGCCACACTTGGCCCTGCTATGGTGCCTTACTTGAATAAACTGACCCCAGTTTGATGCCTGGGACCACAAGTGGTCCCCTGAGAACCAAATATAGTGGCCCCTGAGCACAGAACCAGGAGCAAACCCAGATACAGCCCCTTGGTCACTCTCACCAAAGAAGAGCTTTCTCCTTCCCAGAAGTGCTGTGCATACAAATTTATATTCCATTCCAAAAATTCCTCTCAAGGGCTGAGTTCAGCAAGAAGAGCACTTGCCTTGCACATGGCCAACCCAGTGGTTCAATCTCCGGCAAGCTATACACCCACGTAAACGCCAGGAGTTAATTCCTGAACAGAGCGAGGAGTTACCCACCCTGAGCATAAATGGTGTGGCACAAAAACAAAAAATAAGAGTTCACTAACAGACTCATTAAGAATATCCATTCAGGGGGCCAGAGATACAACAGAAGATAAAGTATTTGTGTCTAGGCAGCTGACCTCCGGTTTTATGACACCCAATGTCCTCCCCAAACTCCACCAACAATGACTTCTTAGTGGGGGCTGCAGCAATAGCACAGCAGGTAGGGCATGTGCCTTGCACGCGACCGACCCGGGTTAGATTCCCAGCATCCCATATGGTGCCCCTGAGCACCACCAGGGGAAATTCCTGAGTGCAGAGCCAAGAGTGACCCCTGTGCATCGCCGGGTGTGACCCCCCCCAAAAAAAGAAAAAAAATAAAGAATGACTTCTTAGAACAGAGCCAAGAGTAAGCCCTAATCACTGCCACTTATACCCAAGCCCCAAAAAAGAGGAGTCGACACATACAGAAGGCAGGGCACTTGAATGCGGTCTGAGTCCGACCCCCAGCACCCCACATGGTCCCCTAGCCACCGGGAGTGGGCCCGGAGCACAGAGCCAGGAGTACTGCAGGCTGAGGTGCAAAAAACAAAAAGAAGAATTTCCATTTAGGAGCCTGAAATGTAACTCAGTGGTACAGAGGGAGAATATAAATCTCACACGCTTGAGGCCCTGGGTTAATCCCTGAGCTCTACCACACACATGAAAGAAATTGAGTATGAAATAACACAATATAAAATGTCCACTCAGGGGCCAGAGAGGTAGGACAGCAGGTGGAGCATTTGCCTTGCATGCAGCCAACCCAGGTTTGATCCCCGGCACCCTGAGCACCGCCAGAAGTAATTCCTGAGTGCAGAGGCAGGAGCAGCCCCGGAGCACTGCCAGGTGTGACCCAAAAAGAGAAAAAAAAAAGACTTTAAAAAATAAAATGTCCATTTAAATACAGCTCCTCAGCAACAGAATACTGACTTGGGAGTGTAGTTTCTAAACCGTATTAAAGGTGTGATCATAATGATGACTGGTTTCAGGTCTAGAACTTCCTTGTGAGAGTCGAGAGCAAAGTTCCCATTTTTTACTAACCTGAATGAGTACGCATATGTCTAGTTAGATGAGTCTTCTGAGAACTTGAATAATGACACAGTTCACATTTATATGGGCGTTCTCCTGTAAAGAAAAAAAAAGTTTTGCTTTTAAATGACTTTAAAAGGCCAGTACAACTGTCACTAATAATCAATCATGAGTATATTTCACCCAAAATATTTTCCAATACTGAGCATTATTTCATCTGAATTTTTTTCTCATACCTGACAAAACTGTCATATCTATTATAGATAATATAAATGAACTAATTCAGATTTCACATAACTAAACTTTACTAACCAAACTATCACTGGCTTTCTGAATTCTCAAAGCACTTTCCATTTTCACAGTAAAGCTACATATTACACACTGAACACTGAGCCATTATCTTGACAAGGAATCAAGCACTCTTTAGAATTATATTTTTTAAGAATCTACCCTGGAAGACAGAGCAAAAGCACAGCTGGTGGGGCACTTGTCTTTCACAAAGCTGACTGGGTTCCATCCAGTGTAGAGCCCTAAGCACCCAGGTGAGGTCCAAAAATAAAACAAATATAAAGTAAAGAATCTCTCGGGCTGGAGCAATAGCACAGTGGGTAAGGCATTTGCCTTGCATGCGGCCACCCTGGGTTCGATCCCCAGCATCCCATATGGTCCCCTGAGCACCGTCAGGGGTAATTCCTGAGTGTAGAGCTAGGAATAACCCTTGTGCATTGCCAGGTGTGACCCAAAAAGCAAAAAATAAAAAATAATCTCCCATGCGGAAGGGAATCTACTCAAGACCAGAGACACAGCTCAACAGAAGTACAGGATGTGCATGGCGGAGGCCTGGGTTCATTCCCTGGCACCACACTATACCGAAGCACAAACCAAGCCAAGAGCAGCCTCTGAGCAACGCCAGGTGAGATACAAGTCAGCGAGACAAAAGAAACACAGAACTTCATTTTGTTTTTCTATTTCTATGTGGATGTATAGCATAGATAATGTAATAGATAATGTAAATTGTTAAATTCAAAAAACTCACCTAACTACACTTTGCTAACAGAAGAAAAACACAACAAAATAAAATTTAAAAAGTTAAGAACTCGAGGCTAGAGCGATAGTACAGCGGGTAGGGCGCTTGCCTTGCACACAGTCAACACGGGTTCAATTCCCAGCATCCCATATGGTCCCTGAGCACCGTATTAGTTAATTCCTGAGTGCAAAGCCAGGAGTAACCCCTGTGCATTGCCGGGTGTGACCCAGAAAGCCAAAAAATAAAAGTTAAGACCTGTTTTTGCCTCTGGTTTTGGGGCGACACCCAATGATACTCAGGGTTTACTCCTGGCTCCGCATTCAGGAATCACTCCTAGCAGGCTCGGAATATCAAACCCGGATCAGTCACATGCAAGGCAAGCACCCTACTCGATATACTATCACTCTGATCACAAATTAAAATGTTTTAAAAGGGAAAAATCAAGAGATAAGATAAGTTTTAGGGGCTGGAGCGATAGCACAGTGGGTAAGGCGTTTTTGCCTTGTACACAGCTGACCTGGGTTCGAGTCCCAACATCCCATATGGTCCCCTGAGCACCACCAGAAGTAATTCCTGAGTGCAAAGCCAGGAGTAACCCCTGTGCATCACCTGGTGTGACCCAAAAACAAACAAATACTATTTCAGGAAGGCGGGCAAACTTTTGCTTTGCACATGGCCATCCTGGATTCAATCTCAGGCACCCCCCCCCATATGGTCCCATCTCACCCACACTCCACCCAGCACCCCTGGGAACCACCAGGAGTTATCCCTGAGTGCAGAGCCAGGAGTAAGCCCTGAGTACCACCAAGTGTCACCCAAAAAAAAACCGAAGAAAAAAATTCTGAACCTCCAGTTTTATGTAACCTTGAAGAGTAAAAATGAGTTACACTTGGGGCTGGAGCAATAGCACAGCGGGTAGGGCGTTTGCCTTGCACGCAGCCGACCTGGATTAGATTCCCAGCATCCCATATGGTCCCTCAAGCACCGCCAGGAGTAATTCCTGAGTGAAGAGACAAGAGTAACCTCTGAGCATTGATGGGGTGTAACCCAAAAAGCAGATGGAAGATGGTGATGACGATGACGATGACGATGACGATGATGATGATGATGATGATGAACAAGCCAAATCTGTTTGTGTTGGGGCCACACCCATCGGTGCTCGGGGATTACTTTTGGCAGTGTTCAAGGGATCATATGGGATGTTATAGATCAAACCTGGGTCAGCCATATGCAAGCCAAGCGTTCTACCTGCTTTATTATATCTCTCAGGTCCCAAAAAATCCAATTTCTGGGGGTGAGAGGGGGCTTTTTGGGTCACACCTGGAGATGCTCAGGGGTTAATCCTAACTCTGCACTCAGGAAACACTCCTGGTAGGGCTTTAGGGGGCCATATGGGATCCTGGGGATCAAACCTGCGTTGGCAGCATGCAAGCACTTGCTGTACTATTGCTTCAGCCCAATTTTTTAAAATAAAGGGATTAAACATCTAGTAGGTAGTATGCTCAACTTGACTGGCAGTAACAAGTTATACAAATATACACACATGTATATAAGTAAAAATATTTCATCAAGGTGGATCGGTGATGTGACTAAGAGAGCGTCTGCCTTGCATGTGTGCAGTCAGCATGGCACCACATGGCTGGTCACCTGGGCACCACTTATAGAGGCATCAGCTGAGTAGCCCTCACCACCACCAGATGTGCAGCCCCACCCCCCTAACAAAAATCACGAAGATACACATAAATGTCATGCACATTACTCTGACAACAGTTCCTACGTGAACACTCTATACTACCACTTCTATGTAAAGTCCCATATTTAACATAAAAGAAAAACTGAAATCAGAGGCCTGACAAACTACAGCAGGAAGGACATGTGTCTGGCACTCGGCAGACCCAGGTTCTATGCCTAGCTGGCTTTGACTGACGACCACCTGGTCCCCTATGCCCTACCACCTGGCAGAATCCCAGAGAGCAGAACCAAAGTAAGCCTTGAGCACTGCTGGGGTGGGCCCAAAAATAACCTTAAATAAGTGCCAGAGAGGTAGTTCAACTGCTGAGCCCATATGCTAGAGAGGCTAGAGTTCTATCCTCCGACACAATCCCGCAGAGCCAGGAACAAGTGTGACCCAAATTCAGAACACCAAAAAAACACACAACATGAACGTAGAGTACTTACTGATGAAGTTACATGTGCTATCTGGGGTTAGACTGCGTCAGTCCAATAGTGTCTCAACTATTTCGTGATTACTGGGGTATGATTCCCAAATAAATGTCACTCCCTAGGCTATGTATTTCCATAATGTTTAGACTTTATTTTTGGGGCCAGAGGATAGTACAGTGGGTAGGGCATTTGAATTGCACACGGCCGACCTGGATTCAAGCCCCGGCATCCCATATGACCCCCCCAGGCACCGCCAGGAGTAACCCCTGAGCATCGCCGGTGTGACCCAAAAAAAGCCAAAACAAAACAAAAAAAAACTTTATTTTTTAAATAAGATGGTTTCAAACCATAAAGGGAATCAACGACTAGTTACAATGAATTTCATAAAGTCTACAAAATCTTGGGGCTGGAGCAATGGTACAGCGGGCAGAGCGTTTGCCTTACACGCGGCCGACCCGGGTTTGATTCCCAGCATCCCATAGGGTCCCCTGAGCAACGCGAGGAGTGATTCCTGAGTGCAGAGCCAGGAGTCAGCCCTGAGCATTGCCAGGTGTGACCCAAAAAAGCAAAAAAAAAAAAAAAAAAAAAAAAAAACACAAAATCTCTTTTTAAAAAAATTTATGTCATCCTATTTATGTTTTTGTGCCTCCCAAGCAGTGCTGAAAAGCTCCAGGGGGTGCTCCTGGCTGCTCTCTGCCAACCAGAGGGCAGGGAATAACCAGGCCACCTGGTATCTCAGGGTTCCCCAGGGCTGCACAGAAATGTTTGGGGGGATCGTAAGATTAAGCCAGCATTGGCCACAAGCAAGGTAAGCACCTCAAACCCTGGAATTTCTCTCCAACCCCAACCAAATCTTTTTTCTTTTTTTCCTTTTTGGGTCACACCCAGCGATGCTCAGACCTGACTCCTGGCTCAGGACTCAGGAATCACTCCTGGCGGTGCTCAGGGGACCCTATGGGATACTGGGAATCGAACCCTGGTCTACCGCTTTCAGGCAAACGCCCTCCCCACTGTGCCACTGCTCCTGCCTCCCAACAAAATCTTCAGATTTCAAAGTTTTTAAGTGCCATCTGCAGAGCCGGAATGATAGTACAGTGGGTAGGGAGTTTGCCTTGCACGCGGTAGATCTGGGTTCAATCCGTGGCATCCCATATGGTCCCCCAAACACCACCAGGAGTAATTCCTGAGTGCAGAGCCAGGAGTAACCCCTGAGCATTGCTGAGTGTGACCCAAAAAGCAAAACAAAAAAAAGCCATCTGCTAGAGAAGGCTTCCTTGGAAATCTTGCTGTAGATGCCTAAATTCTATCGGAGCTGGAGCCGTACGTGTAAGCAGCCACCTGCAAGTGCCCAGCCCAGGCTCTCCCCAGCACACCGTATGGTTCCCCCCTCACAAAACACCACCAGGAGTGATCCCTGAGCACTGAGGCAGAAGTTACCCCTGAGCACTGCCAGGTATGGCCCAAAAGCAAACAAAAAACAAAATCTACTGATTGTGTCCCACTTAACTTGTGGGGTTCAGTCCTGGGGTTCAAATTCCTGAAAAAGTAACCCAATGCAAGTAGCACCCAGTTGCTTTCATTTAAGACCCAAGAGTACACAGACCTAGTTTATCTTGGGGTGGGGGTGGGGGCCTGGGGATCTGGCAATGTGCAGGGGCCTGTCACACCCTGCAGTGCTTAGGGATACTCCCAACCTGCAGTATCAGAGGGATCCTGTGAGCTCGTTTTGGCCCCTAGATCATTTCATTTTTTGAGCCATCAAAAGTGCCAAATTTGGGAGACAGGGGGACACCAGCGGTACTGCACAATGCTGTTAATCATGAACTGAACCCAGAGCCTCACACATACAAAGAAAGTGCTCTACCACTGAACCACCTGCCCAGTCCCTAAAGATACCAACTCTTAACAAAAAAAATTACACGATTCACACACACACACACACACACAAAAAAAATACCAATAGTTACAATGTTCTGACAAAATTGAGAGCCCCCCTTTAAGATATTTGACAGAGAACTTAAAAGTGAACGATGCAGGGGCTGGAGCGATAGCACAGCGGGTAGGGCGTTTGCCTTGCACGCGGCCGACCCGGGTTCGAATCCCAGCATCCCATATGGTCCCCTGAGCACCGCCAGGGGTGATTCCTGAGTGCATGAGCCAGGAGTGACCCCTGTGCATCGCCGGGTGTGACCCAAAAAGCAAAAAAAAAAAAAAAAAAAAAAAAAAAAAAGTGAACGATGCAGGGCTGGGGAGCATTTGCCTTGCACACGGCCGACCCGGGGTTCAATTCCCAGCATCCCATCTGGGTCCCCTGAGCACTGCCAGGAGTAATTCCTGAGTGCAAAGCCAGGAGTAACCCCTGTGCGTTGCCGGGTGTGACCCAAAAAGCAGTAAAACACTTTATTCTTATTAATGCTTCCTCTGGAAAATGTTTGCAAGTGTTGTAATCCCAAACTTTAAATAATTAAATCCTCACATTCTTGCTCTGGAGACTAATTGTTCCATTCAGGAACAGCACCACCAAAAAAAAAAAAAAGGAGCTTTAAGTAAATGTTAATTTTTGAGTGAAGTTCTGAAAGGGTTAATCATTGGGTTTTCCTTTTTGTGATAAGCTCCCCATTCCTTTAGGAAACTACACATTCACTGTCAACTAAATATGTAGCTTTTTTTTTAAAGTGTAGTTTAGCTACATGAACTACGCAAGTTCTTAGGCTATTGCGTTATGATCTGTCTTGGCTGCTCTTTCAAATAAGTGCTACAGACATGTTCCTTCACTTAATACAAGTCCTGTATATTAATACCCACCCACCCCCATGGAGAAAATGAGGCAAAAATAGACCTTACATAATGTCTAAAGACAAGAACTATGTGGCTAGAGCGATAGTACAGGAGGTACAATGCTTGCCTTGCATGAGGCTGACCTTGGGTTCAATCCCCTACATCATCCCATATGGTCCCCCAAGTATCAACAGTATTCCTGAGAGCAGAGCCAGGAGCATCACCCGGTGTGGCCCAAGCCCCTAATCCTCCCCCCCCAAAAAAAAAGGCAGAACCAGGATTTGAACCCAGAGTCCCAGAAAACCCAGTTCTTTGGAACCTGACTACCCACTGCCCTCTCTCAAGCAAGCAACACTCAGGACAGCAAGACCCACCCTCTTACCTGTGTGCGTTCGAACGTGTTGAACGTAATTGTTCTTCCTGTCTGAAAAATAGTTGCATTTTCCACATGTGTACACTTTCCTTGGAAAATGGTTTCTCAAGTGTTTCCTCCAGTGATACTCGCTTACTGTGGTGTAGGTGCAGATGATGCACTTGTACACACGCTCGTTATCCCCGGCTCTCGTGTGGTGTTTCAAGTGCGCCGTGTAGTGATCGTATCTATTGGTATTGTAGCCACAGCGATCACAGCGAATGGGCCCCTTGGAGAAATCTCCCTCTTCCCCCGCGGATGCGCCGGACTCCCTGGCTTTCGCCTGCTTCTCTGCACTCTCCTCCACGAAAAACTTCTTGGCACTATGAACTCGGATGTGATGCACGAACTGCTCCTCGGATTCGGCTTCGTACTGGCACGGCTTACAGCGGAAGGGCTTGGTCTTCAGGTTCTTGCACTTGTCCTCTGCCCCAGGTGTTTCGGGGGGGACCTCTTTACTCGAACTGTACGCTTCTGGGGCCGCGGGCACCTCGAACACAGGCTGCGGCTCCACCACACTGAGTTCCAAACTCTGAAGTTCCACGCTGGCCAGGCCGCTGGGCTCCCCTTTGATTTCAGGAGACTCCTCCAGGCCTTCCCCGTCGCTGTCGGAGAAGTTGCTGTCCCCGACCGGCATCAACTCGGCCATCTGCCTCTCTTCGCCAACCAGGTAATCGCAGCAGCTGCCGCTGACTTCCCCCGTGAGGGCCACATTGGCCAGCATGATGAGCTGCGGCGCAGCGAGTTCCGCTTTGGAGAGGTCGTGCAAATCATACATGTCGTTGGACAGGGCCATGCCGATGTTGCCGCCGCCGGGGAACAGCCCTCCTCCTCCAGACGCCTGCCCCATTACCTGGGTGGCCATAACTACTGCGTTCTGAATCAAAGACAAACAAGTTTAGACACACCGCTGGCCTAGAACCAAAGCAGCACCCATAACGTCTTGCCACTTAAAAAAGTAAAATAAACTAAGCCTCCCAACACAGGCTTTACGTTCAGGAAAGCTTCGTGAGTGACTAAAAATAACCCTTCAGGAGAGTTTTGTTAATTGTGATTTTCCCCTTTAGTACCGTCACGGAACGTTTTCCTTCGCCTCCCCCCAAATTGTCAGCTGTTTTGACAATATTCCATCATCCACTCCGGTCTACCACCGGCATGCCTTTCCTCAAGCCCTTTTAATTGTTCTGGCCTTTTTAAAAGCTACTCAGAAGGCCAATTAAAATGACTTTTCAAATGAAATACACGGAACAGAAAACTCCCCTCCCTTAAATCTGCCTTTCAACAGTTGACTGATCTGCAGGAGAAAAGGGAGAAACCTAAAAGTGTAGGAGCCTCGACTAAGCACAATCACGTCTGCAAAAGAGAGTCCTGTAATAACTGGTCGAGCAAACTGAATTTCGTGTGCTCTCAACTGACTCCGGATGAATAAGCTACTGTTGGGGGGGGGGGGAGAGAAGTTCCACTTTGTACCTAACTTTTTTCAATGAAAAAAGTTAAAAAAAAAAAAACCTTACACAAACACACACACACACACCCCATTTTATTGTGTGTGTGAGTAAGTTTGGTGCACTCCAAACTTTCGGGGAAAAAAAAAAATTAAGCCTGAGAAAGGCTCTGAACCCCGACCCGCTGGAACAATCGCTCCAGCCCCACCGTCGCGGGCGCGGCGAGGGAAGCCATTACGAGATCACCTTCCCGAAAACACGCCGGGCCCTGCAGGGCCTCGGACCCTCGCCGCCCGCGGGCTGCTCTCCAACGAGGTGCTCTCCTGCACATCAGGAGGAGCCTCGCCCACCCTCCAAAAAACAAAAACAAACAAACAAACAAAAAAAGGAGACCTAAAACTTTCAAGAGAGAGAAAAAAAAACGAATCAGAGGACAAACAGGAATCCGCGTCGCCCAGGTGCAGCGGCAAGCCGGGAGGGCAGCTCGTACCAGCGGCAACAGCAACGGAAAAGGCAGCCGGATGCCATCACAGCGGCCAGCACCGAGGGCGAGCAAAGCGGCCGCGGGCCCGGGCGCGGAGGCCCTCCCGACCCTACCTGCCGCCGGCCCCGGGGGGAGGCTCGCGCGGCTCGCGCCGGGGCGCTGCGCACGGCCCGGGAGCCCAACGTGTTGCACGAATTCCTCCGTGCCGCTGCCACCCGCGCCGGGCCGGCGGCGGCATTCCTGCCTGAAATAGGCATTCGGCCATTTTCTCAAAATACCCGACACAAAGCGGCTCTTTGCAAACTCGGGCGCTCTCGCTTCCTCTCGGCCCGGCCCGCTCGCGGCCACACGCTGGAAGCGCCGACGCCAAGGGAGTCGCCCCCGGGCCCGGCCCCGAGCTTTCCCCGGGCTTCCCGGCGCTCGAGAAAGAGAGGGGAGGGGATTTTAAAAAAATGGGGGGGAGGGAGGAGAAAGAGGAAAAAAAAAAGATGGACAAATCTGGGGTGCCGATGGGCCGAACCGAGTCTTCCCAAGTGCCTAGGGCCGCCCCCGCCCCCCCCCCCCACCGCGCTGCCCGGACCACGAGCGCCCCCTCCCCCGCCCCCAGCCCCCGTGCCGGAAGAGGGAGGAAAGTTACCGCGTCGTCGCCCGCCGGCCCGGCTCGTCGCGGCGGCCCCGGGCTCGCCCTCGGCGCACGGCCCGCCCGGGACGGGCTCCTCGGGCGCCCTCCCGAGGCGTCGGGGCCCGAGCACCGCAGGGGGGTCCCCCGCTCGGCCCGCGCGCGCCCCGGAAGTTTGCGATCTCACTCCGGACTCGGGACGCGGGCGGCGGGGTGGCCGGGCGCCCAAGGCCGCGGCGGCGAGGCGGCCCGAGCGCAGAAATCGCTGTCCAGCCCCATGGGCGGACCCGCCCGGGCCCCGGGGCTGACTCAACCCGCCCGGGCGCAGCGCTCCACGGCGCCTTCCGGCGAAAGGGAGAGGCCCGCGAGGGCGGGGAAGGGGCCCGCGAGGGCCGGCCGGGGGGCTGCGGGGGGCCGCGGGCCGACCGCGAGGAAGTTTCAGGACCGGCGCCCCAAGCAGCGGCCGCGCCGCCGCTTCCGCACCCCGACTCCCCTCCCCAGGCGCGGCCCCGCCGCCAGCGCGGAGGCGGCGGCCCAGCCCGGGCTGCGGCTGCCCAGAGGGGGTCCCGGCGCCGCACCGCTCCCCACCGACGCCCCCGGCCCAGCCCCCGAGCCGCGGCGCTGTAACCCGATCCCGCCCGGCGCGGCCGCCGCCGCAGCCTCAGTATCTGCAAATCAGCCCTGGACAGCGCCTCGCACCGCGTCCTTCCGCGCCCTCCCCCTCTTCCTCCTTCCCCCCCTCCTCCTCCTCCCGCGGCCGCCGCCGCCCGGACGGCCCTCCCCCACCCCGATCGCACCCCCCGCACCCCCGCACCGCACTTACCGGCCGGCCTCCGCGAGCACGCACGGACGACCCCGAGTCGCCGCTCCTTCTCCGACTACTTTTCTTTGTTGCTGGAGTTTCGGGGGAGGGGAAGGGGGGAGGGGGGAAAAGTTAGGCGCAGGGGCCCGAGAGGCCCGGAGAGGCCCAGGAGTGGTGCCGGGGAGAGGGCTCAGGCCGCCGGTCCTCGCGGGGCCGTCCCGGCCGCCGCCGACGCCGGGGTCTGGGGCCCGGGGCCTCGGCGGCGCTGGCTCTGCTGCTGGGCTGCGAGCTCACGGCAGCCACACATTCCAGCACAGGAGGTTGCGCCGCGCACCCGGCCCGGCCCGCGCCGCCGCCGCCGCTGCCGCCGCCGCCGCCGCCGCCCGCCGGACACGCCCCCTCCGCCGCCCGCGCGCGCCCGCGGGACACGCCCACTTGGCAGCTAGCACCGCCCTCCGGGCACGCCCCCTCCGCCGTCTCCCGCCCGGCGAACACGCCCACTCGGCCGTCGGCACCGCCCACCAGATCCGCCCCGTTGGCCGCCCGCGGGACACGCCCACTCGGCCGTCGGCGCGCGTGGCCGCCGGCGCCGCCCGCCTCTTGGCGTCCGGGGCAGTGCTGGGTCCTGACTCAGCTTCCCGGGCGCGTTGGGGGAGCCGCGGGGAATCCGCCTTACCCCTCGCTCTTGCCCTCAGGTCAGGAAGGAGGCGAGACCCTCTGCCTTTCTTGATTTCTTTTACAAACAAACAACAGAAAAGTTCCCCCCACCCGGCCCCGGCGCGCCTGCAAGAGAATAGAGCTGTTAAAAGAAACCTCCCGTGCTCTTTAGAAACTATTGTCACCCGCCTTTCAAGCCGAAAGCGCTCGAAAATACTCTTCAGAATCTCTTTAAGGCTCCACCCGGAGCCTCCCTTTACCAATTAAGCTCGCTTTTAAGCTTCCACGGTGAAGATACATTTCAAATTTTAAACAAATAAAGGAGGAGAAAGCAAACAGCTCCTGAATGGCTAGAGAAGGTTTTTTTCTCCAGGAGACCGTGAAGTCAAAACAATTAAAAGGAGAAGTGAGGGAGCCAGCCCTTCAACGTGGCAAGGTAGCAAGCCCTCGCTGCGCCCTCAAAGCACGGTTTCGGTGGGGCAATTACCCTCAAATTACCGAAGCGAAAGAGACGGAGGTGGGACGGGGAAGGCGCCTGGCGACCACGTGTGGGGGAGGAATCTGACTTCCGTTGGCAGCTTGGTACCTCGCAATAAACTACAAAGAGAGAAAGAGTAATTTCACTACACTTCTTAGCCAGACTTTGAGACTTCACATCACTCATGTCCTCAGAACAACAAAAATGACGCTGAATCCCTCGATTTCATCGGGGCATTCAAAACCCTCTCTAACTGATCTTCTAAATAACAAACACTTTGAGGGGGGGCGGTTCTTCAATTTTTTTTTGTAACATACATATATTGTTATCTCTTCACTTTCTAGTTTAAATGTTTTTAGTTCGAGAGCAATGAGCAACCACTGAGTGGTAAAATGAACTAAGAGAATTAAGAGACTTTCAACAGAGAGAAAGCAGAGGGAGAGGCCGGAGCGAAAGTACAACGGGTAGGGCGTCCGCCTTGCACGCGGTAGACCCGGTAGACCCGGGTTCCGTCCCCCAGCTTGCCAGACAGACCCTCCAACACCGCCCAGAGTGCTGAGTAAGGGATAACCCCTTAAGCAGCGCTGGGTGTGGCCCCAAAACAAAACAGAAAGCAGAGGGAGGAAAGCACTCCGTGATGAAAACAGAACCTTAAAAAACATCTACGAGGCAGGAGAGATAACGGCTAGGGAGCACGTTTTGCATGCGGAAGCCTGGGATTCTGCCCCCCACAAATGCCCTTGAGCCCCCTCCCAAAACAAAAACATTTTGTGAAGATTCTGATTCAGCCATAAAACTCAGCATCATATGTGTGAGGACCTGGGTCGATTCCCCCAGTAACAAACAAAATCTATTGGGGCTTTTTTTTTTAACTCCTCCACCTTTCCCAGTTACCCCCTCTTTCAAGTTCCTTCGTTTATTTATGATAACGCCTCAGTTTCCTAGTCAGCTCTTCAGGACTCTTGTTTCCTGAGAACCAGGCAATATATTAGTAATTAATGCAGTAGTAGAAGCAAGCAAGCTAGTAATGACCCTAAGGTGCTTCACTACCAATGCTTTTGATGATAAATGCAAGCTGTCTTCATAGTATCAAACTTGCAAAGTAATCATTTCATTAAACCAACGAAAGGAAATTTTTTTTGCCTTTTACAAATTATTTTACACTTACTCCCTTTACTTTTTTTTTTCTTCTTTAAAATTAAACTCGGGGGTGGGGGGGCTGGAGTGATAGCACAGTGGGTAGGGCGTTTGCCTTGCACGCGGCCCACCGGGGTTCAAATCCCAGCATCCCATATGGTCCCCTGAGCACCGCCAGGAGTAATTCCTGAGTGCAGAACCAGGAGTAACCCCTGTGCATCGCCAGGTGTGACCCCCAAAAAAAAAACCAAAAATAAATAAATAAATAAAATTAAACTCGGGGCTGGAGCGATAGTACAGCGGGTAGGGCGTTTGCCTTGCACGCAGCCGACCCAGGTTTAATTCCCAGCATCCCGTATGGTCTCCTAGGCACTGTCAGGAGTAATTCCTGAGTGCAAAGTCAGGAGTAATCCCTGTGCATTGCCATGTGTGACCCAAAAAGAAAAAAAAATTAAATTAAATTAATTAAACTCATTTAAACTTAGGGAGTAGAGTGTTTGCCCTGCCCAGGACCAACCTGGATTCCATCCTGAGCATCCCATGTGGTCCCCCTAAGTACCATCAGAAGAAATTCCTGAATGCACAGCCACAAGTAATCCCTGAGCATCTCAGGGTGTGGCCCCAAAGCAAACAAGCAAAAAAAACCTGAACACTAAATATTTAAAATTAAATTACTCTTTTAGATGCTCAGGGAACACAATTCTGGTAACACACACAATCAGAATAAACTCTTTCCTTTCTTTGTTTAATGTCCAAATTAGCAAAAACAAAACATGTTCTTTTAAGCTTACTAGCTCAGTGTCCTTCATTTCCTCAGTCTGACTGTTCACTGGAAATGTTTATTAATTGTGAATTTATTCCCACATATTGTGATGCAAATAGAAAGGCAAAGAGGCAGCTGCATTCACTTAAAATTAGCAGAGGCCCTTGTTCATGGGATGGCATATTCAGACTGACCCAAATTATCATGACGGGAAGGCCACAGGTCAAACTCAAGGCCAAGTTACAAATCAATAGAAAATTTCCTTGGGGGAAGCTGCTGCTATAGACTTGAATTCCTGATTGTTTCTCAAAGGCCATATTTTACTTTGCTCCATCCAAAGATGCAGATTCTTCAAGATAAAGGCTTTGAAAAAGTGCATGAGTTCTGCTTTTAAGAACATGGATATTTTTGCTACATATTTAATTCATCAATATTTCATTTTAATTATAATATGTTCTTCATAATATTTTTCTCTAGAAACTTAATTCAAAATTTTGGTAAAATATTGTTTGTTTCTGAATATCCATGTGCATTTGATTCCTAACCGTATTATATTTCTTTCTTTACAAAACAGCTTGAATTTTTTTTTTTTTTGCTTTTTTTGCTTTTTGGGTTAGAAACCAGCAGAGGAGCCCAGGTGTGTGGGACCCGGGGCTGAGACCTCCAAGCCTGCTCAGATCAGGACTGGGCCTCTTTCGCCCAGATTCCCCATTTTCCAGTAGCTAGGCGGTCACATCCAGGGACTGCCCTCAGCACCATGTAATCCCACCAACGGCCAACATCCAGAGACTATAAAACCAAGCTCCCAGAAGCGACATCTTATGGCTTAGTTCTCCCTCAGGGGGAGCCTGGCAAGCTACCAAGAGTTTCCTGACTACATGGGAGAGCCTTGCAAACTCCCCAGGGCATATTCATATGCCAAAGCCAGTAACAATGATGGGTCTCATTCCTCTGACCCTGATAGACTCCAATGCGGCACCATTGGAAAGGACGAGTAAAGAGAGGCTTCTAAAATCTCAGGGCTGGCGCATATGCTGCCTGAGCCCATGTGCTGCTTGCGCCCACGTGGCCGAGCACATGTGGTGCCCGAGCACATGTGTCACCCACATCTCCCATCTTGAGATGGTGTACTCTCATGCTTTTGTGTCTAGAGCTCTCTCCACACTTGGAGAAGCCCACATTCTCTCTTGAGTGCGTTACTCTACTATTCTCTCTTCCACTTATCCCTTCCTCCTTCCCTCAAAAAACATCTAAATAAAATCTGTTTACTTCAAAAAATGAATAAATAAATAATAAATAAATAAAAAATAAAATCTCAGGGCTAGGACAAATGGAGACGTTACTGAGACTGCTGGAGAAATTCGATGATCAACGGGATGATGATGATGACTGCTTTTAGGGTCACATCCGGTGGTGCTCAGGGGACCATATGGGATGCCAGGAATCGAACCCGGGTCAGCCACGTGCAAGGTAAATGCCCTCCCGCCATGCTATCGCTCCAGCCCCACAACAGCTTGAATTTGACCAAACCTACATTAATTCTATACTGTATATTGAAGATCAGTAATCTGCAGTCAGTGTTGCATATTTGCATATTCAGTGGTATTAGGGCCAGAGAGATAGTACAGGGGTATATCTCTTGCATATGATTCAAGATTTGTGTTGATTAAAAATTGGACCTAGGGCAGATAGGATAGAGCACTTGCCTTGCGTGCCATTGACCAGGGTTCGATCCCTGGCACCACATGATTTCCCTGTACCTTGTCAGAATGGACCCCTGAGCACAGAGGCAGGAGTAAACCACAAGCACCTTTGGGTGTATCCCCTCCCAAAAGGGAGGAGTTGGGGGTGTAGTTCATTAGTAAAACATTTGCCTCTCATAGAAGGGGCCCTGGGTTTGATCCCTGAACTACAGGGGAATTAGAAATGAAAAAACAGAGAAAATATCATCAGTCGTCTGGAGTACTTGCTGGATACCTGGGTTCCATCTTAGGAACTGGGATTTTTTTGGCAGGGAGTGGGCTAGGCCTGGCATTGCTCACTCTTACTCCTGGCTCTGTGTCAGGAATAACTCCTGAGAGGGGACCCGACAAGGCTACATGCAGTTCTGGTGATTGGCCCTGGATTGGCCACTTGCAAGGCAAGTTCCCTACCCACTGTAGAATCAGTCTGGCCCCACACATTCCTGTTTGAGGAGCAGGAGAGACAGTACATTGGGCAAGGCGCTTGCCGTGCACACACCCAACCTGGGTTCCATATCTGGCACCCAATACAGTCCCCTAAGCCCATCAGAAGTGATCCTTGAGCACAGCCAGGTGCAGCCAAAACCCAATATTTTTTTCCTATTTCATGTGAATAAATAGATTTTATTCTAAAATCTCAGGGCTAGGACGAATGGAGATGTTATTGAGATCGTTCGAGAAATTCGACGATCAACGGGATGATGATAATGATGATGATGATGAAATAGATTTTATTTGGAGGTTATTTTAAGGTGTGGAGGGGGAGAGAGAAAAAGAGAGAGAGAGAGAGAGAAAGGGATAGAGAGAGAGAGGGAGAGAGAGAGGGAGAGAGAGAGAGAGGGAGAGAGAGATGCACTCGAGAGAACACGGGCTTCTCCAGGGGCGGAGAAAGCCCCTACACACATCCTAGCCTTAGACACAAAAGCATGAAAATACACATTTCAAGAGGGGCAACACTTGCTCAGGTGCCACATGGGCACAAGCAGCACATGGGCTCTGGGCTCTGGCAGCATATGCGCATATTTCATCAGTGTTGTTCTAGAATGCTATCTTTCCCACCCCCCGCCCCGCCCCAGGCTGCTATATAAGGAGCGAAGCAGTCTCCAGTCCTGACATTTTAGCCTCACCTTCTATAATTGCAACGCAAATAATATGATTCCACAAGTAGTAGCAGAAAGGAAGTACAGGTTGAGTCAGAGAGACCAGAGTGGAATCCTGGCTTTGCCATGTTGAGCTGGACCTTAAGCAAACCCTTTTCTCCCTCAACCTGGAGGTCTTAGTCTGGAGTCTTGAATAATAACATCTGTAGGGGGGGTTGGAAGGGGAGAGGCTGTTTGGGCCATACCAGGCAATGCTCAGGGGCAATACTCCTGGCTCTGCACTCAGGAATTACTCCTGACAGTGCCCAGGGGACCATATGGGATGCCAGGAATCAAACCTAGGTCAGCCACATGTAAAGTAAACGCTGTACCCTTGTACTATCTCTCTGGCCCCAATACCATCCTGATAAGGCTAAGGTAAAAACTACATAGGATTTTTTCCAGTAGCTTGGCAGTCACACCCACAAGCTGCCACTGGCGCCATATAGTCTCATTAACGGCCATAATCCAGAGACTCAATATAAATCTCTTGAAAGAGACCACAGAACAATATGCCATTGCCATGCTGCGGGACCCCGCACCAGGCTGTTTCATTGTGGGCAACCTGGAGGGGGATGGGTGAGTTCCCCTCCCTGGCCCAATAGAGCCAGCCCAGATAGCTGAAAACTTCCAGAACTCAAACGCCTCCATGCTCACGGCTGCTCTCCACATGCTCGAATTGAGCCTCACCCATGAGTGATTCTATTCCTGTACAGCGCAGAAATAAATTTTTACAGATATATATATATGCATATATATATATATATCTGTATATATATAGGACTGGAGCAATAGCACCTCGGGTAGGGTGTTTGCCTTGCACGTGGCCTACCCAGGTTTGATTCCTCCGTCCCTCTTAAGAGCCTGATAAGCTACCGAGAGTATTTTGCCTGCACGGCAGAGCCTTGCAAGCTACCCGTGGCATATTCTATATGCCAAAAACAGTAACAATAAGTCTCACAATGGAGACATTACTGGTGCCAGCTCAAGTAAATCAATGAACAATGGGATGACAGTGCTACAGTGCTACAGATATTTATATATACACATATATATATGCTCAGACGAGCCTCACACATGAAGGAACCAGCAGAGGAACCCAGGTGTGCGGGACCCGGGGCCAGGATCTTCGAGGTTACTTGGATCAGGACTGGGCCTCTTCCACCCAGATTCCCCATTTTTCAGTGGCTAGGCAGTCACACCCAGACACTATCCTGGGCACTGTGTAATCACATCAGTGGCCAACATCCAGAAACTATAAAACCAAGCTCCCAACATCTGATAGCCTAGTTCTCCCTCTTGGAGAACCTAGCAAGCTACCGAGAGTTTACTGCCCACACAGGAGAGCCTGGCAAACTCCCCGTGGCATATTGGATATACAAAAAACAGTAACGATAGGTCTCATTCCCCTGACCCTGAGAGAGACTCTAATCGTTGGGAAAGACGAGTAAGGAAAGCCTGCTAAAATTTCAGGGCTGAGAGGAATAGAGACGTTATTGATGCCTGCTCGAGTAAATCGACAAACAATGAGATGACAGCAACACAGTGACACATACATATCTATCTATATCTATATCTATATCTATACCTATATGTAAGCACACAAGGTTCAACCTTTTGCAAACCATAACACCCAAAAGGACAGAGAGAGTAAGAGGGAATGTGTCTGCCACAGAGGTAGGGAAGGGGTGGGGGTGGTGGGAGGGACACTGGGAACATGGGTGGTGGAATGGGCACTGATGGAGGGATGGGTACTCAAACATTGTTTGATTAAAATGTAATCACAAAAATTTGTAAGTCTGTAACTGTATTTCACAATGATTCATTAATTTTTTTAAAGCCTCAATCTTTAACATTATGTTAGCAATTAATTTCTTATAG
The DNA here is from genome assembly GCF_027595985.1 of Sorex araneus. NCBI lineage: Eukaryota > Metazoa > Chordata > Mammalia > Eulipotyphla > Soricidae > Sorex > Sorex araneus. The sequence continues at coordinate 184,185,548 of NC_073306.1, read as the reverse complement.
ACAGGCTTAATGGCTCATGGGTGAAATACAACAGTCTTCACACACTTTCCTCTAAGAAACCTTTATTGCATCATTTTTAGTGGATTCATAACAAACAATATGAAATAAATTATTTTGGTTCTTCTTTTGGGGCAGAGGTTGGGGTTCATGATAGAAACATCTGAAATATGGTGGTGGGAAGGTATAATGGTGGTGGGATTGCTGTCCAAAGATTAACTGTAATCAAATATTGTTAACTACTTCATAAAAATAAAAAATAAAAATTTTTAAAAACTGCATAGGATCATGGGTTGGAGCGATAGCACAGCAGGTAGGGTTTTTGCCTTGCACGCGGCCGACCCGGGTTTGATCCCCAGCATCCCATATGGTCCCCTGAGCACCGCCAGGAGTAATTCCTGAGTGCAGAGCCAGGAGTAACCCCTGTGCATTGCCAGGTATGACCCAAAAAACAAAAAAAAAAAAAACAAAAAAACTACATAGGATCACAATAACTACAGAGAGAGCTCAGTGGGTACAGTGCATGCTCTGTGTGGAGGCATGCAAGAGGATCTGGCTTTCTCTATTATCACATAATCCTCAGCACCACCGGAAGTGACTGCTAAGCACTGAGCCAGGAGTATTCTGGACCAACAGAGAGTGAAATTGTTCTATTTCATTTTAAATTATGCTGCTTTAAATGTAATTCTTTTTTTTTTTTTCTTTTTGGGTCACACCTGGCTCTGCACAGGGGTTACTCCTGGCTCTGCACTCAGGAATTATCCCTGGCGGTGCTCAGGGGACCATATGGGATGCTGGGAATGGAACCTGGGTCGGCCGCATGCAAGGCAAACGCCCTACCTGCTGTGCTATCGCTCCAGCCCCTAAGCGTAATTCTTTATAATAAAAATTTTGTAGTTCAGGCCGGAGAGATTGCACCATCAGAAGGGTGTTTGTTTTGCATGTGGCCACCCTGGGTTCAATTCCCAATACCCCATATTGTCCCCTGAGCACTGCCAGGAGTGAGTCCTGAGCGCAGAGCCAGGAAAAAGCCCTGACATTGTCAGGCATGGCTCAAAAATATTAAATAAATAAATGATTTTATAATTAATGTAGAATCATAATTAAATTTTAATTAAAATTTACAATTTAACTATTGATTTAATTATTATCTTTGATTTAATTATTCTCTAATAAAAAAGAGGACTAATTTACAACTTAAATTTTATCATAGACGTGCAAGAATAGAAAAACAGCCTATATAGGAAGTGGTGGTATTTATAATGATGGTTTCAGGTGTTGGCCTGGATCTCTCTTGGATAAGGAAGGGTTGCTTTTAGTCCTTTAAACTATCCTTCTGGACCATTTCCATACTTTAAAAAAATTTTTTTTCTTGGGTTGGAGATCAAACCCAGCATCTCACATACAAGTTTTGATTTTCTGAAGAGCAATCTTTGCACAGAATCTCTGTATAGGGGCTGGAGCAATAGCACAGCGGGTAGGGCATTTGCCTTGCACGCGGCTGACCTGAGTTCAATTCCCATATGGGTCCCTGAGCACCGCCAGGAGTGATTCCTGAGTGCATGAGCTAGGAGTAACCCCTGTGCATTGCCAGGTGTGACCCAAAAAGAGAAAAAAAAAAAAAAAAACAAAACACCAGCATCTCTGTATAGAAGTTGAGGAGGTGACTCACTGTCACTGTCACTGCCATCCCGTTGCTCATCCATTTGCTCAAGCGGGCACCAGTAACATCTCCATCGTGAGACTCGTTACTGTTTTTGGCATATCGAATATGCCGCGAGTAGCTTGCCAGGCTCTGCCCTGTGGGTGGGATACTCTCGGTAGCTTGCCAGGCTCTCTGAGAGGGGCAGAGGAATTGAACCCAGGTGGGCCGTGTGCATGGCGAATGCCCTACCCGCTGCGCTATTGCTCCAGTCCACGGAGGTGACTCAGCTAGTGTATATGCTCTGAATGCCTGACAAAAGAAAAAAAAAGAATTTTAGTATCAAAACTCCCTTCCTTGTCCCTCTCTTCCCCTGAAAGAGACATGCTGAGTTAGTCAACTGACTGGAAGTCTGTAAGTAACTCTCACTGTCGTGTTCCATTCTCTTATACTCTCTGCCACCAATCTCCCTGAAATCCCCTAACCCAGATGAAGTTTTCTTGGTTTTGGGCCTCACCTGGCAATGTTCAGGGGTTCCTCCTGGCTGTGCACTCAGGAACTCCCCTGGTGGTGCTCAAGGGACCATATAGGTTGTCAAAGAGCAAAACTAAGTAGGCCGTGTGCAAGGCAAGTGCCCTGCCCACTGTACTAGGTCTCCAGCACTGTTTTGTTTAGTTTAGTTTCTTGAGTCACACTCAGTGGCGCACAGGGCTTACTCCTGGCTCTGTGCTCAGGGATCACTCCTGGCGGAGCTCAGGGAGACCATAGGGGGTGCTGAGGATTGAGCCCTGGTTGGCTGTGTGCAAGGCAGGGTACTATCCACTGTACTGTGGCTCTACAAAATCCCACCATCTTGAGCTGAAAGCATCTGCTGGTCCAGTTATTTTCATTAGACTCTATATACTCTATATGTGTGTGTAATATATATAGTAATATATACATGCATACATGTATTGTTTTTGGAACTGGTGTTTGGCTTTGGGCCATACACAGGAGTGTTCAGAGGCTATTCCCTGCAAAGTGCTCTTAGTTGCCTCCTGGTGGTGCTCAGGGGATTGAACAGGAGGCCTGGGTTCCACCCTCAGCACTACACACTCCCTAAGCACCACCAGGATTGTCCGCTGAACACAGAGCTGGGAGTAGCCAGCTGGTGTGGCTCTGAACAAAGAAATAAAAAGTCAGGAGTGAGATTGTTCATGTGCTGCAGCTCTTGGTTCCGTGCTCAGGAGGCCCTGCCTGCTGGTGTTCAGGCCAAGCATTGCCAGCAAAGGATCAAACCCAAGCCTCCACATGCAGCGGGTGTGATCTGCCCATGGCACTATATCTTTTTTTTTTTTATTTTTTAAATTTTATTGAATCACCGTGAGATAGTTACAAGCTTTCATGTTTGGGTTACAATCTCACAATGATCAAGCACCCATCCCTCCACCAGTGCACATTCCCCACCACCAATATCCCTGGTATATCTCCCCTTTCCCACCCTCCCCCTGCCTCCATGGCAGACAGTATTCCCCATACTCTCTCTCTACTTTTGGGCATTATGTCTTGCAACATAGACACCGAGAGGTCATCATGTTTGGTCCATTATCTACTTTCGGCATGCATCTCCCATCCCAACTGGCTCCTCCAGCCATCATTCTCTTAGTGATCCCTTCTCTATTCCATCTGCCTTTTCCCCTCCGCTCATGAAGCAGGCTTTCCGCTATGGGGCAGTCCCCCTGCCATGGCGCTATCTCTGTAGCCCCTCAATTTACTTATTTTTGTTTGATTGGTCATTTGGGGTGGTGCAAGTCCTGGCAGCACTTAGGGAACTCTCTCAGCTCTGTCCTCAAGGGACCCGTTTTGGTGCCAGGGATCAAACCAGGGTTGGCCATATGCAAGGCAAGCACCTTAACCCGGCACTGCCAGGAGTGATTCCTGGGCAGAGACACAGCGCCCTCGCTTCCCCACCCCCACACCCCGGGCAAAAAAAAAAAAAGTTGCTTATTATGAGTGCAAGGGAGATGGCTCAAAGGGCTGGAGCACACACTGTGCGTGCAGGGGGCCCGGGTTCCATTCCCAGCATAGGACAGTCCTCTGAAATAACCTTCCACCTCACAGCACCACCACCTACGGTCCTCAAATACCAAAAAAAAATCTGTTCCTTATTTTCAAGCTCATCAGAAGACAGTAGTGAATTAAACTTTCCAATACTTCACTAAGAGCTGTTTTTGGGTTTTTTTGGGGGCCACACCCAGCAGTGCTGGGGATGGCTCCCAGGGCTCCTCCCTTTGAGCCATCTCCCCAGCTCCTGCTGCTTCTTTTTTCACTTCAAAAATTTGCTGAGTCACATGAGGAGGTTCCTGGGAAAAAAAGTCAAAAGAAACAAAATACACAACTGGTTTGCTGTCCTGGCTCAGTTAGGAGTGAACTAGGTAGCAGTGAATAATTCCTGGTGCTACTCTGGGACTTAGCTTCCGCCTTGCCCGAGCTGGGAGGGAAATCCAGAGCATGCTTTGCACACAGGAAACCCAAGTTGCAGCCCTGACACCTCACAGTCCCTTGAACCTGCGAAGAACAAAAGGAACGGGGTGTGGGGGGGGGATATGGGGGGTTGGAGTAGCCTCCTCACCAAACAAAGCAAACAAAAACCAGGAGTGGGGTTGTGGGGGACTTCTCAACCCTCTACCTTATTTTTTTTTCATTCTAAAGTTCATTCAGGGAACACTCTTTAGGTCACCGTTATCTCTTGCTTTAACTAATCACCCTTTTTTTCATTCCTGCTTCTCAGCATTCCTTTATTCATCTAATGACCTTTACAAGTCAACTTTTAGGACCAGGGAGATAGCTCTAAGGAGTGGAGTGCTTACAAGGCCCCACATGCCCCCACTCCACCCCACTATTGCAGGCCTGGAGGCTCTGAGCACTGCCGGGAGGCATATATAATATATATATGTATATATATATATACATATATATATGATCCCTAGTTCCTTTCATCCAATGCACACAGCATTGTCAGGAATGACTCCCCAACAGAGAGCTGGGAGTAGCTCCTGAGTGCTGCCTGGTATTGCACACACACACACACACACACACACACACACACACACACACACACACACACACACACACAGTTAAAAAAAGCCAAAAGCCAACTCTGAAAAGAACTGTAGGGAGATGGCTCAAAGGACCAGAGCACATGTTTTTGCATTTGAGAAACCATGGCATGGCCCCCCAAGCCTCTGGTAGCAACCCTCCAGCCCCCCAGGGTGTGGTCCTATAATAAAACTGTAGCATTGTAGCACTGTCGTCCAGTTGTTCATCGATTTGCTCGAGCGGGCATCAGTAACGTCTCCATTGTGAGACTTGTTGTTACTGTTTTGGCATATTGAATATGCCACGAGTAGCTTGCCAGGCTCTGCTGTGCGGGAGGGATACTATCAGAAGCTTTCCAGGCTCTCCGAGAGGGACAGAGGACTTGAACCTGGGTCGGCCACCTGCAAAGCAGATGCCCTACCTTGCTGTGCTATTGCTCCAGTCCCAAAAAATCATCGACTCACATTACTCCTCTGCTAAGATCTGTTCATGGGTGTCAGCACGACCAATGAGGCTCATCAGGCCTCGCCTGGCCCTAGCTGCCCCGGCTGCCCTTCTGGCCATTCCCAGGCCCATCTTCCTTTCACGTGCTGTTCTGACCATAAGGTTCTTCAGAACCCAGCACTCACCTACCTGCCAGAGACATTTTGCTGGAGGAATTTCTTTTTAGTGAGGAGTGGGTGGGAGGAAGTGGAAGAAAGTCTGTGCTTTTCTAGAAATGCTTAGATGTGGGCACTGATATCACTGATGGGGTCCATTAAAAGCTGACCTGGGTTTGATCCCGGCAGCACATAGGATCCCCTGAGCACAGAGTCAGGAGTGATCCTCAAGTACATCCAGTTTACTGGAAGCCAGTGACCTGCTAGAAAAAAAAAATCCATTCCCAAATCCTCAGCTACTGTCCTGTAAGTGGCGAGTGGACATTGAGGGGGGCTGTGTCAGTGACCTGTTAGGGATGGGCAGCATTTGCACGGGCCGTCCTCCCAGGTAAATAGCCGGTGGCTGGTCTACGCAGTCGTTCCCACTTGTGGAACGGGGCTGTGAGCAGAGCAACTATTCCTGCCCACCCTGAATAAACGGGTAGGAGTGGGAAGGTTTTTTTGAGTGCTTTGTCTGGGGGGTCCACTCTCCAGGATGTTTGGAGATTATTCCCAGCTCACAGCTCAGGAGTCACTTCCTCTGGTGTTACAGGACCATGTGGTGTCAGGGACGAACCTGGAACTCTTTGCACAAAGCGTATGCTCTAGCCCTTTCTTTGGGTTATCCTCCTGCCCTCTACCTTTTTCAATTTTATTTACTACTGGGCTGGAGCGATAGCACAGCGGTAGGGCGTTTGCCTTTCACTCCGCTCCCCTCGGGGAGCCCAGCAAGCTACCTGCACAGCAGAGCCTGGCAAACTACAGGTGGCGTATTGGATATTCCAAATACAGTAACAATAAGTCTCACAATGTGAGAGACGTTACCAGTGTGAGAGACATTACTGGTGCCCGCTCGAACAAATCGATGAGCAACTGGATGACAGTGACAGTGACTGGCGGTACTGGGGGACCACAGGGGGACCGTATGGGATGCTAGAGATTAAACCTAGGCCAAGCACTTTTAAAGCCAGAGCCTTCCCTGCTGTCCCTCTCCAGCTCCAGGCCCTCACACTTTTCTTTTTCTTTTTTTTGCTTTTTGGGTCTGCACTCAGGAATTAGCCCTGGCCGTGCTCAGGGGACCATATGTGATGCTGGGATTCGAACCTGGGTCGGCCGCGTGCAAGGCAAATGCCCTACCCGCTGTGCTATCACTCCAGCGCCCCCCTCACAGCTTTCTAAGTAAATTTCTTTCCGGGAAAACTTTTTTGTAAAACAAAACAAAACAAAAAACTTTTTTGCTTCATTTAAAAAGAGAGAGTTTTTGGGTCTGGGAGATAAACTACCGGACATTAGTTTGCATTTGTAGATCAGTTCTTATGTAGATCAGTGGTACCTGCAAGATACCACTGAAAACTGGTTTAATCCGGAGAAGGAAGCTCTTTTTTTCTTGAATCACTGTTGGTAAAATCCTGTTTGAGGTGACTCACCCGGCAGGACATATGGACCCCAAGGACCCTAAGGAATGAATAGTGCTTGCATCCCTCTGATTATGTCCCCCAGCCTCCACACCTCCACCCCTCAAAAATAAAAAACCATTTCTAAAAAAAAAAGAAAAAAAAACTGACACATTTTTCTCTTCAGGTTGGTATCTTGTGCTATATATTTTTCTTTTTTTATTTGCGCGAATATCTAGCTATTTCGTTTCTTTAACCATGTTAGAAGTTTGCATTTTTGTGCTGTCGAAGAGACATAATAGGGGATTTAAAACAGGAAACAGACCTGGCCTGTGTCCAGTCACAGTTTCTGACAGGGAGGACAAGATGAGAGGAAGAGTTGCTGCCCATGGAAGGTTTTGTAAACAGTGTACAAAGGTCCAGGCCTTCCTGGCCTCGAAATCCTTCACCAAAGGGCAGGAGGGCTTTGTATGTAGGAGAGCGCGTGTGACTGGCCCCTGACACTGCAGGAACTGACCCTTGCGGCACAACTGAGGACCACCCCAGCACAAGCAAACCCTCCAGCTCAGAGGAAACCCCAAGCCCCACGGATGCTCTTGTGTCTTTCCCCTATTTTCTACTCTCTGGATCCCCCATCCCAGATTTGGGGGCATCAAAAGCATAAGGATCCGTTGTTCTGTTCTGTGCTCTCCAGTCAATGGTCAGCAGAGCGTCACGGAGAGTTGGTTACTGAGTGACCGGCTCTCCCTTGGCGTTAGGGTATGTTCAAATGTCCCCTCCAACCAGCACCGGCTTATCATTCTGGCCTAGGGCTTCGACTGCAGACCTTGACCTTGCTTTTTCCTTAGAATTACCTGTGACCTCCGTGACCTCTGCCTAGAGTGATTTTATTTTTTGGGTCACACCCAGCGATGCTCAGGGGTTACTCCTGGCTCTGCACTCAGGAATTACTTCTGGAGGTGCTTGGGGGACCATATGAGACGCTGGGAATGGAACCCGGGTCGGCTGTGTCTAAGGCAAACGCCCTACCCGCTGTGCTATCGCTCCAGCCCTCCTCACTTCTTTTTCCTGGAGCGAGCAGACGCCACTGGGCTACACTAGCATGCGACAGAGATGAATGGAGACATTACTGGTGCCTGCAAGAGCAAATTGGTGAACAATGGGAGGACAGTGCTACAGTACTACCTTCTTTTTTTTTTTTTTTTTTTTGCTTTTTGGGTCACACCTGGCGATGCACTGGGGTTACTCCTGGCTCTGCACTCAGGAACCACTCCTGGCGTTGCTCAGGGGACCATATGGGATGCTGGGAATGGAACCTGGGTCGGCTGTGCACAAGGCAAACGCCCTACCGGCTGTGCTATCGCTCCAGCCCCAACAGTGCTACCTTTTTTTTTTTTTTGAGAACAACTTTTTGTTTGTTTGTTTTGGGGGTCACACCCAGTGGTGCTCAGGGCTTACTCCTAGCTCTGTGCTCAAGGATCACTTCTGGAGGTGCTTGACATAGGTAGTGCCGGGAATCACAAATTTCTTTCTAGTTTTTGCTTGTTTGGGGGCCACACCCAGTGAAGCCCAGGGGTTACTCCTGGCTCTGCACTCAGGAATCACTCCTAGTGGTGCTCAGGGAATCACAGGTGATGCAGGGGACCAAACTGCCAGTCTTGTGCAAGGCAGGCACTTGACCTGCCCTCTCTCCCAGCCCCAGCCCTGCCTGGAGTCATCCCTGAGGCATAGCCTAGCGTGGACCAGAAATCAAAATAATAATAATAATAATAATAATAACAACAACAAATAAAGTATCCTTTTATTTCATTTTACCTATTTTTAACTTATTATTTTTTTTTTGTATAGCCTTACCCACTGTACTATCTCTCCAGTCCCTTTGTTTTTATTTTCTACTTCCCTTTACTGTCTGTTGGAGGGGTGAAGGCGGGCATGTGTCATCTGTGGTGCTCTCTCCGTGCTCACGTCTGTGTTGTGACATCATGAATCCTAAATGGCAGACACACTGGGTTATATGTTAATGTATAAATTTTTGCTTGGTAATCATCATCATCATCATCATCATCATTCCATTGATCGTCGAATTTCTCAAGCGGTCTCAGTAATGTCTCCATCCGTCCTAGCCCTGAGATTTTAGAAGCCTCTCCTTACTCGTCCTTCGCAATGATGCCACATTGGAGGCTCTTTCAGGGTCAGGAAAATGAGACCCAGCATTGTTACTGGTTTTGGCATGTGAATACACCATGGGGACCTTGCGAGGCTCTCCCATGTAGGTAGGAAACTCTCGGTAGCTTGCCAGGTTCTCCCAGAGGGAGAAGTAGGCTATAAGTTTCCGGAAGCTTGGTTTTAAGTCTCTGAATGTTGGCCGTTGGTGTGATTACAGGGCGCCGGGGCAGTCCCTAGGTGTGACCCCCTAGATACTGGAAAATGGGAAATCTGGGCGGAAGAGGCCCAGTCCCAACCCGAGCATCCCTGGGAGGTCTCAGCCCCAGGTCCCAAACACCTGAGTTCCTCTGCCAGTACCTTCATGTGTGAGGCTCATCCAAACATGTGGAGAGGGGCCTTGAGCATGGCTGTGGCTGGGCTCTGGAGATCTTCGGCCGCGGGAGCTCTGCTCAGGGCGGGGAGGGAAGCTGGAGCCCATTCCCTCCGAGGGGCCCCAGGGAAGACAGCCAGGCGCACAGGCCAGAGACTCTCTGCCTGGTAATAAATGAGGGAAATGTTTTCTCACCAGCAAAAAAACATAGACAAGTGGGTAAAGTCTCATTATCCTGTGGGATGCGAATTAGTTTTGTCCTCTTTCTCCCCCTGCCCTCTGTATATTTATATAGCTTTATTTATCACTATCACTGTATCACTGTCATCTTGTTCATCATTTGCTTGAGTGGGCACCAGTAACGTCTTCATTTGTCCCTGTCACGTGCTAGTGTAGCCCAATAGCATTTGCTCGCTCCAGGAACACAAAAAGCATGTTGTTGTTACTGTTTTTGGCATGTGAAATACATCACGGCTAGCTTGCCATGCTCTGCCGTGCAGGAAAAAAAAATAAATAAAAATAAAGAAGTTGCAGCCGCGAGCTCCAGGAAAAATTGCATTGCTCTCTTCCAGGAGCTTTGTTTTATAGTCTCTTAATCTTGGCCCTTGATGAGATTACATGGCACTGGGGGTGTGTGTGGGGGGTGAGTTTGTGGGTGTGGCTGCCAAACTACTGGAAAACTGGGGGATCTGGGTGGAGGAGGCCCAGTCCCAATCCGAACAGGCTTGGAGATCACAGCCATGGGTCCTGCATACTTTACTTATTTATATATTATAATTAAAATATTTTAGTTTAGCTTATCATTTAGCAAATTTATAAAAAGCACATATATTTCTAGTTTGGGGGAGACTGAATTTGGGGTTCTACCTGGTTGTGCTCAAGGGTTATGCTGGGAATTGAACCAGGGTCCAGCAGCAAGCAAGGAAAGTCCCTTAATCCCTGTACTCTCTGACATCCAAGTATGTGTCATTATTTTTCAAATAGTCTTTAAACCCACTTGGGGGATTCAAAGGATGGTACAGGGGTTAAGGCATTTGTTTGTTTGTTTTTGTTTTTTGGGGTCACTCCTGCTAATGCTCAGAGGTTACTCCTGGTTCTGCACTCAGGAATTACTCCCTGCTGTGCCCGGGGACCATATGGGATGCCGGGGATCAAACGCAAGTTGACTGCATACAAGGCAAACCCCCTCCCCACTGTACAAATGCTCTGGCCCCAAGGCAATTGCCTTACATGCAGCTAACCTGAGCCACATCCCCGGCACCACACTTGGCTCCTCGGAACACTGCCAGGAGTGATCCCAAGTACAGAGCCAGGAATAAGGCTCGAGTATCTCAGGGAATGGTCAGGAAACAAGCCAAAAAGACATCTACATACAAAGCTAGTGGCATGATGGGGGCATACATTGGTGTTACGGAGCCCAGAGTTGCTTCACGAAAGCCCAGGAAAGATGCTCACTGAAGGGGCTCTTTTTTTCCAGGAGAGGTGAGAGGGGTCCTTCCCTTATGAGATGTATGAGACTCAGGGATCATTCCCAGCTCCCCACTACTCCGAGCAAAGGTCTCCTTAGTGGTGCTGCTCGGGGATTAACTGGGCCGCACCACGTGGTGCTCAGGGGTGTCAGGACTGTACCCAGATTTTGGGGGGACTATGTGGTGTTGAAATCGAAGTGAAGTTAGAGCTTGTGAAGCATCTTAGCACCTATGCAATCCAAGCAGTATTGACAGGGTTTCATGCATACTACTGTTGTAGGTCACCTGACTCCTGGTTGTGTCCCCAGGAGGTGTAGGTGACAGTGGGAAGCCTGGGGGGCAGCCTAGAGAAACAGTGCCTCAACCTGCCCCACCCTGAAGGCCTAGCAGAGCCCAGGACTTATAAAGTGGCCTCAGCATCTATGGCCCAGATGCTCACATTCCCGCTGGGTGGTGCCCAAGGCGGGGCAGCCAAGCTGTGCCCAAAGCCCACTGGTTCTGCACGGGCAGGAATGGCCCCCCACCGAGTCTCAGGGATTCTTGACTCAGGCTGGAATGAGGAATTGCTCTTTGCAGGAAAGGAAGGTCAGACCTAATCTTAGCACTGGCGTTCCAGGAGCGGCACCTTCCCTAGCAGAACAGGACTTGGGTGGGGGGAGGGGGCGAAGGGTAGGAAGAGGGAGGAGAGAGATACAGATACTTATTCTCGAGCGAATACAGACTTCTCCAGAGTGCAAAAAGGAGAGAGAGGGAGGGAGGGAGGGAGGGGGAGAGGGAGGGGGAGAGAGAGGGGGGGGAGAGGGAGAGAGAGCAGGAGAGGGAGAGGGAGAGAGAGAGAGAGGGAGAGAGAAGGAGAAGGAGAGAGAGAGAGGAAGGGGGAGAGAGGAAGGGAGGGGGAAGAGGGAGAGAGGATTAGTCTTGGTGTTGTCACTGGCATAGATTCTCGGTCCTTTCATATTCTTATCAAGACCTTTGGATTCTCTTTAGCGTCTCCTATTCTGGGTGGTGCCTCAGTTTCTGCATATGGGCTGTGGCTTCTTTTCTTCTAAGAGTTTAGGATTTGCATCTCAAAGGGAGGTGGTCTTCCTGCTTTGGGGCTACATAAGATTGAAGCAATTTCTTTAGTTTTTCTCTTCCCAGAAAGCTCCGAGTCCTAACCCACACCCTCCCCTGCTCTCAGCTTCTCACCTCCACTACCACCCTTGACTGTCTTCACCTCCTTGTGATCCTAATAGAAGGTCACTGTCACTGTCATCCCGTTGCTCATCAATTTGCTCGAGCAGGCACCAGTAACGTCTCCATTTTGAGACTTGTTACTATTTTTGGCATATCCAATACACCACGGGGAGCTTGCCAGGCTCTGCCATCTATCCTATTTCATGTTAGTGATATAGAGGATCGAACTCAGACACGGAATCCATCACCTTCCAGTAACACATTTTATTTATTTTAAATTTTGGGGTCACACCAGGCAGCACTCAGGGGCTACTTCCAACTGCATACTTGGGTGCCCCTTCTTGTCATTCTCAGGTGACCGCATGGTCCTAGGAATCAAATCCAGGGCCTGACATATGCTGGGCAAATGCTCTGTGCCGGAGCCATGTCCCTAGCCTATAATTCATGTGAAAAGAAATCAGAACCGAGGAAGAACCAGTTTATTGTGGAATCCTGGTAAGTTCCTTTGGGGAATTCTGGGGTGGGGGGAGTTGAGAAGAGGCACCCCCAGCAGAGTCCAAGGGCTTACTCCTGGCAGTGCTCAGGGGGCCATATGAGGTGCTGGGGACCCACGCTTGCAAGGCAAGTGCCCTACCCACTGGAGTATCTCTTGGACCCCTAGAAAATTCTTTAGATTCCTTTTTGTCTTCTTCCAAACTGAAATTCTGGGGGGGTGTATCTTTGAGGTCCTCCGTATGTAGAGCAGAGTCTGCATCCGTGGGCTGGGCTTGAAGAAATTCCTGAAATTGCCTTTAACAGCCAGAAGGGAGCGGCTGGGAGGAAGACCCAGAGCAGATAAAAGACAGGTGAGGGCTTTGTTGTAGTTATCTGGCCGCGCCCCAAGGGCTGGCTTGTGGGTTGATAATGACTCGGGGCTAAAGCTTCCTTCCTCGGAGGAGGAGAAAGGGATCAGGAGAAAGGGATCGCAGACCGACTGTCCTTGTGTCTCCTTGTTTAAAACCCATCAGTGTCTCTGCACTTACTGAAAGCTCTTAATTTGGGGGGATCTGGGGGCGGTGGGGTGGGAGGACTTCCGGGCCACACCCGGGATGTTGCTCCCAGCTGTGCTGGATCCATTATTTTTTCCTGGCCTTATGTAACTTTTTTTCTTTTAATTTTTTTTTTTAATTTTAAATTGAGGGCAGTGGGTTTGGCTCCTAGGAGAGAGGGGGACCATCTGAAATACAGGGGATGGCCACATGCAAATCAAGCGTCTGGAGCTGTACTATCTCCGGCCCCCAATCTATCCACTATCCAGGACAGGACCCAGAAGGCTCTTGAGAATTGCAGGACAGTGCGTTGGACGACTTGGATGACTTGCAGTGGGATTAGTCACACGAGGCCACAAGAGCCCAAAGCACAGCCCTGCCTGCCTCGCTTCAGTGGGTCTTGCAGGAAACTGGCCAACGGCGGAAACCTGGAGAGTTGGAATCCGCAAAGGACCCCTGGCTCCTGGTAGGAGACCGGCAGGCTGGGCGCCGGGCCTGCTGGGGGAACTGTCCCAGCTCCGAACGCGGTCCTGAGGAAGCGGAAGCGGAGCCAGGAGGGCCTGCGGAGGGCGCCCCGGCCCCGGCCCCGGCCCCAGGCTCTCGCCCTCACCTCCCTGCAGCACAGGAAGGAGCCGACCTGGTCCTGCACGCAGGAAGCCGGCAACGCCTGCCCGGGGCAAGATGCGACGTGCCCGCCCGCTCCCAGCCAGCTCCCTGCAAGGAGCGCCTGCTCGGCCGGGCCCCTCTCAGCTGCCCCTTCGCACACACACAACCTTCACAACCTTTGCTCCTGTGTTTCTCGGATTCTAGGGTGTTGTCAGAGCCTGTGGCTGGAATCTTAATTCCCTTGCATATTCCAAATAAATCTACTTTGAAGGTAAGGCAACCGCCAGTTGATTTTTTTTTTTTTATTGACAGACCTTTTTTTTTTTTTTTTTTTTTTTGCTTTTTGAGGTCACACCCGGCTATTCACCGGGGTTACTTCTGACTCTGCACTCGGGAATTACTCCAGGCGGGGCTGGGACTCGAACCCTGGTTGGCCCACACTACCTGCTGCTATCTCTCAGCCCCTTGTCAGACCTTTGAAGAACAAAGTATCAGGAGTTCAGTATTTCAACTGGGTGTTTGTTTTTTCAGATGAACATTACTTTCCATAATCTTAAAATTTCCTTTTTTCAGGAGGTCAGGATATATCAAAGATGAACATTTCACTCCAAATGAAGATGTTCCGTTATCCTGTTCTCGATGTGGCTCTTGGTCTCGTGTGTGTGAGGCACTAGGTTGAATTCCCAGCACCCGCGTCACCAGCCACCACCTAAAGATGATTTTATGCTTGTCCTTGTGAAGTTTTGCTCTTTACTGAGCAGACTCCCCCCCACGAGCCAGTACTCTCTGGGGCAGGGGTGGGGGTGGGGGGAGTGACTTTCTGCAGTGGCTCCTGGGCACCGCCAGTGATTGCCTGGCTGTGCTTATGTCTGCGCAGTGCTAGCGGCCCCTTGGTGCAGTTCCTTTGAGCCATCTTGAATTATGCTTCCTCACTCTTCTTCATTTTTGATTCCCATGGAGTGCCCGGGATTGATTCGAGCTTGGCTGTGTGCAAGGCAAGCACCTGCCTGTTATACTATCTCTAGCCCCCTCTTTCACTCTCTCAAGTGACAGAACATGATTTTAGAATCCAAAGAGCTGAGTTTGGAACTCAGCGGAGAGTGCTACATTGATAGCAGAACAGGTAGGGTGTTTGCCTTGCACATGGCCGGCCTGGGTTTGATCCCTAGCACCCCATGTGGTCCCTTGAATGTAGAGCCAGGAATAACCCCCGGCTAAGTGTGGAAAAAAAGAAAAGAACCCCAGGGAGACTTATTTTTCTCATATTTAGTGTGGGACTGTTAAAACTCCCTAAAGTGGTAAGAAGAGGAGCTTTGAGAGTATAGGAAGTAAGACCACTCGCCTTGCAGGTGGTCGATCCTGATGATCCTGATTCCAATCCTGGCACCACACATGGTTCCCTGAGCCAAGTGTGATTCCCCCCACACACACCAGGTGTGGCCACAAAATAAAAACAAACAACAGAAAGGTAGTAACAAGAGGATTAAGACTATAGCTCATGATCATTACTCAATAAAGATTAATCCCCGTCTCTGGCACTGCCTAACATATTAATCCTTCAAGAAGCATTGCTGGCAGCAGTGGAGATAGCACAAGGGGTGAAGCCCAGCACAAGCACGCACAGGTCCAATCCCTAGTACCACATGACTTCTCATGCCAGTGGCCTTCAGCACTGCTGGGAAAGGAAAGATAGAAAAAGAAACATTGCTGGATGTGGAAGATGGAAACAGTTTATGGAAGACAACCTCTACCTTTATCATCACTAGCATTCCTTTTCTTTGGAGGGGGAGGGGGTGGGGTGTTCTTTTTGGGGGGCTACACCTGGCTATGCTTAGCGTTTACTTCTGACTCTACACTTAGGGATAACTTTTGGCAGCACTCAAGAGACAATAAGGGATGCTGGGAATCGAGCCTGTATTGACCATGTGCCAAGGCAAGCGCCTTACTTGTACTATTGCTCTGCTCCCTCCCAACACACACCTTTATTTTGTTTGGTTGTGTTTAGAGTCACATCCAGTATTCCTCAGGGATTATTCCTGGCCCTACATCCAGGTATCATTCCTGCTGGTGATCTGGGCAATGTGAGATGCCAGAGATGAAACCCAGGTGGGCCACATGAAAGGCAAATGCCCTACCCATTGCACTGTTGCACCAATACTCCACTTTTTAATTTCTCAATCAAGCTTTGCAATATTAAGAAATCACTTTGCTGGGCTGGAGCTGTAGCACAGCGGATAGGTCAGTTGCCTTGCACGTGGCCGACCCAGCTTCCATTCCCAGCATCCCATATAGTCCCCCGAGCACTATCAGGAGTAATTCCTGAGTGCAGAGCCAGGAGTAACCCCTGTGCATCGCCGGGTGAGACCTAAAAAGAAAAAAGAAGAAAAAGAATCGCTTTGCCAGGGGTGTGAGGGATGCCTAATAGCACCTTCCTTCCGTGCAAGTGTGAGGCCATGAGTTTGATCTCCTGTGCTACCCCTGTGTGCTGAACTCTGTCTTGGCCACTTGCGGTTAGGGATGCCTGATGCTGCAGCTGAGTGTGCAACCTTTGGCACATGACCACATGTGTAGATGCATCAACACTAAAATGTGCAGCTGCCAATGAGCACTGCTGTTGGGACTCAGGGCTCAGGGCTGAGATAGACAGGATGAGGGAAAAAGCAGAAAGGGCAGAAAACAGGACCCTGAATCTCAGAGAAAATGGTGCTGATACGGGAAACCACTGAGGCAAGAGTCCTGTGACTGCTTATCTCTGTTTTCCCCCAAGAAATAATCCCTTGAGAAATAAACCCATAATAAAGATGTTTGTCCCAATACATTGAGACCTTCCCATATGTAAATATTTTAGCCCTGATAGATTAAGTGGCATGTGATACAGGAATGCTATTCTCCTCTCAGTGATGTTTAAGAATCAAAGCAATAAATACTGAACGTGAAGGACTGCAGGGGCTGATCATCCTACAAGAGGCTGATCGTCCTCTGACTCCGTGCTTAGGGATCATTCCTGGCAGGGCTCAGGGAACATAATATGTGCAAGGGATCAACCAGGGTGGGCCAAGTGCAAAGCTGAGTGCAAGGCAAGGGCACAACCCTCTGTACTAGCACTCTGGCTCCTCTGACTATTGTTATTATTATTAATTGGCTTTAAGGTCACACCCAACGATGCTCAGGGTTTACTCCTGGCTCTGCACTCAGGAATTACTCCCAGTGGTGCTCGGGTTATCATATGAGATACTGGGGATCAAATCCAGTTTAGCCATTGTGCAAGGCAAATGCCCTATTGCTACACTATCGCTCCAGCCTCTCTCTCTGTTTTTTTCGTTCTGGGTCACACCCAATGGTGCTAAGGAATTACTCCTGATGTGGCACAGGGTACCATAAAGGGAGTTTGGGTCCAGCTGCATGCAAGACAAGTACCTGCTGTACTAACTTACCTCCCTGGCCCCACTGTTTCATTTTCTTTCTTAATCCTCTGCTGCATGCCTCTGCTTTGATCCAGCTCACTGGGGCTGTGTGCAACCCATGTTCATTGTGTCAGGTGCAGCGAAGGGAAGGAAAGTGGGGGAGGACTCAATCATGATGCCTGGTATTGCTACTGTCACCTCAGTAAAGCCCAGGTAGTCCTTGGCACTGCAAGAGACACTCCTCCTCCAAAAAAGAGCCAAAACATTACTTTGCTCACCCGGGGATCCAGCAAAGATCTGAACTGGAACCGTAGAGAAAGCCAAACCATCCTGCTGTAGCGCGGCCTGCAGCCTCTGCCTCTGCTGGGATGGACTTCGTGGGCGTGGGCAGCCTCTCAGGGCGTCTGAGCACCCAGGGCCGGCAGGAGGAAGAAATGCCACAGAACAGATGTCCCCAGATGCAGCTTGCTCTGAATGGAGCAGGCATTCGCCGTGTCATTTTGGAAATAAATACTACAGGCAGGTAACTTTTGATGGCCACCAAAGTAAAGACGGGGCCCCAAAGCTTGTCATGAAAAAGAGAGATTTTGACCAAAAGCTCATCAGCATCTGTTTCCTGGGGTTGGGTATTTCCTGGTTTGCAAACACGCTCCTTCCTTGTACCTCTTTTCAGATGTGGCACCATCTGTTTCCCATTCCCCGGTGAATCCAGACAGTCCTTCCTGATGGTGCAGAGCAAGCAGTTAGGAGACACCTACTGTGTGCAGAGTGCTGCTTTGGGTAGTAGCACAACTGGACCAGAGAGTTGGCACATTAATTGCAAACCAGAATGTGCGTTAATTGTCACCCTGTCCACAGCTTTTTCAGTAGGACCTTCTGACCATCAGGAAAACATTTCTCATGAGTTGACCACAGAATTGGATAGATACCGGGGCTAGGGCTCAAAGTAGGCCTCTTGCTTTGCATGTGTGAGGGCCTGGGTTCATCCTACACTGCAAAATAAACTATGCTAGCAAACAATTGGATAAATCTGTGTTTTATGGCCTTAGACAACAAACTTTTACTTATTTATCTTGTAAAATTAATTCAAATTCTCCTTTTTGGGGTTTTTTTTTTTTTGCTCTTTTTGGGGGGTCACACCTGGCGATGCACAGGGGTTAACTCCTGGCTCTGCACTCAGAAATAACTCCTGGCGGTGCTCAGGGGACCATGTGGGATGCTGGGAATTGAACCTTGGTTGGCCGAGTGCAAGGCAAACGCCCTACGCACTGTGCTATTACTCCAGCCCCCAAATTCTCCTTTTTGGGGAAGAAGCATTTTTATTCATTATTTGTTTTTTGTTTTGGGGCAAAATTGGCTCTGTGCTCAGGGATCACTCCTGGCAGTGCTCGGGGGACCCTATAGTGTGCTGGGGACACAGCTGGGATCAGTTGTGTGCAAGACAAGTGTCTGAACCCAAGGACTCTCCCTCTCTAGCTCCTGAAGTATGTGATTGGCTATTATTTTAATGTATATGCTCCTCAAAGATGTTTTTGTATTGTACCTACATTTATATTCCTAAAATTGGGGCCAGAGAGATAGTAAAGCAGCTAAGGTGCTTGTCTTGCACATGACAAATCTTAGTTGGATCCCCAACACCTTTTATGTCCCCGCCCCTCCCCAGCCCACTCACTGGGAGTGGTTCGTGAGCACAGAGCCAGGGGTAAGCCTTGAGTCCCCAGGTGTGGCTCAAAAATAAATGAAAAATAAATAAATAAAATATACAAAATATGCCCAAGTTCTTTTGTTTTTGTTTTTGTCGAGGGAGGGGATCACACCCGGTGACACTCCTAGCTCCGCACTCAGGAATTACTGCTGCGTTGCTCCAGGGATGCTAGGGATCGAACCCAGGCCAGCCACGTGCCAGGCAAATGCCCTGTCCGCTGTGCTATGGCTCTGGCCCCTTGAGTCCAAGTTCTAAGGATCCCCGTTGGGTTACTCTTCACATGGGCCTTAATAACCATCTGCTTAGTCTATTTTGGTGTGAGGGGATCGTGGCCACACCACTAGTGCTCGGTGACTACTTCTAGCTCAGGAGTGACCCCTGGAGGTGTTCAGGGGAACTTTATGCATAACCAGGGACCCACTTGTCTAGCCTCAGGCAAGATAAGCTCTGTGTCCTGTACTCAACTCAGTTCTCTACTTTTCTTTTTTTTTTGCGGGGGGGGGGGTCATACCCAACAATGCACAGGGGTCACTCCTGGCTCTGCACTCAGGAACCACCCCTAGCGGTGCTCAGGGGACCATATGGGCTATTGGGAATCGAACCTAGGTCGGCCGCGTGCAAGGCAAACGCCCTATCCTCTGTGCTATCATTCCAGCCCCACATTTCTCTACTTTTAGATTATACTTCAATTAAAAATATATCTATTCAGGGCCAGAGATAGCACCATGGACAGGACATTTACCTTACATGTGACCAACTGGGGTTTGAACACCAGCACCACCCATGGTCCCTGAATCTGCCAGGAGTAATTACTGAGCACTGCTAGGTTTGTCTCCCCCCCAAACACACACACACACACACACACACACACACACACACATGCATATGCACACACATGCACACACACAAACAAAAGGAATATAAGTATAGGAGAGAGTTCACTGAGCTGAGCCTGGCATTGCTGCAGGAAGCCTGGCCTCTATCCCAGCACTGCGGGCCCCTGAACACTGCAGGAAGTGCAAGTACAAGTGCAAAAAGAGGAATAAATCCTGAGCACTACCAGGTATGGCCAAAAAAGATGACATACGACCCACAAGTTGATTTCCTAACGCACAGGTTGGAGGTGTACAGGACACCACTGGCCAGTGGCAATCTTGCCTCAGCCAGATTCCTATCTGGGGTCAGCTATGCATGAATAAGCACTGAGGCCATGGCACCTGAGCCAGAGCCGCCCGCTGGCTTCCCACTCCACGGCTAGGAGACGCTGTGTTTTCCCTTCACCTTCCAAATGAATTGAAGTGGTACCCTAAAGTGGTACCCTTGCACGCGGCTGACCCGGGTTCGAGTCCTCCATCCCTCTCAGAGAGCCCAGCAAGCTATCGAGAGTATCCCGCCAGCATGGCAGAGCCTGGCAAGCTACCCGTGGTGTATTCGGTATGCCAAAAACAGTAACAGGTCTCACAATGGAGACATTACTGGTGCCCACTTGAGCAAATCAATAAACAACGGGACGGCAATGCTACAGTGCTACCCTAAAGAAGGTGGAAACTTAAATTTTTCTGGGTGGGGGCATACCTGTTGGTACTTGGTTGTTACTGCTGGCTCTATGCTTGCTCATAGAGGTGTCAGGGGACCACATGGTACCAAAAGCAGATGCTCTTAATCTGTTGCAATATCTCTAGTTCCCGTGTCCCCTCAACACCCATTGTTGTTTGTTTTGGGGTCACACCCAGTGGTGCTCAGGGCTTACTCCTGGCTCTGTGCTCAGGGACCATAATATGTGCAAGGGATTACCCAGGATCTGCTCAGTGCAAGGCAAGTACCCTACCGGCTGTACTATTGCTCCAGCTCTCTCTCTTTTTTTTTTAAAGAACATAGGTATTTTATAGACTTGGGCAGGTTAACTTTATTTAATTATTTATTTTTTTGCTTTTGGGATCACACCCAGCGATGCTCCTGGCTCTGCACTCAGGAATTACTCCCTGTGGTGCTTGGGGGACCATATGGGATGCCAGAGATTGAACCAAGGTCAGCTGCGTGCAAGGCAAACACTCTACCCGCTGTGCTACCGCTCCAGCCCCGAAGCAGGTAAACTTTAGTCATCATGAAAGTATTTCTAGCATTTGATTGAGCATTGGAATTTTATTCATAATTGCCTTTAGGCTTTTTTGGTTTATTCTGAGGTTCCAGGAAATGAACCCAGGGTCTCACAATGTAAGACAAGTGACTCACCTTTGAGCTATATCCCTGGCTTCACATTAGAATTGTACAGGTACAATCTCATCTACCATCGGAACAAGCCTGTGACGTAATTTAATTACTAGGACTGTCTCCGTTTTGAAATGAGGAAGTGAAAGACTTGGAGAGGTCAAATAACCTGTGAGAGGTCCCACAGGTCAGTTCACTTGGATGATGTTTATTCATGTTTAAAGATAGAGTTTGGCATATGACTAGTTTTCCTGGGTTGTCTGAATCCTAGGGCAAACTTCAAATGGAAGCGGAGAGTGGTTAGAAGCAGTTAGCTCCAAGTGGAAGGAAACACTGATAAGGCCAAAAATTTCGAGGTAATGACAAAGTTGAGTTAGAAAGTAATAAATCCAGGGTTAGACTTTTATCTCTCTCCCTGACTCATTCCTGACTAAGTTGATTTATCTCAGATTTAGCATTTTTTTGGTGTTCTGTCTGTGACTTTGTTTTCTTCTCCAGATGACTGCTTTTAGAGAAAGGATTGTTCAGGGTTCTTTTTCCTCAGGATCTTTGTATGATTAACTTCTTTGTATCATTTAGGTCTCAGCTCTCATGCCACTTGGTGTCAAAAAGTCATTTCTCAATTTCTCAACCGTGTAATCTCTCTCTCTCTCTCTCTCTCTCTCTCTCTCTCTCTCTCCCTCTTTCTCTCTCTCTCTCTCTTTCTCTCTCTCCCTCTTTCTCTCTCTCTCTCTCTTTCTCTCTCTCTCTCACTCCTCCTGGCCAGTGCTCAGGGGTCCCTCCTGGCAGGGCTCAGGAGACCATGTGTGGTTTCTCTCTGGCCCCATCATACATTTTCTTGACTTCCTCATGACTTCTCAAGCAATTGTTCGATGTTTTCTATAACAATAACTCTTAGAGCGAAGCCATAGTACGGCAGGTACTATACTATTTTGCCTTGCGTGCAGCCGACCTGGGTTCAGTCCTCAGTATCCCATATGGTTTCTTGAGCACTGCCAGGTGTGAGCCCTGTGCACTGCCAGGTTTGGCCTCCAAACAAAAAACCAAAAAAACACCTCCCCTGCTTCCCATCAACCCCCACAAATTTTTGGCACAGTCCAAAAATCTTTGACTTAATTCAAAGACATTCAGAGGTAATGCAGTTTCTTTATAATGGTTCCCTATTTGCATTTTCCTGATTTAGTTAGTTTTCCATCCATGCTAGGTAGTGCTGGGGCTATTCCTTCACAGGTTACTGCTGGCTCTGTGCTCAGCAGTGACCCCTAGTGGTGCGGAGGAAGGCACGCTCCTTATCCCCTGCGCTCTCTCTGAACCTTTTTGACTCCTCGTTTTATTTATGATTTTAATTTTTGTAACTTATTAGTTTTAAAAATTATACATTATTTTATTTATTTATTTTTCCTTTTTATTTTGGGAAAACTCAGGTGGAATTTTTTCTGTTTTGTTTTGCTTTTGTTTTTGTTTTGCTTTTTGGGTCATACCCGGTGATGCACAGGGGTTACTCCTGGCTCTGCACTCATGAATTATTCCTGGCCATGCTCGGAGGATCATATGGGATGCTGGGAATTGAACCCAGGACAGCCACATGCAAGGCAAATGCCTTATCCTCTGTGCTATCACTCCAGCCCCCTCAGATGGAATTTTTAAGGATAACTCATAAGAATGTCTGTCTTTTTAGGGGCCAGAGTGATATTACAGCAGGTAGGGCACTTGCCTTGCACACAGCTCACTAGGGCTCCATACCCAGCATCCCATATGATGCTCCCAGTCTGCTTGGAGTGATCCCTGAGTGCAGAGCCAGGAGTAACAGGAGTAAGCCCTGAGCACTGCTGGGGGTGGCCCCTAAGCGAAACCAAAAACAAGCAGACGAAAAGAATGTTCTTTCAGGGGCTGGAGCAATAGCACAGCGGGTAGGGCGTTTGCCTTGCACTCGGCCGACCGAGTTCGATTCCCAGCATCCCATATGGTCCCCTGAGCACCGCCAGGAGTAATTCCTGAGTGTAGAGCCAGGAGTAACCCCTGTGCATAGCCAGGTGTGACCCAAAAAGAAAAAAAAAAAAGAATGTTCTTGCAGACTCAGATTCATTTTATTTTATGCCTTTTGATTTACAGCACTTTTAATGACAGGGTTTTATGCATGCGACTTTCCCACACCACACCCGCTACTGCTTTCAGCTTCCCTTCACCATTGTCTCATTTCCGATCCTTGGTAAAATTCAGTTCTGTAGACCAGTTCTCAAACTCTTATCACAGGAATTAGACAAGCTATTATCTGAAAAATTTCTTAAGAATATTTTGCAACTTACTTTATGGTGGTGTGTGGGGGGAGGGATGAGGAAGTCACAGCGGGCTGTGCTCAGGGTTTACTTCTGCTAGTTCAGGGGAGCAGGAATCACTTCTGCAGGGCTCAGGGAACCCTAGATGGTGCCTGCAGCCAAACCTCAGTCAACAGTGTGCAAGGCACAAGTGCCCTTCATGATGTACCATTGCCCGGACCCTGAACACCTGCAACTTTACAATTCAGAAGTAAGGCTTGCTCCTCAGGGCCATGCTTTCCCTTGAATACGTATTCTGCTTTGCTTGTTACTTTCACTCTTTATTTTGCTGTTTGTTTTTGGGCCACACCTGACTATGCTCATGGGTTACCTCTGGCTCTGCCTTCAGGGATCACTCCTGGCGGTGCTGGAGAGACCACATGGGATGCTGTGGACTGAGATCAGGTTTGCCACATTCAAGGCAAGCGTCCTACCTACTGTACTAGCTCTCTAGTTTGCTTATTGCACTCTGGAGAAGCCTGCGTCCTTCCTTCCTTCCTTCCTTCCTTCCTTCCTTCCTTCTTCCTTCCTTCCTTCCTTCCTTCCTTCCTTCCTTCCTTCCTTCCTTCCTTCCTTCCTTCCTGCCTTCCTGCCTTCCTGCCTTCCTGCCTTCCTGCTTTCCTTTCTTCTTTCTTTCTTTCTTTCTTTCTTTCTTTCTTTCTTTCTTTCTTTCTTTCTTTCTTTCTTTCTTTCTTTCTTTCTTTCTTTCTTTCTTTCTTTCTTTCTTTCTTTCTTTCTTCCTTCCTTCCTTCCTTCCTTCCTTCCTTCCTTCCTTCCTTCCTTCCTTCCTTTCTTTCTTTCTTTCTTTCTTTCTTTCTTTCTTTCTTTCTTTCTTTCATCTTTTTTTTGGTCACACCAACAATGCTCAGGGGTTATTCCTGGCTCTGCACTCAGGAGTCACTTCTGGTGGTGCTTAGGGAACCATATGGGATGCCAGGAATTGGGTCAGCCCTGTGCAAGGCAAAGGCCCTACCAGCTGTGCTACCGGCCCCTCCTGTGTTCTTTCTTGAGTCATACTTCTCCCTTTCTCTCCCCTGACATCTTTCTACATAAGTTTCTGTACGGACCAAGCAATAAAATAGTACAGCCCATAGGGCACTAGCCTTGCATGCGACTGACCTGGGTTCTAGCCCCAGTGCCTCATATGGTCCTGGAGCCTGCCAAGAGTGCATTCTGACTGCAGGAATAAGCCTTGCGCACAGCCAGTGTGACCCTCTTCCTCTCCCCTCAAAAGTTTCAATAAAACCTGTCTTTTTTAGGGGCTGGATTGATAGCACAGTGGGTAGGAAAAACGTCGCCCTGCACGTGGCCGACCCAGGTTCTATTCCCCAGCATCTCATATGTCCCCCGAGCACTGCCAGGAGTAATTTCTGAGTGCATGAGCCAAAAGTAAGCCCTGTGCATCGCTGGGTGTGACAAAAAAAAAAAAAACTACCTTGCTTACAAAAAAAAGTTAAAAATCTGGCTCCATTTTACTTACTTTTGATTTTTGAGTCATGCCTGTTGATGCTTGGGTCTTATTTCTGGCTCTGCACTCAGGAAAAAACTCCTGGCAGTGCTCAGGAGAGCATATGGGATACCAGGAATTGAACCTGGACCTGGGTGAACTGTGTGCAAGGTAAACAACCACCCACAGTATTATGGCTCCAGCTCCAAGTCTGACTCCGCTTTAAGATGGCTCCACATGTAACCTTTTCACCAGAACATGGAAGATCATTCATGGACGGAGCCTAGATCTTGGACATATCACTCGTGACTGTATTCCCCTTGGCACCTCTACTGCAAGATTGAGACAGAGTCTAGCTGTGAGTCTAATAACAGAGGAACAGGTTTGGGACCAGTTAATCTCTCTCACTCTAGTTAATTCAGTTGAGATAAATAAGTTAGTTCTCTCTTCCTCTTTCTCAGTTTTTTTTTTGGGAGGGCCAAACCCAACAGTGCTCAGGGTCTACTCTTGGCCCTACGTTCAGGGATCACTCCTGGTAGACACAGGGAACCGTACGGAGTGCTGGAATTCAAACCCGGGTAGGCCACAAGCATAGCAAACGTCCTAACCACTGTATTATAATTCCAGCCCTAACCTGATACTCGTTTACTTTCTAGCAAAATATTTGAATATTTGAATTTATAAAATCTGGGAAAACAATCATTTCAGAGAATTTCCAAAGTCTCCATTAATGACAAACTCACTGCCTTTTCTGGAGAGCAGCTTTTTATATGCCCTGGGAAGAGGAAAGAAAGGAGAAACCTGAACTTTATTTTGTAAAAGCGCCACTAATATGTAAATTGCTTTCCAAGATTGTGAAGTGGTCAACTCCAAGTTAGAACTTTGGCTTGATTATAAAACCAGCCAGAACTGACCCCCAAAGGTGTGAATTTTATAACAGGGTGACTGTCAACACTGCAAAAAAATACATTTGTGAGGGTCAGAAATTTTGTCACCTGCAAAGAAATGCATTAACATTTTTCACTTATTAGTTTTGAATTTTGAAATTAAACCCAGAAGGGCTCAGGGACCCAGATACGGTGTTGGTCCCCTCACCTCCTGTGCTGTCTCTCCAGCCCCAGGAATGGAGTTACATATTTTGTCTGTTTGTTTTATTTTTGTTTTGGGGCCACACCTGATGATCCTCCTGACTCTGCACTCAGGAATTACTCCTGGCAGTGCTCAGGGGCTTATATATGGTGCCTGGAATTGAAACCCCAGTCTGCCGAGTGCAACAGTTATACCTTACCTGCTCTACTGTCTCTCCAGCCTCATGCCCTGGATTTACTGATGAAGACTCTTCGTTTCTAGGACTAGGAGATACATTCACTAACTCACCTGCAGTGGGAACGGAGTGGGGGGGGAAACTTCAATGAGGAGCTGGAGTGATAGCACAGCGGGTAGGGAGTTTGCCTTGCACACGGCCATCCCGGGTTCGATTCCCAGCATCCCATATGGTCCCCGGAACACCTCCAGGAGTAATTCCTGAGTGCAGAGCCAGGAGTAACCCCTGTGCATCGCCGGGTGTGACCCCCCCTCAAAAAAAAAACTCCAAATAAAACTTCAGTGAGTGTTGAGATGCATCTATTATTCCAAATTCCACATTTGGATGGGAGTGTTGTGGGAGTGTTGGAAGCCACACCCATTGGGCTCAGGGGCTACTCTTTTTTTTTTTTTTTTTCTGTTTTTTTGGGTCATTCCCAGTGATGCTCAGGGGTTACTCCTGGCTCTGCACTCAGGAATCACTCCTGGCGGTGCTTGGGGGACCATATAGGATGCCAGGGATTGAACCGGGTCAGCCGCGTGCAAGGCAGATGCCCTACCCTCTTTCTTATTGCTCCGGCCACTCAGGGGCTACTCTTGCCTAGGTGCTTAGTGGTGCTGGGATCCAGCATGAACAGCAAGCACACTAGCCCTGTGATCCATCTCCCTGCTCTCCCACCACCCCCACCTGCCCCCAAAGCAAGCCCTCTTGGTTAGACCAGACTAGAAACGTGAACCAAGATGAAGACCCCGGGGAGCAAGTGAGAGAGCAGCACCAGGAGCTGTGTGGGTCTGGTTGCTTCGGCTTCTCTTCCCCAGGGCTCCCTGGGACAGTGGAGTCTCTTTCCGTCTCTCTTAGGCCAGTACTGTGGTTAAAGCTTCGCATTCAGCCACCAGTTTCGGATGCTACTGCTCCTGACTGAAATAGCCTTGCAAGGAGTTTTTCCTAACCAGCTGTCTGTGGGAGCAATCAAGATCCAGCCCTGATCACGCCTCCATGGGAAAAGTGAAATGGACAGATTCAGGGAACAATTCCAAGGATAATTCTGGCACTCAAGTGAAGACTGGAAAATACGTTTCCTTCTTATTTGGGCAAGGAAAATGCCCCAAGGAGAGTAAAGTCAGCAAAGACGTCCAGCTGAGAGCCCTTTTGCCTCCTTTTCCTCTGACTGACTCAGGCCTGTAAAAACAGCTGAACTATTCGCTACCTTCTTGAGTTTGTGCTCAGCTGTTTAGAGCAGATCTGGAAAGAATAAACCAGAAGGAAAGAAAGAAAAGAGCAGGACAGGACTGGAGAGGTGGTGAGTGGTCGAGCACTTGTTCTGCATGTCTGAGGCCCCGATTTTTTTTTTTTTTTTTTTGCTTTTTGGGTCACACCCGTGATGATGCTTGGAAATTACTCCTGGCTCTGCACTTGGGAGTTACTCCTGGTGGTGCTCGGGGAACCACATGGGATGCCGAGGATCAAACCCAGGTCAGCTGCGTGCAAGGCGAATGCTCTCCCTGTTGTACTATGGCACCGGCCCCGGGTCCCTGGATTTGATTCCCAGCAACACATGGTTCCCTGAGTACAGCTAGATGTTGCCTCTCACAGTCCCCTCCCCCTAGCTAGAGTGGGAGAAACAACTACCTTTAAAAAGCACAAGAATTAAACTAAGGGTGGGGAGACATGAACCTGGGCTTGAATCCCTGGCACCACATGGTCACTGGGATCCCCAAACATCACTAAATGTGGCACGCACCAAAATCATGGGGAGAAAAGAAAGAAAGAAAGCAAAGACGAGAAAAAGGAAAGAAAAGGAAAGAAAGGAAGTTAAAATTCCAGTCTTGCTTATGAGGTAAGTGTATTTTTTTTTGTTTGGGGGCCATGTCCAGTGGTGCTCAGGGCTTACTTCTGGCTCAGGGCTGACTCCTGGTGGGGCTTGAGGGTGTGGGGAATGCATGGGGTGCCGAGGATGGAACCCGGGTCAGCCGTGTGCAAGACGGGCGCCCTCCCCGCTGCACTGTCTCCCCAGCCTTGAGTTGTGCTTTTACCCAGTGAGTCTTGGAATTGCTGCCCAGGTCCAGGTCCAGAGTTCAAGTTCTTTTCTTCTGTTATTTGGATACACACTGGCTGTACTTGGGGTAGCAGTAGTGCCCGGGACGAAGCCAGGACTCCTGCACAGAACCCTTGCCCTCCGGCCCTTCCAGTCAGCCCCCCGGGTTGGGTTTTTGGTGTGCGGTGCTTTGGGCTCACTCCAGGTGCTGATGGGAGACCTCACAGTGCTGGGCTAGAGCCCGGGTCTCCCATGGCAAAGTAGACACACACCTGCTCCCCCCTTTGAGCCTCTGGGCCATTTCCCCAGCACCCGAGCCATAAGATTTGTTTATTTATTTATTTATTTTTAAAATGTTCATAAAGGGGGGCTGGAGCGATAGCACAGCGGGTAGGGCGTTTGCCTTGCACGCGGCCAACCCGGGTTCGATTCCCAGCATCCCATATGGTCCCCTGAGCACCGCCAGGGATAATTCCTGAGTGCAGAACCAGAAATAACCCCTGTGCATCGCCAGATGTGACCTAAAAAAGCAAAAAAATAAATAAATAAATAAATAAATAAATAAAATGTTCATAAAGCTGTTCACAGTAGTGGATTACATTCAATATTTCGACACCAGTCCCACCACCATCATACTTTCCCACCGTCATTATTTTGAATTTCCCGCCACTACTCAAACCTGTCAAACAGGCAGATGCAAGACAATTTATTTGTATTGCCCACGATGAATAACACAGGATGTTGTGCAGCCGCGAGAGTGTGCTCCTAGAGGGGCTGGAGTGATAGCACAGCGGGTAGGGCATTTGCCTTGCACACGGCCGACCCGGGTTCGATTCCCAGCATACCATATGGTCCCCTGAACCCCGCCAGGGGTGATTCCTGAGTGCATGAGCCAGGAGTGACCCCTGTGCATTGCTGGGTGTGACCCAAAAAGCAAAAAAAAAAAAAAAAGAGTGTGCTCCTAGAAATCTAAAATGTTAGATAATTAGGGTGTGGAGAAATCTCTGCAGTGAGTTGCTCAGTTCTGAGGCGCTTTTGTATGTCTCTGGATCATGGCCATTAATGAGCTTAAATAGTCCCCAGAGGCAGCTCATGAACGTGACATTCAGGGTTCCATGGGGGTGGGAAGATGGGAAGGGCTGGCCCATCCTCTATCCCATGAGGCCTGGAATTTGCCATCACTAATCCCGAGTACCTGGGCTTTTCATTGGGTTCTGGAAGATGGCAGCCACCGGAATTCCTAGGGGGCACGTGGATGTTTTGTTTGTTTGTTTGTTTTTCTCTTGGAGGGGAGGTTTGGCCAGACCTGTTAGTGCTCAGGGATTACTCCTGGCTCTGTGCTCAGGGATCAAACTTGGTGATGCTCAGGGAACCATATGCTGTGTTAGGGATCAAACCTGGGATCCCAGGGAAGGGTACCTGGGTAAGGTAAATGTCTTACCCACTGTGCTACCGTGCTCTCTTTAGCCCTGAGGCATGGTTTTATTTATTTATTTACTTAAAAAGCTTTTTATTTACTTATTTTGAGCATAGTGCCCAGGCTTACTCCTGCTTCTGCACTTAGGGAGCACCCTAGTGGGTTTAGGGGACCAGATGGGATGCTGGGGATTGAACCCAGGTTGGCAGTGTGCAAGGCAAGTCCCCTACACAGATGTAGTACTCTACTATCTCTCTGGTCCCTGAAATATGTTTTTTGAAAACAAAGAATTATATTTTGCAATATGCAGTGAATCATTTTTGGCAAAGTCACTCTTAGAATCATATATATATATATATATATATATATATATATATATCTCACTGAGAAGGGCGTAGTAATAATAATCCCTGAGCTCCACTGAGTATGGCCCCAAAACAAAAACCAAAATAAGCATATACAGTAATTTATTCAATAACAGAATTTAGTTCTTTTTGCTTTTGTTTTGGAGGGCCACACCTGGCAGTACTCAGGGCTTAGTCCTAGCTCTGCTCTCAGGAGTCACTCCTGGTGGTGCTGGGGGACCATATGCGAGGCCGAGGACAAAGCTGGATCAGCTGCACCTAGAATCAGGTCCTTAAAGAAGTCAGAAGGGTAGGGGTGGAGAGTTAGTACACCAGGCATGGTGCTTTCCTTGCAAACAGTCAACCTGGGTGTGGTTCCCTAGCACCAGATATGGAGCACTGCTAGAGCACTGCCGGAAGTGATCCCTAAGCACAGAGTCAAGAATAAGGCCTGAGCACATCAAGGTGAGCAAAAAAAAAAATCTTCACAAAATAAAGGCAATTGAAAAAAAAGAAGAAAAAGAATGAATAAGGAAGGAATTAAATGGCATACCCTAACACCTAGATTTTAGTGATCAAATTTTTGGTCTGTTTTAGCTTGGCCATATCCAGATTTCCGTTGGGGATCAGATGGGGTGCTGGGAATCGAATTTGGGTCCAGCGCATGCAAGGCAAGTGTCCTACCTGCTTTATTATTTCCCTGGCTCCTTATTGATTGATGCCAGATCAAACCTAGGTCATACGCAAGGCATGTGCTTTTATCCTTGGCCCTCTTCTGTTCTACTTAAATTAAAAAATACTTCATGTTTCTGGGGCTGGAGTGAGAGTCCAGTGGGTACGGCATTTGAATTATTCCTCGCATAGCTTGGGGGACCATATGGGAGACTGGGGATCGGGCTTGGGTAGGCCATGTGCAAGACAAACGTCCCACACTCTGTGCTCTCACTCCAGCCCTCTCTCCTGTCTTGAACGTCTTTCTTTGTCCCTCTGTCTCTTCCTGTGCTCCTGTTTCCTAAATAAAATGTTTGTGCTTCACTACCTGTCTTCCCTGGAAATCCTTTTGTGCATCAGAAAGACCAAGAGCCTGTACCGGTGTGGTGGTGTGGTGGTCTGGACTGTCTCCTTTAAAAAATTTTTATTTATTTTAATTTAATTTATTTTAAATTTATTTTTAATTAATTAATTAATTAATTATTGCTTTTTTTGGGTCACACCCGGCAATGCACAGGAATTACTCCTGGCTTTGCACTCAGGAATTACTCCTAGCAGTGCTCAGGGGACCATATGGGATGCTGGGAATTGAACCCGGGTTGGCCGCGTGCAATGCAAACGCCCTACCTGCTGTGCTATCACTCCAGCCCCCTAATTTAAATTTTTTATTGAATCACCGTGAGGTATAGTTACAGACTTACAAACTTTCGTGCTTACGTTTCAGTCATACAATGATCAAGTACCCATCCCTCCACCAGTGCCCATTCTCTACCACCAAAGTTCCCAGTATCTCTTCCACCAGCCCCCTTTTCTTTTGTTTGTTTGTTTGTTTGTTTGATTTTTGGGTCACACCCAGTGATGCTCAGGGGTTACTCCTGGCTCTACACTCAGGAATTACTCCTCGCGGTGCTTGGGGGGCCATATGGGATGCTGGGGATTGAACCGGAGTTGGCTACTTACAAGGCAAATGCCCTACCCACTGGCCTACCGCTCCAGCCCCTGGACTGTCTTCTTTGCCTGCGAAGAGCATACTGTCACCTCAGCCCAGACGGTCGCTGCCTGAAGACTGTGGGCAGCGGCCCCGGCGCAGGCCAAGAGGGCTCCAGGTGTCTGCTGCCCTCAGGAAGCGGTGACCAGCGTGAGCTCAGACAGACTTTTCTGCTTCCCGGTCTCCGAGGCCACTTCAGTCACACATCAGGTAGGGGCACTCAGGAGGGGACGGGCGCTCTCGAGGGTGGCTCTTCCCTCATCCTGTGGCACCCTCTACGCCCCACCAGCAACACCAGTGGTCACTCACTGAGAACCAGATGAGGGAGCGAGCTCACAGGGAAGTGCCGGTGGACAGCTCACAGGAGCCCGGCCTCTGACCCCCTGAGGCCTGCAGGCCTGGCCCAACTCCTGCCTTACACGTGTGAGGCCTGGAGTTTGACCTTCTCATCGCAGTTGACCACTCAAACCTAAAAAACAGCAGCAAGGTCTTCACTCAGAAGAGTAAGAGCCCACACCCTCCTTCGCTGAGGACTAAATATCCCCCATCTGAAAAGAGACCCTCCTTTAGGTTCCTATCCCTGGGGTGTGTGAGAGCACAGCACGTGACCAGCAATGCCACTTCTGGGAATATACCCTTGGGGCCCAAAGGTACACAGCAGAAAAGCCATCTGTACTCCTGTTTTTATTGCAGCACCGACCACAATAGCCAGAATATGGAAAAAACCTGAGTGCCTGAGAATAGACGACTGGATAAACAAACTATGGTATGTCTACACAACGGAATACTATGCAGTCACCAGGAAAAATCAAGTCATGAAATTTGCTTAAAAATGGGTGGCCTGGGGCTGGAGTGATAGCACAGAGGGTAGGGCATTTGCCTTGCACGCGGCTGACCCTGGTTCGATTCCCAGCATCCCATATGGTCCCCTGAGCACTGCCAGGAGTAATCCTGAGTGCAGAGTCAAGAGTGATCCCTGTATATCACCAGGCGTGACCCAAAAAGCAATAAATAAATAAATAGATAAATAAATAAGATGGGTGGCCTGCCGTCTCATGAGCTGGGGGAGAAGGCAGCTGGAATAGAAGAGGAATCACTAAGACAATAATGTTTGGAGGGAATAATCAGGATGGGAGATGTGTGCTGAAAGTAGAAAAAGGACCAAACATGATAGCTTCTCAGTATCTGTATTACAAACCATAGTGCCCAAAAGTAGAGAGAGAGAGAGTGTGGGGGAAATTATCTGCCATAGAGGTTGGGAAGTGGGGGAGATTGTGGGGCATTGGTAGTGAAAAATGTGCACTGGTGGAGGGATGGGTGTTCAATCATTGTATGGCTGAAACTCAAACATGAAGGCTTTGTAACTGTATCTCATGGGGATTCAATAAAAAAATGGGTGGATATGGAAAGTGTCATACTGAGTGAATTGAGTCAGGACAGGGACAGACATGGAATGACTGCACTTACTTGTGGGATCTAAGAAGACATAATATGAGACTATACCAAGGACAGTAGGAACAAGGGCCAAGAGGATTGATCCAAAGTTGGAAGCTTCCCACAAGTGTGTGTGTTAGGGTGGGGGGGGCAGTTAGCATAGAGAAGGGGCCACTATGACAATGACAGTTGGAAATGATCACTCTGGACAAGAGCTGAGTGCTGAAAGTAGGTAAAGGGATGTACATGACAACCTTTCAGTACCTGTGTTGCAAAGCACAATGGCCAAAAGGGGTGGGGGGGGGGGAGAGAGAGAGGGAGGGAGGGAGGGAGGGAGGGAGGGAGAGGGAGAGGGAGAGGGAGGGAGAGAGGGGGGAAGTGCCTGTTCAGATTCAGACAAAGGGCAGGGACCTTGGTGGTGGGAAATGTACACTGGAATGAACCAGGTGTTGGAACATTGTATTTCTTTTTTTTTTTAATCTTTTTTTTCTTTCTTTATTTTTTAATAAGTGAGTCACCATGAGGGTACAGTTACAAATTTACCCAACTTCGTGCTTGTGTTTCCCTCATACAATGTTTGAGAACCCATCCCTCCACCAGTGTCCATTCTCCACCACCAATGAACCCAGTATCCCTCCCACCCTCCAATCCCGTCCCCCTCCCACCCCCGGAACATTGTATTTATGAAGTCAAACACGAACAACTTTGTAACTTTGTTTCTCAAGGTGATTCAATTAAAAAAAAAATCTAATCTGGATCCGACTAGAACACACACACACACACACACACACACACACACACACACACAAAGGATAAATATTATTTTACAAACTGTGCTTCAGTTATATATGAATTTATAAGCATGCCTATTGTAGCTCTAAGAAATGGGGTTTGCTCTCTTTGTTCAGCTCAAAAAGGCTTGAAAATCACAGGGGGCTGGAGCAATAGCACAGCGGGTAGGGCGTTTGCCTTGCATGCGGCCGACCCGGGTTCGATTCCCAGCATCCCATATGGTCCCCTGAGCACTGCCAGGGGTAGTTCCTGAGTGCAGAGCCAGGAGTAACCCCTGTGCATCGCCGGGTGTGACCCAAAAAGAAAAAAAAAAAAAAAGGCTTGAAAATCACAGAACTCAGGGCACCTAGAAAGCGATTCTGCACACACACTACACACACACACACACACACACACACACACACACACTCACACAGAGTTGTGAGAGCATCTTTAATTGTGAATGCTAACACTGAAGCCAAGGAACAAAACTTTCCCCCATTAAAATCGTGCCACAGCCGCAGAGACATCCAGCTCTGACGTGCTTTTTCCAGGGCTCTCTTTCCCTCCCTACCTGCTTTATAACATTCCTGAGGAGTTGTCTGTCTCTTCCAAGGAGCTTGCATTTCATGGCGACGGCAAACTCAACCTTTTTTGATTTGCTCCACTTGAAAGTTATGCTCATATGTTTTTTATATTTGGGTACTTGATCATTTCTTATTAAGTGGGGGGGCTCCTGAATTTTGATTTATTTTGGTGATGTTACTTTTCCTTTAGTCTCAAGTTATAACTCCCCTCCTTCCCCTGCCCGTGGAATCTCTCTGCCTACCATCTAGAGAAACAAAAGAAAAACACTGAGGATCAAACCTTTAGAATAGCTGAGTTGTCTTTGCTGCCGATCTCCCCCCCCCCCTTTTTGGATCACATCCTGCGATGCTCCGGGGTTACTCCTAGCTCTGCACTCAGGAATTACTCCTGGTGGTGCTTGGAGACCCTATGGGATGCTGGGGATTGAACCCGGGTCAGCCATGTGCAAGGCAAACGCCCTACTATCTATCACTGCGGCTCTCGACTCTAAATATTGCAGAGAAGGACTTGACATCTCTCTAAACCTCCATATTGCAGAGAAGGGCTTGACATCTCTCTAAACCTCCCCCGCTCCCCTCCCCGGCTCCCCACCTTTTCCTTCTTTTGTGGCCACACCCTGTGGTGCTGGGGTTAGGGAAGGGCACTCTTTCCAATACGGTGTGGAGGGGCCATCCCAGTGTTTTGGAAGGATGCAGTGGGGGGAGGACTGGGGGGGGCAGCCCTCCTCCCACCTTCAAAGCCTGTGTTCCGGCCCTCCATACCCTATGGGGGGCTGTCTGGCAGCCGTTAGGACAACCCCAAAAGTCCCCCACCTCCCATCATTCCTCTGCCCACCCAGGAGCGGTCCCTGAGCACAGAGCCGGGAGAGACACCTCTGTGTTTGGGGGGTTTGGACACTCTTTCCAAGCCAGCAGATGAGTACGTCTGTTTCTCTCTGTCTTCCTCTGGGGCCGTCGGCCTCGGTGCCGGGGCTCCCCCGCCCGTGGAGAGGCCCCTGTGGGGTCCTGGCGCAAACAGAATGCTGCCTGAGCCCTCTGGGTCCCGTGTGCCGAAGAACCCAGACGGCATCAGGGGGGTTAGCGGAGGAACCGGCAGCGCAGCGTCAGGCACGCGGGGTGGCTACCGTGGGGTTATGCAATTTCCGATGGGTCTGAATCGAGGGTCTGGGACACGCAGGAGAGAAAAGGGCACAGCTTCAAATGACAAAGAGGGGGATGACTTCATACGGCAAAACCTTGCCTTTGGACGCCGCCAGCCCGAAAGTAGGTTTCTGTGATGCAAAGCTTATTTCGGGAGAAATCCTACATCGAGATACTCTGAACTCTCTCTTCCTGTTATTTGTTTATGTTTGGGCTTTGGGGCCTCACTTGGCTCTGCTCAGAGATCACTCCTGGCGGGGCACGGGGGCACACGCAGCGCTGGAGATTTGAACCCGGGTCAGTGTGTCAAGGCAAGCCCAGGACTGTCTACTGTCCCCGTGACTCCCTTTCACGAAGTCCTTTTATTTTTTATTTATTTATTTGTTTTCGGGTCACACCCGGCGATGCTCAGGGGCTAGTCCTGGCTCTGCACTCAGGAATTACTCCTGGTGGTGCTTGGGGGACCATATGGGATGCCAGGGATTGACCCCAGGTCAGCCACGTGCAAGGCAGGTGTCCCCGCCATTGTACTACTGCTCTGACAACTCGCTTCCTTTTATTCCCCGCCTCCCGCCCCGGTCCCAAAACATAGAGGTATTGCCAAGCATCCTAAGGCTCTGGCCTCTCCTGCCCTCCCTGCATCTGGAACCTTCCTCCTTGGTGAGCCCACCTGACCCAGCAATGGGAGGGTGTGCTGGGAGCCCCTCAGAGACATGGCGTCTTGGCAGAGAGCTGGCTCCAAGTAAGGGCTGGACTCTGCCCGCCTGCCCCCATGGTCCCCTGTGTACCACCAGGAGCAACCCCTGAGCACCACCCCACACCTCCAAAAGAAATGAAGAATCTTAGCCCCACCTTGGGCTTTGCTGTACCTGAGTTTGCACATTATTTTAGCTGGAGTGCACACTGCTGGTCCTCAGGGCTGACTCCTGACTCAGTGCTCAGGGATCATTCCTGGTGGGGTTGGGGGACCACGTGTGGTGCTAGGGACCAGTCAGCTGCGTGCAAGGCAAATGCCTGTCTATGCTATTGCTCCAGCCTCAGGAACCTGCAGTTTGTTTGCTTTTAGGCCCCTCCCAGCAGCGCTGGGAGCTGCTCCCGTCTCAGCACCCAAGGGGCCACTCCTGTCAGTGAGCGGAGACCAAGGATCAAAGCAGGGTTCCCACAGAGAAAGCGTGCGCTCCAGCCGTCCGAGCCATTTCCCCAGCCCTAGAGTCTGCTGTTTGTTTTTTTTTTCTTTTTGGGTCACACCCATGATGCACAGGGGTTACTCCTGGCTCTGCACTCAGGAATTACTCCTGGCGGTGCTCAGGGGACCATATGGGATGCTGGGAATTGAACCCAGGTCGGCTACATGCAAGGCAAATGCCCTACCTGGTGCTATTGCTCCAGCCCCCAGAATCTGCCACTTTTTATAAAGCTAAGAAGCTCATATAACTCATCTGCCCATGACACTTTGTTTATTTTTGCTTTTTGGGTCACACCCGGTGATGCTCAGGCCCAGTGATGCTCAGGGGTTATTCCTGGCTCATGCACTCAGAAATTACTCCTGGCAGTGCTTGGGGGACCATACGGGATGCTGGGAATTGAACCCGGGTCCGCCACGTGCAAGGCAAATGCTCTATCCACTGTGCTATTGCTCCAGGCCCTGCCCAGGACACTTTAATATGCAGATGGAGAAGCTCCGCTCAAGGGGCTGGAGAAACAGCACAGCAGGTACGACTTCTGTCTTGCATGGGGCTGACCCGGGTCCAGTCCCTGGTACACCAAACAGGCCCAGAACCCCATCGAGAGTCAGGCCGAAGTCCTGAGCTCTGCTGGGTCTGACCCCAAAACAAAAACAACAAAAGTTGTTTCTTCTTTTTATTTATTTTTTTGGTTTTGGGGCCACACCCGGCAATGCTCAGGGATAACTCCTTCTCTGCACTCAGCCATCCCTCCTGGCGGTGCTTGGGAGACCGTATGTGTGGGCCGGGGGATGGAAGCAGGGTCGGCCGTGTGCAGGGCGAGCACCTCGCCAGCTGTCTCACCCTCCTGCTCCGCTGCTTCCTGTTCCGGTGCTGCTGAGCCTGCCGTGCAGTGAAAGGCCTGGACGTCCTGCATGCACAGCAGGAGCTCAGCCCGCTGACTTCTCTCCCCAGACCCAAGGAGCTTTGCTGTTGTTGTTCTGGTGCTACACTCGGCAGTGCTCAGGGGTTCCTCCTGGCTCTGCACTCAGGAATTACTCCTGGGGCGCTCATCTGTGGTGCCGGGGATTGAACCTGGGCCTGTGCTACTCGCTGCACTATTGCTCCTGCCCCTTATCATATCACGTTTTTTTTTCTTTTTGGGTCACACCCGGCAATGCACAGGGTTTACTCCTGGCTCTGCACTCAGGAATCACCCCTGGCATTGTTCAGGGGACCATATGGGATGCTGGGATTTGAACCCAGGTCAGCCGCGTGCAAGGCAAACGCCCTACCCACTGTGCTATTCCTCCAGCCCCTCACTTTTTTTAATCCCTCAATTTGGTGAATTTGTTTTGTCCGTGGTGCTGGATGAAACTAGGTCTCCTGATGCAAAGCAGCACACCCTCTCTCCCTCTCCCCTGTCCCACCCCACTAGGAGCTTTCTTTCTGGAACCACCAGCATCATCCTTTAAACATTCCCCTCTTCCTTTTCTCTCTGCTGATGACACTGTTGCAACAACCAGGGATTCTGTGCATACACTTGCTTCTGGTGTCCCCCCACTTAGCTGCGGTGTCTGGGGGAGTCACGCAGCTTTAGTTGTGGTGCTCGCATGTCGTGGCCGGTGGGCTCTTGGCAGCAGAGCTAGAAAAAAAAATAATTTTTTTTTTTCCAATTAGTGATGCCTGCCAGGAACCACGTCCTTTAGTTGTGGTGCTGTCAGGCCCCTGTGTGCAGAGCGGCTGGAAACGCAGTGCAGGGTTGTCTCTGCCAGGCCAGTGGCCTTGGTCATGAGGACACCTGCCCATTGTCCCGGGACCAAACTCAGCCTCACGCTTCAAAGGCAGGAGCTTCCAGCACGGAGCCACCTCCTCTCCTCGTGCTCTCTGAGCCCTTGTCTCCAGGTCTGCTGATGGAACACCAGCGCAGGCAACAGCCAGCAGGTAAGACTATACTGGAAAATAAGATCAATCCATATATAGTGTCTGGATCACAGTGAGTCAACAACATTAAGCTTTTCTGGTTTTGGTTTCAATTTATTTTTATTTATTTATTTATTTATTTATTTATTTATTTATTTTTTGCTTTTTGGGTCACACCCAGCGATGCTCAGAGGTTAAGAATTACTCCTGGAGGGGCTGGAGTGATAGCACAGCAGGTAGGGCGTTTGCCTTGCACGCGGCCGACCAGGTTCAAATCCCAGCATCCCATATGGTCCCCTGAGCACCGCCAGGAGTAATTCCTGAGTGTAGAACCAGGAATAACCCCTGTGCATCGCCGGGTGTGACCCAAAAAGCAAAAAAAAAAAAAAAAAAAGAATTACTCCTGGCAGTGCTCGGGGACCATATGAGATGCTGGGAATCAAACCGGGTCAGCCGCGTGCAAGGTAAATGCCCTACCCGCTGTGCTATTGCTCTAGCCCCTTGGTTTCATTTTTGTCACCTCCGGCCATGTTCACAGGTTACTCCTGGCTCTGAAATCAGAAATTACTCCTGATGGTTGGGGGAAGATGTGTTTCTGGAAGAGGTCAAAGAGGGTCGGAAAGAGAGCTTGAGGTAAAGCACTGGGATTTATCCCAGAGCAAAGAGCCAGGAATAAGTCCTGACAACTACTGGGTATCTTCAACCATCCCCCCCCCCCCCGCAATGAAAAAAGAGTAAACCAAACTAAACTATTTAAGTTACGAGTAACTGAAAATCAAAGAACTTTGAAAATATTGTGTAAAGGAGGCACTACGTTTATCAACTCACATCCACTAGATGGCAGTAGACACCACCAAATGCAGCTTTACTCCTGCACGCGATAAGGTAAAACTGCCTTATTGACACTGCATAAAGTTAATGCGACCAAGTTCCACTTCTTCTGGGATTATAATGGAATATGATTGGAACATACACCACGCGCACATTGCTTTGGGGAAACACCTGACGGTACTCAGGACTTACTCCTGGCTCTGCACTCAAGAATCACTTGTGGCAGGACTCAGGGGACTATCTGTCTTATGAGAGGACCAGGGAGCTCCAAAGGTCTGGGGCTCATGCAGGAACCCCTGGTCCATTCATCAATACCATATGGTTCCTGGAGCACTGCTGATGCTTCCTGAAATCGGAAATTAGTCCTGGCAGGCTTGGGGGCACCATATGGGATGTAGGGGATCGAACCCAGGTCAACCACGTACAAGGCAAACACCCTACCTGCTGTACTATTGCTCTGGCCCCCCAATAAGCATTTCTAAAAAAGTAAGAGAGTTGGAGAGAGGCCATGGGGTAAAGCACTGGCCTTGTGCTAAAGGTGGCAAGAAATGGACCTCCCATGCACTGGTGAAGGGACGGGTGTTTCATCATTGTATGACTGAGACTTCAACGCGAAAGCTTTGTAACTGTTCTCACAGTGATTCAATAAATATTTATTAAAAAAAAAGAAATGGACCTCCTAATGTAATTTCTAGTAAGGACTCAATGTATGTGGATTCTTGGAACCTTATTTTCCTTTTTGTGACTTAAGATAGTTTAGGGCTGGAGCGATAGCACAGCAGTTGGGCTTTCGCCTTTCACACGGCCGACCCAGGTTCGATTCCTCCGCCCCTCTCGGAGAGCCCGGCAAGCTACCGAGAGTATCAAGCCCGTGCAGAAGAGCCTGGCAAGCTACCCGTGCATATTGGATATGCCAAAAACAGTAACAGTAAGTCTCTCAGTGAGAGACGTTACTGGTGCCCACTCGAACAAATCGATGAGCAACAGGATGACAGTGACAGTGACAAGATAGTTTAAGGGAAACATGGAAAAAAGAAAGAAAGAGGATGTGAGAGAGAGGAAGAGGGAGATGGAAAGTAGAGATGAGGAGGGAGGAGAGGAAGAGAGAGAGGAGAGAGAAAAGAGGAGAAAAAAAAGAGAGAGGAGACAGGGAGTGAGGGGACAGAGGGAGAGAGAGAGAGAGAAGGAGAGAGGTTCAAGTTCCCTGCTTCTGGGACTGGAGCAATAGCCCAGCGGGTAGGGCGTTTGCCTTGCACACGGCCAACCTAGGCTCGATTCCCAGTGTCCCATATGGTCCCCTGAGCACCGCCAGGAGTTATTCCTGAGTGCAGAGCCAGGAGTAACCCCTGTGCATCGCCAGGTGTGACCCAAAAAGCAAAAAACAAAACAAAAAACCAAACAAAGCTCCCTGCTTCTTCAGAGGGAAAGAGCCAAGTGTGCACACCCAGGCTGTGGGCCAGCAACCTCCAGGGTGAAGAATGAGCTGGAAGCTCTACCTTAGGCAAAAGCAACTCTTTTTTTTCTTTTTGGGTCACACCTGGCAAAGCTCAGGGGTTACTCCTGGCTTTGCACTCAGGAATTACTCCTGGCGGTGTTCAGGGGCGCATATGGGATGCTGGGGATCGAACCCCGGTTGGCCACATGCAAGGCAAACGCCCTTCTCGCTGTACTATCGCTCCAGCCCCGAGCAAAAACAACTCTTAACAAAAGCAGTTTCCCCAACACCGAGCAGTACATCTCTTATTCAGTGTCAGCCAAGAATGTCCTATTTGGTTTCAAGCTTTTGGGACATACTCAGCGGCGCTCCGGGCAGAGTCCTGGCGGAGTCTGCAGACTGCACGTACTGCTGGGGATGGCTAGTGGCACGCAGGGCCAGTGCCTTCCCCGTGGGCCATCTCCATCTCAGGTCTGGATGTTTTTTCTCCTTTTGATTATGATTCATTGACCTCAAAACCATGTATTTTTTGGAGTGGCTGCCTGTTACAGGGAGTGTCTCCTGGGGAAAAGGTAGTACATATTCTTAAATACTTATTTAAGATTGTAGTTACTGTATAACCTCCAAGCTATATTGCTGGAAGTCTCTGGTGTTTCTCTCAGAGTCATTTTCCTTCTGTTAAATGTCTTAAAAATACTTTTTTTTTGCTTTCTGGGTCACACCTGGTGATGCACAGGGGTTCCTCCTGGCTTGCACTCAGAAATTACTCCTGGTGGTGCTCAGGGGGACATATGGGATGCTGGAAATTGAACCCGGTCGGCTGCATGCAAGGCAAATGCCCTACCCACTGTGCTATCACTCCAACCCTTTAAAAATACTTTTATCTGGGGCTGGAGAGATAGCACAGCGAGTAGGGCGTTTGCCTTGCACGCGGCCGACCCGGGTTCAAATCCCAGCATCCCATATGGTCCCCTGAGCACGGCCAAGGGTAATTCCTGAGTGCAGAGCCAGGAGTAACCCCTGTGCCTCGCCAGGTGTGACCCAAAAAGCAAAAAAAAAAAACTTTTATCAGGGCCAGAGGGGGGGGAGAGAGAGAGAGAGAGAGAGAGAGAGAGAGAGAGAGAGAGAGGACAAGGGTGACGACACTTGCCTCACATATGGTCAACTCCAGTTCTATCCCAGGACCTCCTTATGATGCCACAAGCACCACCAGGAATGATTCCTGTGAGTACAGAGCCAGGAGTACTCCTTGGGCACAGCTGGGGGTGGTCACCCAAAATTAGAAAAATTATTTTAATGACATGCTTGAAGAAGAATGAGCTGGAAGCTGCACCGTAAGCAAAAACAACTCTTTTAACAAAAGCAGTTCTTAATTTCCTTGAATCACTTGGACAGGTCGTATTAGTTTTCGAGGGCCACTGTAGAAGCAGGAAGATTAGAGGCAGTACCCCGCATGACCCATCGCAGGAGCGGGGCAGAAATGAACTGGCTATACATCACAAGCTTACTATAACAGGATAGAACCGGTGGGCAAGTCTGATCAGGTTGTTCAAACAGGAATGGGGTCACAGCAACAATTGGTGTCTGAATGGAACTGAAAGCGAATTGTATTAATCACTGCTTGTACCAATTGTTGTGTATGCTAGCAACCATTGTATAAAAATGTTTCCCTTAGAAACATGTAGCTTGTACCTGGCACTAAAAGCTCTTTGTGAACTGTGTGGGGGCCCTTTTTTGGCAAATGCCAGGATGTGTGAAATAAGCTGGGCCTTCCCTCTTTTCTCTCCGTGTGCCAGTCCGCATCTTGGTCAGGTTACTCTAACTACTCTAACAAAATACTGCTATATGGGGCTGGAGAGATAGCACAGCGGGTAGGGCGTTTACCTTGTAGGCGGCCGACCCGGGTTCAATCCCCGGCATCCCATATGGTCCCCCAAGCACCGTCAGGAGTAATTCCTGAGTGCAGAGCCAGGAGTAACCTCTGAACATCACGGGTGTGACCCAAGAAACAAAAAAAAAAAGAAAGAAAGAAAAGAAAAACAAAATACTGAAGACTGGTTAGCTTAAATAACTGACCTTAATTTCTGGAGGCTAGGAATTGAAGATGGGAGTGTCAGCAGGGTTTTTTCCTTTTTCTTTTTGGGGACCATCTTTGGTGATGCTCAGGGGTGATTCTACTGGCTCTGCACTCAGGAAATACTCCTGGTGGTGCTTGGAGGACCATCTGGGAGGCTGGGCATTGAGGCTGGCGTGGCCGCATGAAGGCAAGCACCCTCCCGTCCTCCGGCCCCAGCAGGGCTTTTCCCTTGAGGCCTCTCTCCACGCTTGCAGGCCATTTTCTTCTCTGTCCCCAGGGCCATCATGTGGTGTTTGGCTCCTCATCTCTTCTTAGAAGGAAGCAACATTGGATCTAAGTCCATCCCGAGACCATCCCGAGACCCTGCTCTAGTTGAATGACTTCTAAGCCTCTGCAGGACGGGCCCAGAGAGCACGCTCCGGGCTGAGCACACGGTTAGCCTGAGGGAGGCCAGGATACAACCCCTGGCACTGCGTGGTACCCTGAGGCTACCAGGAGTAACCCGTGGGGCCTGAGCTTAGAGCCAGGAGTAGCCCCTATGACACTGATGGGCGTGGCCCAAACCAAAGCCAAGAATGTCCTATCTTGGAGTACGGTCATTGGAGGTCAGATTTCAGCGTGAATTGGGGAATGGGGAGTGCACCCAATTCAGCCCCACAATTCATAGATTTTTGGGGGATTGTTTTTGTTTATTTAAAGAGCTGCAACACAGTGGTGGAGGAATTTCATGACTCTGGTGGTGAAACTGGTGGATAATTCCTATTATTATTTTTGGGTTTTGGGCCACACCCGAAAGTGCTCAGGAACTACTCCTGGCAGTGCTCAAGGAATATATGGGATTCTGGGGATTGAACTTGGGTTGGCTGTGCACAAGGCAAGTTCCCTACTGTTGAACTTCATTCCTGCACCTACTTTTCCTGTTTTCAAAGCTAAGAATGACCCATCTGCTAAATGTTGTAGATGACAGAGGTCCTGCTCTGGTTAGACACTGTGGCATTATGAGTCTTAGAAATTAGCTCCGGGGCTGGATAGCACAGCGGGTAGGG
This sequence comes from Sorex araneus, assembly GCF_027595985.1. Taxonomy (NCBI): domain Eukaryota; kingdom Metazoa; phylum Chordata; class Mammalia; order Eulipotyphla; family Soricidae; genus Sorex; species Sorex araneus. Next base: position 184,141,700 of record NC_073306.1, on the reverse strand, counting down.
TGTTTGCCTTGCATGTGGCTGAGCCGGGTTCGATCCCCGGCATGCCATATGGTTCCATATGGCTCCCCTGAGCACCACCAGGAGTAATTCCTGAGTGCAGGGCCAGGAGCAACCCCTGAGCACTAGCCAGTAGAGCCCAAAGAGACCAAGAAAGAAATTAGCTCAGTATATAACAGCTTCATAGGTCGTTCACAGAGCTATGCCCTAAGCTCTGTCTGAGAGCATGCCTGGGTCTTCTAGACCAAGATAGAAAATAGCTCAAAGCCAGGACTTCCTGGTGTGCCTGAGCAAATAGGACAGCAGGTAGGACCCTTGCCTTGCTCACAGCCTACCTGGGTTCAATCCCTGGCACCCCTGAGCGGGCCCCCAAATCCAAACCTCCTTCCCTTAAAAAAAAAAGGGGGAGCTGGAGCAATAGCACAGCGGGTAGGGCGTTTGCCTTGCATGCGGCCGACCTGGGTTCGATTCCCAGCATCCCATATGGTCCCCTGAGTACTGCCAGGAGTAATTCCTGAGTGCAGAGCCAGGAGTAACCCCTGTGCAGAGCCAGGTGTGACCCAAAAAGCAAAAAAGAAAAAGGAAAGAAAGGAGCAAAAAGCTAGAACTTTCTGTGTCCCAAGCTTGAAAGCTCTGGCCACTACTCAGGCACCAAGCCCAGTTGATCAAGAGCAATATCCCTAATAAGGGGTCTCCTCTTGGCCCACTGCTGGAGGGATTCTCTTTTTTTTCATCAAAAATAATATATTTTGGGACTGGAGCGACAGCACAGCGGGTAGGGTGTTTGCCTTGCACGCGGCCGACCTGGGTTCGATTCCCAGCATCCCATATGGTCCCCCCCGAGCACCGCCAGGAGTAATTCCTGAGTGCAGAGCCAGGAGTAACCGCTGTGCATTGCTGGATGTGACCCAAAAAGGGAAAAAAAAGTCTATAAAGCTGTTCTTCCCACCTGCTATCACTTCACCAGTCATGTTCACACTTTCCTTCCTTTCATTCTTTTGAAACAGGTCATTGTCATTTTAGTCAGATAAGTGATTGATGTTTACAGTATAAAAGCAACTTTTCTCCCCCCATGCAGTGCTGGGAGAATTGAGCCCTGAGGGCCCCACGCTCTGCCACTGAACCATGTCTCCAGACCCTGCTCTTCTTGAAGACAATGATTTCTTTTATATTTGCTTATCTTTCTGCTACTAACCAGTTCCTGAACTTCCCCTGTCCAGCTGTACTGGACACTGTTTGAACTAGAACTGTCATTTTCCAGACATTCTCATGGGATCTCTGGCTTGCTATTAGAATTTAAATAATTTTGTTTTGAGTCACACCTGACTGTGTTCAGGGCTTACTTCTGCTTCTGTACCCGCCTTCTGCCGCTGTACTATCTCTGGCCCCTTATTCTAGTCGATTGGTTGAACCCTGTGACAGCTGTAATAATTCCCGATACTGTGTTGGGGGGAATTCCTCTTTCTGGGTCCCAGTAGTCTCCTTTTTGGTGTACTGCCTCGTTTGATGTTAGTTGACCATTTCCAAGGAATTGCCAATTCAACAGACATTTGTTGGGCTACTGTCCAGGGACCCACTGAACTAGACCCTAGGGCTGTAGACGTGTGAGAAATTGTGAGATACGACTGGCTTTGTGACAACACAATGGGTACTGTGACCTGAGTTAAGAGCAGGTGACTGGTTGCCCAGGAATTGAATAACTAACTGTCCTTGGCATATTGTATCTCAGATTCTTTTTCTAACTAATCTTAGTTCTGTTTCTATGATACCTGTTTTATGGGGATAAGGCAAAAGCAGATCTCTAGTGTTCAGTAAGTTGCAGAGCAAGTGTTTGAGAACCCAGCTCTTTATGGCAATCTCAAATTCTGCTGTAATAACTGAATACATGCGCAACCAGATTTAAGGTTAAATATTAACCAAATAGCCATTCTGCTCAGTAAGGATTACATGAATTAAACTACTGGTTTATTGCTGTACCACACTGTACTAGGGCTCCATCTGACATCTGAAAATGTCTCCAAGTCAAGTTGAGATGTGGCCTTGACCTCCCCCAAAGGCCTAGAAATTAGTGGGTAACATCATTTTCCAGCACCTCTCTCCCAGCTGAACTGGGTCTCAGTCAGGGCCTATCCCCTTATCCCACCCAAGTGAGAAGGAGACTGTTGAGAGGCACAAAGACAGAGGCCAGGAGATTTGTCCAGAGGTTTGGACACAGAGACAGGAGGGACAGGAGAGGGGAGAGGGGAGGGGAGAGAAGAGAAAAGGAGAGGAGAGGGGAGGGGAGGGGGGAGGGGAGGGGAGGGGAGGGGAGGGGAGGGGAGGGGAGAGGAGGGGAGGGGAGGGGAGAGGAGGGGAGAGGAGGAGAGGGGAAGAGAGGAGGGGAGGGGAGGGGAGGGGAGGGGAGGGGAGGGGAGGGGAGAGGAGAGGAGAGGAGAGGAGAGGAGGAGGAGAGGAAGAGGACCTTAGGGGCCACAAGTGTTTGACTCTGAGCCCCTCACAGCCAAGGACAAGGAGTTGTACACAATGTGATGGGTGAGGTGACAGGCCTGTTACCTTCGTGCCACCTCCCAGTTTCAATGTAAAGGCAGAACCCAAAGGTGGAGTTTTTGAGGAAAAAACCCCACGAGACAGAAATAAAACCCACGAGACACAGAAATAAGGCCTGTTGATTTTTAAGTGGGGGAAGGAGCTGGAGGCCACAGGGTCTTCCCAGGGGGCTGCTGCCCGGGGCAGCTGACCCCGGCCTAGGTGAGGGGCTCTTCACCTTTGGCCATCTGTTCTTCGATGTTTTCCATCTTCTGCTCCAGGGCAGTCAGTTTCGCATGGAGTGTCTCGAGTCTCGAGCGACAGGACACGTCGAACGATTTGAGGTAGTCCGAGATTTTCTGGATGCTGTTGGAGATCACCTCGATATTGTCCCGGCTTCTCCAGTGCTGGTGTATCACCGGCTGTTCACCTGCCATGGCTGCCTCCTAAGGCACGAAAATGAATTTAAAAGAAAAGAAAAGCTGTTGAGGAAATCCTTCAGGGCAAGGAAAACAAAGCAGGGTAAGGGAAATAGGGAGGAGGGGACACTTCTTCATGGGACGGTCAGGAAAGGCCTTTCTGACCAGGAGATGGAGGAAGAAGGGAAGAGAAGCTGCAGACATTTGAGACACAGGAAACAGCATATGCAAAGGCTCTGAGGCAGGGGCAAAGTGGCAAACTTCCCTAGGGCCTTTGATTTTCATTTCTTACAAGGTAGGAAGGCATTGAAGGGTTTGACAGGACCCCCAGAATAGATCCTGGTAGTCTGATAGGCCACTCACTGCCCATGTCTGGCCTCCCTCTGCAGCGAGACTCAAGAGATTGATTAAGCCTCTCTTCACTTCCTTTCCTAAGAACAAAAGCTCAGCTCAGGCCATTTGGACTTGAGAGCCCATCAGTGCTTAGGAATCGTTCTTCTCTTTTCCCTTTCCTTTTTATTACTATCATCATCATCATCATTATTATTTGCCTTTTGGGTCACAGCTGGCAATGCACAGGGCTTACTCCTGGCTCTGCACTTAGGAATTACTCCTGGCGGTGATCAGGGGACTATATGGGATGCTGGGAATCAAACCTGTGTCTGCCGCATGCAAGGCAAACGCCCTACCCGCTGTGCTATTGCTCCAGCCCCTCCCTTTCCTTCTTCTTCTTATTGTTGTTGTTGTTGTTGATTTGTTTTTGTATCTTGTAGGCTCCTGGGCCACACCGAAAGCTGTTGAGGGCGTATTCTCGGCTCTGTGCTTTGTGATCAGTCCTGGCGGGGCTGGGAATTAGCCCGGGCGAGCCTCATGAAGGCAAGCCTCGCCCTCTCATCTCTCCCATACAACATGGTCTCAAGGTCATCAGGGTACACACCTTGGCAGCCTGAGTGGTACCTTCAGTCTCCAGATTCTGGTCCCGGCGCAGCAAGGGCCTTGGCTGCAGACCTTCTCCAGGCTCACCGACTGCAGACTGTCCCAGTTCCTTCCCTTTCCGCATCTGCCAACCCTCTGAACGTGGCAGTGCCTCCGGGTTTTGCTCTGGGCCTCCGCTAATCTTTCTCCTATGGGCTTTGGGTTCACGGTTTCCAATATCTTTGCTCTATGCTCGTGGTGTCTGCGTTTACATCTGCTCCGAGTAGTCTTCAGCATGGAAATGTCACCCACCCATGTCTTCAGGGGGAATTGCTAAGGAAGATTCTTGGTTGTCTTCCTCGCTCTGGGTTGCTCATTGCCAAACAGATTCTGTATTATTATTATTTTGTTGTTGTTTTTGTTTTGGGACCATACCTGGTAGTGCTCAAGGCTTACTCTTGGCTCTGTGCTCAGGGATCATTCCTGGTGGGACTGGGGAACCTATGAGGCACCTGGGATTGAACCTACGTCAGCCGCGTGCAAGGCAAGCGCCCTACCCACTGTGCCACCTCTCTGGCCCTTCCAAACAGATTCTGTATGTAACCACTTCTCACCGATCTACGGCAATAGGTAATCCCACCTTCCATCTTCTCGGGCTGGATTACTGCAAAAGACCTCTCCTGGGACTCCCCGCCTCCTTTTTACCTAATCTTGTCCATTCTCCATCCAATCTACCGAAACGTACGCCAAGTCAGATCAGGGGGCACTTGCCTTGCTTCACACTCTCCCCTGGCTTCCCAGAACAAATCCAAAGTTGGATGCATTCAGGACCCCCACTGCCACCCTCGGTTCCATCTCCTTGTCCCCCATCTCCTTGTCCCAGACTCCCAGCCACCGGGAACGCCTCTCCCGCAGTGCCCTGAGCACAGCGGGCCTCTCCATCTCTGCACTTGTGTCTCCGCCACGTGGGCTACCAGGCCCCCTTGTCAGTCGCCACCTTTGGAAGGCCTTCCTTGACCTTCCTAGGGAACCCCTCCCCCGGCCACCCCTCTAGCACTTACTTTTACAATACCCCCCCCCCCCCCCCCCCGCCCCAGCCCGATACCTACTACCCTCAGGAGCTTCCTGGGTACCACTTGGTGGAGCTGGGCGCCCAAATACCGCCTGGAACCAAGAGAAAGATGCGTTAGAAAGAGGGGGTGCCGGACGAGCGCCCTCCGGGGGTCCCCGGGGCTCCTACAGGTTCGGTTCTGGTCGGAGATCTCGACGAGAGATGGCCCTGGACGGCTCCCTCTCCGACCTCTCCCCTGCCCGGCCCGCCGCGCTCCCTCCCCTACCTCCGCGCTCGGCCCCTGGGCCCCGCCCGTACCCGCCGCCCCCGCGCGCGCCTGTGTGTCGCGCGCTCACAGGCGCGCCCCGGAGCGCCCCGACGGCGGCGGGCAGGGCGGGCCGGGCGAGGATGGCGCTGTCCGCGCTGCGCCTGCTGCTGCTGTGCCTCGCGGGCAACGTGGCGGGTAGGGCCCCCCTCGGCGCCGGGGCCACCCGGGGGCTCTGTCCGCCCGGAAAGGGGCCCGGGGAGGTGGGGGGTGCGTACTCAGAACAGCCGTTACCGGCGGTTCGCGGGGGGCACCCCCGAAAGGGGCGCGGCGGGCGGGCGGCAGCCTTGGAGTCCCGGGCCCCTGAGCCGTCGTCGGCTCTTAGGGTTCCCGGGCCCGGAGCAGGGGGTGCTCCCCGCTTTGGGCCTCGGGTGTGTGTGTGGGAGCCCCGGAATTGGCAGTTGAGGCTGGGGGTGGGGGTGGGGGGTGGGCGGGCTTGGGGTTTCGGGGAACCGGGCTTTCTGGTCACGTGAGCCCCGACTCCCGTTTTCAAAAAAAATTATTTATTTATTTATTTATTTATTTTTTAAAGTTTTTGGGGCGGCAGAGCCTGGCAAGCTACCCGTGCATATTGGATATGCCAAAAACAGTAACAATAAGTCTCTCAGTGAGAGACGTTACTGGTGCCCACTCGAACAAATTGATGAGCAAGGGGATGACAGTGATTTTTTGGGGGTCACACCCAGCGATGTTCAGGGGTTATTCCTCGCCCTGCACTCAGGAGTTACTCCTGGCGGTGCTTGGGGGACCATATGGGATGCGGGGGATTGAACCCAGGTTGGCTGCGTGCAAGGCAAACTCCCTACCCTCTGTGCTATGGGATGAACAACCGCAGGCTGAATGTTGACTTTTGCCTGTTATCCTGAGCCTAAAGAAGAGCATCCCGGCCCGACTTCCTTAGCGACCTTCTCAGTCCATCGCCCCAAGTCCTGTCCACGACAAGGCAAGGGCGCCCCGTAGTCCGAGGGGTCGCGTCTGCCTGAAAAAAAGACCAAATACGTCCCCTCTTTGGGGGAGGAGGGGTGCGTGTGTCCTTGTTTCGAAGAAGGGAGGCAGCGTCTGAACTGAACATCTCAGCTTGGGTTCAAAAAGCAAACCTTAAGAAATGGACTTCGGGGCTGGAGCAATAGCACAGCGGGTAGGGCGTTTGCCTTGCACGCGGCCGACTCGGGTTCAATTCCCAGCATCCCACGTTTCCTGAGCACCGCCAGGAGTAATTCCTGAGTGCAGAGCCAGGAGTAACCCCTGAGCATCGCCGGGTGTGACCCAAAAAGTAAAAAAAAAAAAAAAAGAAATGAATTTCCACCGTATACATAGTGTACCTTTTCTTCTTGCAGTCTTGCAGAACCCCGACGTTGGTGAACCCACAGAATCCAGAGCAGTAAGTAGACCCGCCGCCGGGCCCACACAGATTATCTTGGTGGCTGGTGTCAGGTGGGAACTGCCAGGTTTTCATTGCTGCTGTTTGGGGGGCTCCACCCCGCAGCTCTCAGGGCCTTTTCCCGGCTGGTGTTTGGGAAGGATGTGTGGGTTACAGGCGTTTGCCCAGTGCCAGGTAAGCGCCTTACCCGGGTACCGGCTCCCGGCCCAGATGGGCTGCTCTGGAGCAACCCGTTGGCTGAATTCCTTAGAAACTAGCTTCACGGATAAGCCTTTTTAACCTGGAAGAGGAAAGGAAGAGCGTGAGCTATTTTCAGTCCACAGCAGCCTCAGGGCTTTGTTTCTGCGTCTGGGGCTTACTCCGGGCTCTGTGCTCAGGGATCGATCCTGGGTGGGCTCTGTAAGACAAGCGCCCGGACCCCCGTGCTGTCTCTCCAGGCCCCCTTCATTGATTTTTTCCTCCTCGCTCTCAGATGTAGCTCTGGAAGCGGCTCTTCAGCACCGTGGGTGGTCCTGGTGGTCCCCAACACTAATGGGCCCTGAGTGTCCTGGCTAGTAAGCTCATGGGCCCTTCACGCCTGGGTGGCCTGATGTTCCCAGAGGGGCCCCTGGGGCCGCCAGAGCCTCCCGCCTCTCCAAGATCATGAGCCCTCGACAGAATGGTTCCACGCTGTGATAGACAGTTCATGTTCATTGTTAATTCTTTGGAAGGAGGCGAAGACCAACCAAGCGAGTATGAGCGCACATGGGAGCGCTCGCAAGGGGCTTGGCCGCAGGCCTTGTTCCCGCGGAGTCTCCAGGTCAGGCACAGGGAGGGCCTTTAAGGGTGAGCTCAGGGCATGAATTCAGCAGAATAGAGACTCCTTGGGACCCCGTGCTTGCCCTGTCTCTTGTGCTCACCATCTTTCTAAGATTAAAAAAAAACGGGGGGGGGTGGCACAGCCCTCTGTGCTCAGGGCTCACTCCTGGGTCCGTAATCACTCCTGGCCGTCCTTTGGGGGCCCGTATGTGGTACTGAGGATCAAACCCGTGTCCCGTGCAAGACAGTGCCCTAATGCCAGACCGGCTCTCCCACCCCACTGGATTCTCTGTTATAATAATCCTGTTTCTAAAAGGTCACACACTGATGTACTGAGGTTTAGGACTTAGAAACATATTTCTGAAGGGGCACACTCCTAACAGCCAGCCAGCCTTCCTTCCTTCCTTCCTTCCTTCCTTCCTTCCTTCCTTCCTTCCTTCCTTCCTTCCTTCCTTCCTTCCTTCCTTCCTTCCTTCCTTCCTTCCTTCTTCTTTTTCTTTTGTTTTTTTCCTCTCTCTCTCTCTCTTTTTTTGGCTTTTTGGGTCACATCCAGTGATGCACAGGGGTCACTCCTGGCTCTGCACTCAGGAATTACCCCTGGTAGTGCTCAGGGGACCATATGGGATGCTGGGAATAGAACCTGGGTCGGCCGCATGTAAGGCAAACGCCCTCCCCGCTGTGCTATCGCTTCAGTCCCCTCTTTCTTTCTTTCTTTCTTTCTTTCTTTCTTTCTTTCTTTCTTTCTTTCTTTCTTTCTTTCTTTCTTTCTTTCTTTCTTTCTTTCTTTCTTTCTTTCTTTCTTTCTCTCTCTCTCTCTCTCTCTCTCTCTCTCTCTCCCTCCCTCCCTCCCTCCCTCCCTCCCTTCCTTCCTTCGCCAAACCTGGTAGTGTTTAGGGCTTACTCCAGACTCTGCACTCAGGGATAACCTCTGGCAGGGCTCAAACCCAGTAACAATTCCTATTCCGTTCTGCTCCTTTGATGTTGATGCTCAGTTGTCTCATCAGAAAAGTCCAGATTAGCGCATATGCTGCCTGAGCCCATATGCTGCTTTCGCTCACGTGGCCGAGCACATGCGGTACCCGAGCACATGTGTCGCCCGCATCTCCCCCCTTGAGATGTGGACTTTCATGCCTTCGTGTCTAGTGCCAGGATGTGTGTAGGGCCCTCTCCATATTGGAGAAGCCCACGTTCTCTCTTGAGCGCATTACTCTTACTACTTTCTTGTCCGCTTATCCCTTCCACCCTCCCTAAAAAACCTCTAAATAAAATCTGTTTGCTTCAAAAAAGAAAAAAAAGAAAGAAAAGTCCAGATTAAAGGGAGCAGGAGAGAGAGGCGCTTGTCTTACACGTGTCTGAGCTGGGTTGTCCCTGTGGTCTCTTGGGCACCTCAGGAGGCACTTCTTTCTTTCTTTTTTCCCCCTGCTTTTTGGGTCACTCCCGGAGATGCACAGGGGTTACTCCTGGCTCTGCACTCAGAAATTCCTCCTGGCGGTGCTCAGGGGACCAAATGGGACGCTGGGAATCAAACCTAGGTTGGCCGCGTGCAAGGCAAACGCCCTACCCGCTGTGCTGTTGCCCCAGCTCCTTCTTCCTTTTTTTTTTTTTTTCTTTTTGGGTCGCACCTAGCAAAGCACAGGGGTTACTCCTGCTCTGCATTCAGGAATTATCCCTGGTGGTGCTCGGGGGACCATATGGGATACTAGGATTCAAACCTGGGTCAGCTGTGTGTAAGGCAAATGCCATATCCGCTGTGCTATCGCTCTAGCCCCTTTTCTTCCCTTTTTTTTTTATTTTAAAGTTTTATTTTCATAAGGTTGTTCACGTTAATTGATTAACATTCAATATTTCAACACCAGTCTCACCACCATCACACCTCCCCAACACCATTATTTTGAATTTTCCCACCACCATTCAAGCATGCCTGCTACAGGCAGGTACTAGATAATTTATTTTCTATTGCTTATTTATGAATATCATGAGAAGCCGCACAGCTTCGTGTTCTCGAGGAGACATTTCTTCTTAATGCAGAGCCAGGAGTGACTGTGACCCAACGCAAACAAACAAATAAATAAATAAATAAATGGGACCGGGATCATCTAGGAAGACTGGATTCAGGATGGATCGAGGGTTTGCTCTTTGCAGGAAAGGAGAGGCCTTACCCAGGACTTATAGGCTCTTGTCTCCCTCGCAGAAAGGAATATCCAGAGTAGACGAGCAGTGATCGTCTACTCCGATCACTGATCTTATTTGAGTTTTTAGGAAAGGGAAGAAGGGAGAGAATAATGAGAGAGTAACGTGCTCAAGGGGGCTTTTCTCCAAAGGTGGAGAGAGCCCCAGTGCCCATCGAGAGGCCACGTGGGCACAAGCAGCCACGGGCTGGGGGACCACGTGCGCGCCCTTCCTTTGCCCAAGGTGGCTTTCACGGGGTTTCTCCAACCTGCCCCACCAAGTCCGTTGCTAGGCTGCTCTCCAAGGGGGCTGAGTCGGGAGTGGTCAAGGCCTTCTTTGAAGTTTCTTTTCTGCCTTTTGTTCCTGGTTGGAGCTGCTCTGGGAGGGGCGTCCAGCCTCCTCTGGGTCTGTTTGCTGGTGCCAGGACGATCTTATCAGGCCTAGGCCTTCATTCTCGAAGCTTTGGGGCCACTGGATTTATTACTTCTCAGAAATTCCATTGCCCTGGGGGCCTGCTCCTATCTACCTGTCTGCATCAGTAGGGGTAGGAGAGCAGGTATGCTTGTGAGTTTTGGATTTTAACTTTTTAAATCAATTTTTAAATTATTATTATTATTATTATTTTTTGCGTCACACCCAGCAATGCACAGGGGTTACTCTTGGCTCATGCACTCAGGAATTATTCCTGGCGGTGCTTGGGGGACAATATGGGATGCTGGGAATTGAACTCGGGTCAGCTATGTGCAAAGCAGACGCCCTACCCGCTGTGCTATCGTTTTAGCCCCAATTATTATTTTTTTATCGAATCACTGTGAGATACAGTTACAAAGCTTTCATGTTTGAGTTTCAGTCATACAATGATCAAACACCCATCCCTCCACCAGTGCACATTTTCTGCCACCAATGTCCCCAGTATCCCTCCTATCCCCCATCCCACCCCACCCCCTGCCTTTATGGCAGACAATTTCCCTCTTACTCTCTACTTTTGGGCAGTATGGTTTGCAGTACAGATAGTGAGAGGCCATCACATTTGGTCCTTTCTCTACTTCCAGCACACATCTCCCATCCCGAGCCATCCCTCCAACCATCATTGACTTCGAGATTCCTTCTCTATTCCAGCTGCCTTCTCCCCAGCTCATGAGGCAGGCTTCCAACCATGGAGCAGTCTTCCTGGTCCTTGTCTCTCCTGTCGTTGGGTGTTATGTTACTTTTATTTAGAAGCAAGCCAGGCTGGGCTAGTGAGTGCTCAGTGGGCAGAGGACATGGTCTGTATGCACAGGCCCAGTTTGGAGTCCTGAGTCTCAAGGTTCCTGAACACCACAGGGAATGACCTCTGAGCACAGCTGGGAATAGCCCCAGAGCACTGCCCAGTGTGGCCTCAAGCTCTCCTCCCTGTCCCCAGACCCCTTCCCCCCTCCACACAAAAAAATCAAAAATACCAGCCAGACTGGGCCAGAGAGAGCTCAGCAGGCGGGAGCACCTGCTTTGCATGCAGGAGGTTCAGATTTGACCCTTGGAACTGCTTGGTGCCCGAGTACTGAGCAGGAGCGGCACCACTGGGCTTGGCCCAGATCAGAAATGAAAACCAGGGGCTGGAGTGATAGTACAGTGGGTAGGGCGTTTGCCTTGCACGCGGCTGACCTGGGTTCGATTCCCAGCATCCCATATGGTCCCCTGAGCACTGCCAAGGGTAATTCCTGAGTGCAGAGCCAGGAGTAACCCCTGTGCATCGCTGGGTGTGACCCAAAAAGCAAAAAAAAAAAAAAAAAGAAAGAAATGAAAACCAGCGCACACGCAAATCCAGACACGACCTTCCACGGAGACCCCTGTCCTATCACGTAGTAGTTATTGAACCGCTGCTTCAACGTGGCATCAGACTTTTGCATTGGAAAGAGAGTCTTTGGTGAAGAGTGCAACTACTTGTAAACGTATCATCATCATCATCATCATCCCGTTGATCGTCAAATTTCTCGAGCGGTCTCAGTAATGTCTCCATTCGTCCTAGCCCTGAGATTTTAGAAGCCTCTCTTTACTTGGCCTTTCCCAACATTGGTAAACTATTTTGAGCATTAGTGATGCATTTGTAAACTAATTTGAGAAAATCTAGGATACTTAGGACTTATTTCCTGATGCAAATTTCTTTTATTTGTTTTGGTTTGGGGGCCCCACCTGGCAATGCTAAGGGTTTACTCCTGACTCTGTGCTCAGGAATCACTCCTGGTGGTGTTTGGGGGCCATAATGGTGAGCCAGGGATGGAGCCTGGCCCGGCTGTGCAGGGCAAGTGTCCTACTGCTGGACTATTGCTCTGGCCCTTGGGATGGAAATTTCTTGAGATGGGGCTGGAGCGATAGTACAGCAGGTAGGGCGTTTGTCTTGCACACGGCTGACCATCGCTGGGTGTGACCCAAAAAGCAAAAAAAAAAAAAAAAAAGTGAAGGGTCACACCCAATGATGCACAGGGGTTACTCCTGGCTCATGCACTCAGGAATTATTCTGGCGGTGCTCAGGGGACCATATGGGATGCTGGGATTCGAGGATGCTGGGATTCAAACCTGGGTCAGCCCGTGCAAGGCAAATGCCCTACCCTCTGGGCTATTGCTGCAGCCCCCAAGAAAACTTCTTGTGACATTCTGTAACTTCTCTCTTTCTGTTTCTAGGCCAACTGTGATCAGTATAAATTGCCAGGCTGTCCCAGGGACTTTAACCCTGTCTGTGGAAGTGACATGACCACTTACCCTAATGAGTGCACTCTGTGCATGAAAATCAGGTACCACTTCACAGTAGCAACTGGCTGAGGTTTCTTTAGGGTTTTTTTTTTTTTTTTTTTTTTGCTTTTTGGGTCACACCTGGCAGTGCTTAGGGGTTACTCCTGGCTCTGTACTCAGGAGTCACCCCTGGCGGTGCTCAGGGGACCATATGGGATGCTGGGAATCGAACTCAGTTCGGCCACGTGCAAGGCAAACGCCCTACCCGCTGTGCTATCGCACCAAGCCCCTCTTTAGTCCTTTTCTTGGCTTTTCTATTACATAGGAAATAATAGTGATTTTGGGGGGCCACACTCAGCTGTGCTCAGAGTTTACTTCTGACTCTGCACTCAGGGATCATTCCTGGTGATGCTTGGGGGATCACATGGGGTGCAGTGAACCCCTGGGTTTTCTGAGTGATATGTTGGGGTAAGTGCCTGCCCCACAGTGTTTTTGGAGTTTCTTTTAAAAAACCAGTATTAGCTTTGAAGAGTTCAGGGGTTAAGGTGCTGCCTTGCACCGGCACCTCCACTGGGAGCAGCCCTCGCTCTGTGGGTGTGGCCCCAAGCCCCTCCCACCCCCCAAAAAATCCAAGTCGGAAGGAAGCTATTGTAATGGGTAGTGGCATGGCATTTTTCTACTTCTTTTTTTTTTTTTCTTTTTGGGTCACACCCAGCGATGCACAGGGGTTATTCCTGGCTCATGCACTCAGGAATTACTCCCAGGCGTGCTCGGGGACCATATGGGATGCTGGGAATTGAACCCAGGTTGGTTGCATGCAGGGCAAACGCCCTACCCACTGTGCTATCACTCCAGCCCCCCTTCTTTTTATTGTTTTGTTTTTTGGGTCACACCTGGCCATGTTTGGGTTACTCTTGGCTCTGCACTCAGGAATCACTCCTGTCAGTGCTTAAAGATGCTGGGGATTGAACCCCAGGGCCAGCCACGTGCAAGGCAAGCACCCTGCCCGCCCTACTATCCCTTTGGCCTGGTCTTTTTATTTCTCGCTCCCCCTGAGCTGTACTCTACAGTGATCTCTAGTATCATTTCTGAAAATGATACCCAGACTAGCAGGCATGTGGCACTGTGCCTACCCAGGTTGGCTCTAGAGGGAGGGCATATGTGTTAGTGGGGATCAAACTCAGGGACTTTCAAGTGTCAGCATGTACCCTGGTCCCTGAACTATCTCCCCAGCCCATGACACAAATAGTGTGCTAGTGTCCATGTGCTAAGCAGTCAGTGTGGACCCTACTTTTGTTTATGGGCCACACCTGCCGGTGCTCGGAGGCTACACCTGGCTCTGCTCAGGGGTCACCCCTGGTGGTGCCAGGGTTCGAACCAGAGTTGGACCACAGCCCCACGCTAGACAAACACCTTCCCCTCTGCACGATTCTCCGGCTCTAACCTATGTGTTTTTTGGTGGCTCAATTCATAGGGAAGTTGCTCAAAATATTAACATAATCCGCAGCGGGCCGTGCTGATGAAGCAGTCTACGGACGACACGAGAAACCACTGTTGGCTGCGGGCAGAAGAACTTCATTCCCTTCCCTTTATTCTTTTGCTGCTTTCTTTTGCATGAGAGTTCTTAACCCACATTTTCTGAGAGGAGGTGTGGAGACAACCATGTGCAGTGACGCAGAATTAAACAGAAAACAAAACAAAACAAAAAACCCAATCCCCCCAAAAACCAACCCAAACCCATAAAACCCTTTGCTTCTTGGCAGTGTTTGACCCTTGAGGTCGGTGCACTGCCCATATGACCCGGGATTGCTTTACTTAATTGCAATAAAGTCAGTATTGTGTTCAGTGGCTGCTGTTCTCTGTTGAATGTTCGTTCTCGCCAGCAGCCTCTCGCATTTTGCTGAGGCAAAGGCAGATTTCACTCCGCGAGCCATGCGAAACCTTTGTTGACATCAGCATTTCTTCTGGAGCCTTTGGGTTTGGTGGTTCTTTCCCACTCGTGTGGGATCAAACCAAGGTTCTCCCTCAGGTGAGTGAGGCACACACTTTCCCACTGAGGTACATCCCCGAAAGGCAAGATTTAGTTTGATCATTCTTTCCCCAGTTTTTTGATCATGCATTTGTGTGTGGTCGGATACAGTACCCTGAGCATGCATTTGTGTGTGGTCAGATACAGTATTCTGAGCATGCATTTGTGTATGGTCGGGTACAGTATCCTGAGCATGCATTTGTGTGTGGTCGGATACAGTATTCTGAGCTTGCATTTGTGTATGGTCGGATACAGTACTCTGAGCTTGCATTTGTGTATGGTCGGGTACAGTACTCTGTTGTTTGTTCTCCCGAGGGAGGGGTGAAGGTGTGGAATGACACACAAGTAGCGCCAGACCCTTCCCAGCTTGTTGCTCGGCGTATGCTCCTTATGGTGCTCAGGGGGCCGTATGCATCCGGGGGTCCCTCATGCATGCACTTCAGCCCATAGAACTCACCCCTCTGCCTGGCATCTGGCAGATGACTGCAAAATACTTAGAGCTGACTTTAGCCAGAATTGGTGACCTCAAACATGTAAGTAAAACTATACATTAAAGGGGCTGGAGAGATAGTACAGTGGGTAGGTCGCTTGCCTTTCGTGCAGTTGACCCGGGTTTGATCCTCAGCACCCCATATATTCCTCCCTGAACCCCTCCAGGAGTAATTCCTGAGTGCAAAGCCAGGAGTAACCCCTGAGCATTGCCAGATGTGGAGAAACACACACACACACACACACACACACTGCACACACACACTGATGGGCTTAACTGCAGAAGTAAAGACATTTGCTTTGCATGAGGCTGGGAAGGCAACAGCGGTTTGAAGGTTTGAATCCTGCACCACATCTGGTCCCCTAAGCGCCACCAGGTGTGGTCCCTGAACACAGAACAGGAGTGGCCCCTAAGGGTTGCTCACTCCTCCCCCCCCAGTGGAGTGGTTTCTCATCACTCCAAATAAACACACTAGATCCAATCCAGTTATATTCCAATATAGTTTTCTTATGGGTTAATGCAGGAATTTGGCTTTTTTCTCCCTAAAGAGAGGCGGCTCTCAGTCTGGGCGAGTTCCTCCGGGGCACATCGGGTTCATATCTGGAGGCAATTTTGGTGCAGACCGAAGCCTTTGACCACATGTGTGCGGGCACCAGGCCTCGCCCGGTGGTGCAGCCATCAGTAAGCTGCTCAGCCCCGGGGCCCCTTGTGCTGAGCCTGAGAACTGGCTTCAGAGTCTGGCGCCACGGAAACGACGGCGACATGGTTTTCGCTGGCGAAATGAGACGCTTCCCGCAGAGACGGTCATGTCTATTTCAGTATTTCAGTAGCCGAGTAGGGGCAGGGATAAAGTTTGGGGCGGTGGTCAGCTAGAGCCATCTGAATTCTGATTCTCGCACTTGTGCTTCAGATTTTACTTATTTTTGTGTGCCATATTGATTTTTCTTTTGAAGTGGGGAGCGGGGTATCCCAAGGTTGTGTGCAGGATATCTGGGGGCCCCTCCCAGGGATTCTTGGCCAACCAAGCGCTGATGATGAGACGCTGCCTGGGCCTTGGGTACCGGAGTCATTGTCACCCAGCTCACCTCCGTATGTGCGCGGACTCCAGAGCGGCACCCGGCAAGGCTGGGGAGCTGCCCGGTGCTGGGGTTTGGGCCAGGGGCAGCTGCTTGCCAAGTCAGGTGCCTTGACCCGTGGACCATCTTTCCATACCCTGCTTCAGTCGTCCTCCCTTTTGGGGGGCCATGCCTAGTGGGGCCGTGGCTGCTCCTGGATCTGAGCTGGGAGGTTGCTTCCGGGTGTGCTTGGAGGACCAGCTCCTGCCTCCACGCACCCACTCAGGCGTCTCTCTGAGCTTGCTCTGCTTTTCTCATCTGGAAGATGGGGGTATTCGCCTAACGCAAGGAGCTGCTGTGAGCTCTCTTGCATTGAGCTCAGTTCCAGGTAGGATTGGAACCACCAAAAGAGTAAGACGCCCCCCTTGGAAAGAAGGGAGGTTTGCAGAGGTTGATGTAGGCAAGTAGATGGGGAAGGGCCCCCAGGGCAATGGAATTTCTGAGAAGTAATAAATCCAATAGCCCCTGCAAGAATGAAGGCCTGGGCCTGATAAGATCTTCCTGGCGCCAGTAAACAGACCCCAGAGAAGGCTGGACCACAACCCCTCCCCCCACTGAAGCTCCAGCAGGAACAAAAGGCCAGAAAAGGAATTTCAAAGAAGGCCTTGACCACTCCCCGACTCAGCCTCCTTGGAGACCGCCTTAGCAATGGACTCTGACCTAGGGAGAAGCCCCTCCCCCCTCCCCCGTTGGGGCAGTTTGGAGAAACCCTGGGAAAGCCACCACCTCGGACAAAGGAAGGGCGCACGCACGCGTGGTCCTCAGCCCACGGCTGCTTGTGCCCACGTGGCCGAGCACATGTGGCGCCTGAATCTCCCGTCTCGAGATGGGTCCTTCATGCTTCCCTGCCTGCTGCTGGCGTGTGCGCGGGGGCTCGCGCAGTCTCTGGTGCAGCCTGTGCCCTCCCCTGCGCACGTGACCCTCCCTTCGCTCTCCCTCCTTCCCCTTCCTGAAAGCCTCCAAATAAAACCTGTTTCACTTCACTGCCCGTCTCCTCCTGAAATTCCTTTCCGTGAGAAAGACAGAGAACCTGGAAACCCTGGGGAAGGCCTAGGACTCACTTCCCAAACTTTGTCAGGCCTGACCTCCCCAGCCCGTCTCGGCAGAGGAGGGTTGGGAGAAAGTGACCGTCTCTCCCTCTGCCTCACTTCAGCCACCTGTGGGGGGTCCAGCGGCTTCGAGGCCAGTGGACCCGCCTGAGGTTGCAGAGTGTGCCTGGTGGCAGCCTGGACTCAGCCCGGCTCTCCAAGTGCTCACTTCTCTGCAAGGAAATGGAGCAGAGCCCACAGCACGGGCAGTTCTATATAAGATAAACATGCCACCAAGTCATGTCCAGTAATTATTTTTGGCTTAAAAGTTTTATAGAAGTTGGTTAAATGGGGCTGGAGTGATAGCACAGCGGGTAGGGGGTTCGCCTTGCATGTGGCTGACCCAGGTTCGATTCCCAGCATCCCATATGGTCCCCCGAGCACCGCCAGGAGTAATTCCTGAGTGCAGAGCCAAGAGTAAATCCTGTGCATCGCCGGGTGTGACCCAAAAAGCAAAAACAAACAAACAAACAAAAAAAGTAGGTTAAGTATATGTCCTCGTAGGAAAAGTCATAAAAGTACTAGGAGGTACCAGAAAATGAAAAAGGAGAGACATGCACATTCCCATACAAGTCATCCACACAACACACATAGAGTAAACTTTTATAGAACATTTTTTCTTCCATTTATATATGTATTTATATTTCACATCAATATACGTAGCTTTTTAAAAAAGCACTGAAGTATTACTGTGCTTTTATCTTTTTTGATCTGGACTTTAATTTTCTTGTTTTTGGGGGGCCACATCTGGCAGTGCTCAGAGATTACTCCTGGCTCTGCACTCAGGAATCACTCCTGGTGGGGTTTGGGGGACCATATGGAATGCCGGGGGCCAAACCCGGGCCGGCCATGTGCAAGACAAATGCCCTCCCCGCTGTGCTATCCCTTCAGCCTCTAATTTCGTTGTTTGGAATGGGAAGAAACCAACCCAAACTAGCTTTAGCTGAAACAGGGAATTGGTTGTTCCATGGAATCCTGCTGCAGGGGAGAGAGGGGAGGGCAGGGCCAGAGAGAGTGCCTGGCCAAGAGGGACCCCCTCCCCCCATGCTCTTCATCTCCGTCTTTCCCAGCAGAGACAGCTTCCTTCATAGGCCAGCGTCACTGCCAGTGGGGAAGGAAAGCGGGCAGCCCACATCCCATTCTAGGGGCTTCCTGAGGTCACGGGAAACCCCTGGCGGAAAATAAAATCGAGTCTCAACATCTTACTAGCGGAGAAGAGGGTGGCTCCTCTGGACAAAGACCCTGGTTGGCTCCTGGTGAACCACACACATGCCCTTTATGGGACCACCACGAGCTCAGAGCAAGTTCAGGTGAGCTCTGTTGGGGCAGGAGACTGGCTGCGCTGTTTCAGGGGAAAGCAAGTAGAAGCTAAAAATAGATGCTGACTTTTCATTGTTTGCAATTTCTAATTATTATAAAATTGAGAAATGTCTGTTGTGCCGGTGCGAGCCATGAATGATCAGAGAGAGACAGCCCAGGATAGGGTAGTGAGTTTATTAGCGGCTCTGCGCTGAGGTCCCCAGTCAGAAAAGAAAGACTCGGAGTCCCGTTTGCTGAGAGGGTCTCTCTTTTATCCTCTCAGGGTGGGCTATAATCTATGTACATTCTTCTTTTTTTTTTCTTTTTGGTTTTTTGGGTCACCCCGGTGATGTTCAGGGGTTACTCCTGGCTCTGCACTCAGGAATGACTTCTGGCAGTCCTCAGGGGACCTTACGGGATGTCGGGAATGGAACCCAGGTTGGCTGTGTGCAAGGCAAACGCCCAACCCGCTGTGCTAGGCTCGGGCCCCTCTACATACATTCTTTCTTTTGCTTTTTGGGTCACACCCAGCAATGCACAGGGGTTACTCCTGGCTCTGCACTCAGGAATCACTCTTGGCGGTGCTCAGGGGACTATATGGGATGCTGGGAATTGAACCCGGGTCAGACACGTGCAAGGCAAATGCCCTACCCGCTGTGCTATCACTCCAGCCCCTCTACGTACATTCTTATCAGTAAACAGGAGATACAGAGGTAATTGGCAAAAGAAAAAACAATCACTGCGTCCTTCCCACATGGTCCGGCCTTCTGGTGCCCAACAGGAAAACAGCTGGCTCCAACATATCTTGCCCTCTGGTGCGGCCTCCAGGTACCGCATCTGTGGGGCCCAGTACACCCCCATAAATCGGGTGGGCTGATGGGCCCTGTAACTCTGTTAACTGGGGTCATAAAAGGAATGTTTGTCCCTCCCTTCTCTTGTTTAATTTAGGGGGTCAGTTTCAGTTTCTCAGTCCCCATCACATTTTCTTAATTATTCATTACAATTTCATAACTCTCATTGCATACAGCTTCTTAGTGGTCATTGCAATGTCCATATTGTTTTCCAAAAGGGTTGGAACAGTTGACATTCCCACGGGCAGTGCATGAGGGTTCCTTTCTTCCCCATATCCATGCCAACACTCACTGTTTCGGGTTTTTTTGTGGGGCGTGCTAGTCTCAGAGGTATAATGTGGTATATCATTGCTGTTTGGTTTGCACTTCCTAGATGATAAGCTATGTAGAGCATTTGTTTTTTCATACACATATGGTAGGCCATCCATATGTCATCTTTGAGGACATTTCTGTTCATCTCTCCCCCCCACCCATTTTTTTTTTGGGGGGGGACATAGTGATGCTCAGGGCTTACACGTGGCTCCTGTGCTCAGGGATTGTTCTACTGGGGCTCAGAGGACCATATGGGGTGCCAGGGATGGAACCCGGGTGAGCCTTATGCAAGGCAAGCACCCTACCTGCTGTACTATCTCTCTGGCCCCTCCCACCCATTTTTTGAATAAGTTGTTTTGTTTTCTTGTAAAGTACTACCAGTGTTTTAAGTATCTTGGATATTAACCCCTGTCTCCCCTGACATCACCGCCCCCACCCCCCCCATGCCACTTTTTGGTTTTGTTTTTTGGTCCACACCTGGCAATGCTTACTCCTGGCTGCGTGCTCATGAATCACTCCTGGCAATGCTCAGGGGACCATAGGGGGCGCTGGAGATCAAACTTAGGTTGGCTGCTTGCAGGGCAAATGTCCGGTTTGCTGTACTATTGCTCCAGTCCCTGGACCTTAGCCCTTTAGCCATGACCTGTAGGCAAATAAGCTCTCTAGCCTGTGGGATGTGTGGTTTTATTCCGATTCTCAATCCTTTTGCAGTGCAGAAACGTCCTAGTTTGATGTATTCCCGTTTCTTTATCTTTGCTTCTGTTTGCATGGCCGTAGAAGTTTGCTGTCTTAATTTTTACAAAGCTGGGGGCTGGAGGCACTGCTTGGTGGGCTTTGGCATCTCTGCATAGAGGAGCCCTGGGTTTGTTCCTCAGCACTGCATGGGCCCCTGAACTCTTCGAGGAGTGACTCTGAGCACTGGTCCAGGAGTAGCACCCAAGCATTGTCAGTTGGAGCACAGAATCTTAAAAAAAGCAGAAACAAAGCAAAGAACAGGTTAGTGTATCCTAGCCGCCTCATCAAACTGCAGATGACAGCCGGACATGCACGGGCCTCGCCTTCCGCAGGAACCCAGCCCTCCTGTTCTGCTTTGCCTGGTGCCCCCAGCAGCGCCCTGGTCTAGGAGCAAGAGGGTCTGGGGACAAGTCTGCCACCTTCTCAGGCGTGCCGGCATCACCTGCTTTCTCACACCGACGCTCGTCTTTCAAGTGTTGGCCTTTGAGATTGTGAGCAACAGAACTTTTTTCTTGCTTTTGTTTTTGTTTTTTTAAATTGTGTTTTCTTTCTTTCTTTCTTTCTTTCTTTCTTTCTTTCTTTCTTTCTTTCTTTCTTTCTTTCTTTCTTTCTTTCTTTCTTTCTTTCTTTCTTTCTTTCTTTCTTTCTTTCTTTCTTCCTTTCTTCCTTCCTTTCTTTTTCTCTTTCTTTCTTTCTTTCTTTCTTTCTTTCTTTCTTTCTTTCTTTCTTTCTTTCTTTCTTTCTTTCTTTCTTTCTTTCTTTCTTTCTTTCTTTCTTTCTTTCTTTCTTTCTTTCTTTCTTTCTCTCTCCCTTCCTTCCTTCCCTTCCTTCCTTCCTTCCCTTCCTTCCTTCCTTCCTTCCTTCCTTCTTTCCTTCCTTCCTTCCTTCCTTCCTTCCTTCCTTCCTTCCTTCCTTCCTTCCTTCCTTCCTTCCTTCCTTCCTTCCTTCCTTCCTTCCTTCCTTTTTCTTTCTTTCTCTCTTTCTCTCTCTGTCTCTCTCTCTCTCTCTCTCTCTTTCCTTCTTTCTCTTTCTTTCTTTTATTGAATCACCATGAGATAGTTACAAAGCTTTCATGTTTGAGTTTCAGTCATACAATGACCAAACACCCATCCCTCCACCAGTGCACGTTCCCCACCACCAATGTCCCCAGTAAACCCCTGCTTTCCCCCTCCCCCTGCCTCTATGGCAGACAATTTCCTCCATACTCTCTCTCTACTTTTGGGCACTGTGGTAAGCAACAGGACCTTGGATTCAGTACAAATGTCAAGGTGGGTGATGGTTCCGGGGGTTAAACCACGAGCTCCAGCCTTGCACAGTGAGCTCTTAGGTTGCTGAGAAGTTTTCCAGCTCCCCAAATTGATTTTCTCTTTGTGGTGATGAGATCAGGTTCACATAAACACTTAGGATAAAATTAGATCTCAGACTTCTTCTGGCTTTCCTTCTGTCCCTAAGTAAAATTAGATGTCCTTATATGTAGAAAGAAAAAAAAATACATCAAACCATGAACAAAATTAAATAATTTCATGCAAAGTTTTCTCCAAAGAACATGCTACTTTTTTTTGTTTGTTTGTTTCTGTTTTGTTCTGGGGCCACACCTGGCGATGTTCAGGGGTTATTTCTTGCTCTGCGCTCAGGAATTACTTCTGGCAGTGCTGGGGGTCTATGTGGGATGCCAGGGGTCGGACCAGAGTTGACTGCCTGCAAGGCAAGTGCCTTACCTTATCTCTCCAGCCCTGCATATGCTATTTTGACACGTAAGTTATTCTAGGGATCAGAGCCATAGTACAGTGGGTAAGGCACTTGCCTTGCATGTGGCTGACATGGGTTTCATCCTGAGCATCCAATATGGAGTGATCCCTGAGTGCAGAGCCAGGAGTAAGACGCCCCCCACAACAAACAAACAAACAAAAATTATATTCCTAGCAGGACCAGGGAGATAACTCAGTGGTCTGGAGCACATGCTTTGCATGCAGGAAGCATTGGTTTGATCCCCAGCATCTCCTGGTTCTCCAGGTGCAGTGCTCAAATTGCTGGGTGTGGCCGAAAAACCAAAGAAAGAATTATATCCATTAAAAATTCAGTGAGGGGGCTGGAGTGATAGCACAGTGGGGAGGGCGTTTGCCTTGCACTCGGCCGACCCGGGTTCTAATCCCAGCATCCCATATGGTCCCCTGAGCACCGCCAGGGGTAATTCCTGAGTGAAGAGCCAGGAGTAATCCCTGTGCATCGCCGGGTGTGGCCCAAAAACAAAACAAACAAACAAAAAAATTCAGTGAGGGGGGCTGGAGCATTAGCACAGCAGGTAGGGCGTTTGCCTTGCACGCGGCCAACCCTGGTTCAATTCCCAGCATCCCATATGGTCCCCTGAGCACCGCCAGGAGTAATTCCTGAGTACAGAGCCAGGAGTAACCCCTGTGCATTGCCAGGTGTGACCCAAAAAGAAAAAAAAATTTCAGTGAGAGAGGAAGAAAGGTTGGTACTAACTTCAAAAGTCATGAGACATGATCCAGAGACTCACAAATGAATCTCAAAACCAAACAGCTCACTGCAGATGTCTTTGGACTCCAGTTATTTAAAATTTTAGAATTCCAGGGCATTTCATACTATTTTTTTTCTTTTTTATTGAATCACTATGAGATAGACCCTTAGAGACATCTCATACTATTCATAAAAAGCAATATAAAATAAATTATCTAGTATCTTTCTTTGGGGCAGGCTTGAGTGGTGGTGGGAAAATTCAAAATAACGGTCATAGGAAGGTGTACTGGCAAGCTACCCGTGGTGTATCCAATATGCCAAAAACAGTAACAAGTCTCACAATGGAGATGTTACTGGTGCCCGCTCAAACAAATCGATGAGCAACGGGATGACAGTGACAGTGACAGGAAGGTGTAATGATGGTAGAATTGGTGCTGAAGTATTGAATGTACTCAATTGTTGTGAACAACTTTATGAAAAATAAAAAGTCATGAGATACTTGAAACGGACAAATTCAAGTGCTGTAAGTAGCACTGTCGTGGAATAATTCTTGTGTATCACCACCAGGGGGCAGTGCATCCCAGGAAACTGCCAGCAACTCAAGTTGCTGACTCCAGCTCAAGGACGCTGAAGCATCTTTATTTTATTTTTATAATTTACTTTTGTCGGTGGCTCAAACCTAGGGGTCTCATAGACACAAAGTGCGTCCTCTGCCCCTGAGCTATATCTTTGGCTCCTCCTTAGAATCTTCTTCCTTGAAAGGCTTTAAGTGCAATGGAACAGAGCAGGTGCTGCCGTAACCGTGGGGATCACAGACCTCGGTAAAAAATGGGAAATAAGTGGAAAACGTTTTATCAAGGGAGGCAGGGCTGGGTCAGGAAACCCTCACTGAAATTTGGGAAGTCGTTGAAGAGGAGGGTTCAAATTTAGCTGACCAGCGAGTAGAGCTCCAGGGCAGGGAGGGCCTATAGGAGGCGCTACCCTGGGGCCAGCATGCTTGTTTGTTTGCTCTCCCAGTTGATGCTTGGGGCGACTCCCCGCTCCTGTGCTCAGTGGTCACTCCTGGCGGGCCATGAGGGGCTGGTACTGAATTGAGGCAGGCAGGTAGATAGGGAAGGGCCCGTGATAATGAAATTCCTGGGAAATAATAATAAAAACCAATAACCGTGAAGCTGCAAAAAGCTCACTAAATCCTTGAGGCTGCAGAAAAGCTCACCTACGAGCACAGAATTATGGTCTGATGAAAGGCTCCTGGCACCAGTGACAGAACCTTAGAGCCAGGCCCCTATGGAGCCAGAGACGGCAATTAAGGACTTGAAGGAGATTCACCAAAAACTTCAAAGCTGTTCCTCGGTGACAACACCTGATCAACCCCCACCTCTGGCAGAAGACTCCACACCAAGGCAACTTGCAGCGTGGCCCAGGTGGTCCTTAGCATCACATCCTCAGACCCTGACATTGATTTTTTTTTCTTTTTGGGTCACACCTGGCGATGCACAGGGGTTACTCCTGGCTCTGCAATCAGGAATTACTCCTGGCGGTGCTCAGGGGACCATATGGGATGCTGGGATTCGAACCCGGGTCAGCCGCGTGCAAGGCAAACGCCCTACCCGCTGTGCTATCGCTTCAGCCCCATCAGACCCTGACGTTGAAACTGTGTCTCCTGCACACTTGGAAATGACTGAGAATTGCTGGGAGTGATCTCTGGGCTCTCTGAACGCTGCTGGGGATGCCCCCAAATAAATAAGATCAAGAAGCAGAGCCTAGTCCAGTGGGCAGGCGCTTGCCTTGCACGTGGCAAACCCGTGTTTGATCCCCGTCATCCCATACGCTCCCCCGAGCCCACCAGGAGTGATTTCCTGAGTGCAGAGCCAGGAGGAAGCCTGGAGCATCACCAGGTATGGCTCCAAAAACGAATGAACAAACCTAATAAAATGTCAAGTTCATTTGGTTCGGTTCATTTCGCTGGGTTCAATCTGGTTTAAAAAACAAAGAAGCAAATTGCTGGACAACGACCGCGGTAAGGAGAGGGTTTGCGTGTGAGAGACGTAC
The DNA here is from genome assembly GCF_027595985.1 of Sorex araneus. Taxonomy (NCBI): domain Eukaryota; kingdom Metazoa; phylum Chordata; class Mammalia; order Eulipotyphla; family Soricidae; genus Sorex; species Sorex araneus. The sequence goes on along the minus strand of NC_073306.1, from coordinate 184,116,964 downwards.
AGACTCTCCTGGTCACAGGCTGGAATATTTCGGAGATTCTCCGGAATCGGGATGGCATGGACTCGCCCCGGACATCTGCCCTCTGGAGGGCCGGGACTGGAGAGCGGCCAGCGCCTTTTCATCCTTCCCTTTTATAGCTGCTGCTGTAAAAACACCCCCACCATGTGAATGTGTAATTACTGCCAGTGTTTTTCACACGCCCTGCTGGCACTTGTAAACCGTGGTGAAACTCGTTTGGGAGACCACCTGCTTGAGCATCCCAGGGCGCCCAAGCACTTGATGTGAAAAATAGTCTGAGGCAACCTGTGAGCAGTTTCTGCTGTTGCTGCTTGGGGAGGGGGGGGGCAGGGGGTGGGGAGGGGGGAGGGGAGTGAAGGCTGTGGGGTTCATGTGGCAATACCCCGAAGATCGGTGGTGGTGGTGGGGGGGGTTTGTGTCAGATTTCCCCAGCTTTTCTCTTTTTGGGCAGAGGGGCCCTACCCAGCAATGTTCAGGGGTTACTCTTGGCTCTGTTCTCAGAAATTACTCCTGGTGGCTTTCGGGGACTGTGTGCAAAGCAGGTTACTCTATCCTCAGGACTATCTCGCTGGCCCTAGATTTTCCCAGCTCTGAAAGTTCCACTTTTTAGGAATCCCCGTTAGCCTTAGACAAACTGGAAAATTTCAGAAGAAAACAAGGGCCCTTGGGCTGGGCATCATTGCAAAGTATAGAAGAAATGAACCGCTGTTGAGTCTTTCCTAGGAAGGGGACACACGTATTCCTACTGTTGATGCAGTAGGAACAGGGACTAAACCAGCACACAGTGGAACCCGAATGCGTGACAGCTCATGGTAAATGACGCTGCGGCGTGGAGAAAGGCCGAGTCAATTCTCCACCCCAGCAGCTGCTCTGCAAATAGAGCTGAGCGCAAAGAGGCAGCCTCACTGAGAATGGGAAACTTCCTAAAAAAAAAATCCTCCGGGGAGAAGAGGTGGGCTTTTGAAATAGCGGTGAGAGAGCGGGGCAGCAATCCACCCCCCTCCAAATAGGTCCTTGGTCAAAAGGCCATTTCCTGGAGGGCCCCCGAAGGCAGAAGAAAGAGTGGCTCTGGAGAGAGATTGGCACTCGAGTATCTCCCTTACCGTCTTCTCCGAGGGATCATCTAAATCATGGGGAAGGCAGAATTCATTCATTCATGAGTATAGTTCGGTTTTTACGTCATCAGTGGTGTTTTGGGGGCTCACCTCTGGTGGTGCTGGGGGTGGGGAGGGGCACACAGGTGCCAGGGACCTAACCCTGGTCTCCTAGGGGTCAAGCCTGGGCTCACCCCAGGGAGCCTGACATCTCCATCCCAGGCTGAACTGAAGTTGCGTTAGTGCATCCTTTTGGGATTACCTTCCTAACTGCTCCGTGTAGCCGAGCACTGACAGATGCCGTCTGAGCCTATCTGTGCTTCCTCGGCTCTGCTGGGTCTCACCTATGTACAGGCACCTAATACGCTTCTTTTTACTTTTCCTCTTACCTGCCTAATATTTGTTCTGATCAGTTTTCTAGCCTCCAGAGAACCCAAGGATGAGCCAGCGTAATAAGACAGCAGGTAGGGGATGTGCCTTGCACACAGCCAACCCGGGTGGGTTTGATCCTTGACATCTCACTTGATCTCCCAGCAGGGCCACGAGTAATTCCTGAGTTCAGGAGCCTAGAGTGACCCCTGGGCATTGCTGGGAGTGACCCAAAAAAGGGGGGAAGAAAAGAAAAGAAACCAGTGGGGTACAGGATGCTTTCTTTGTGGCAGCTAGAGTTGGGAGGAGGCGGGGCACAGAGCTAGCTAGCTAAGGGCGAGCCCCAGGGCCCTGAATTCAGCAGAATAGGGATTGTGTTTGGGATCCCACACTTGCCTCCTCTCTCCTGCTTGCCATCGTAAAACGAAAGGTCAAAGCTAGATATCTGAAAGGTCAAAGCTAGACATCCCTGAGGGGCTGGAGCGCTGGTGCAGCGGGGAGGGTGTTTGCCTTGCACACGGCCAGCCTGGGCTTAATCCCGGGTGTCCCATGTGGTCCTCTAGCATGCCCGGAGTAATCAATTCCTGAGTGCAGAGCCAGGAGTCATCGCCGAGCATCGCTGGGTGCGACCCAAAAATCGACAGACCCTGAGCAGTACACCTGGACGAATGCAGGAGAGAATGCGACCGGGAGAGGGAGCGGAGCGGGAGATACGGGACTAAGGCAGGCGGGAGACGTTGGTGCAGATCCCCTAGTGACTTTTCACCCATAATTTTAATAACAAACATGCGGGGGTGGGGAGAATGTATGTAACATGCTCATGAGACAGGGGACCCGAGTCCGGGCCTGATTCCACACTGGGCGTGCACCCAGAGGACCATCAGCTCCACAGGCAGCTAGAGATCAGAGTGGGGGTGGGGTGTGTGTGTGAGGGGCTCTTCCTGCTCCCTGAGCTTGGAAGCTCTGAAGATACCAGCAGGCCCGGCTCTCCCCATGCCTCCCTGCGGCCTGAGGGAGGGGTGGGCGGAGATAGCTTAGAGGGCTGGCACCCGAGCTGCATGTGGGAGTCCTGTGTTAGATCCCCTACCCTGCAGATCCCTCCCTCGCTCTTTTCACCCCCACCCCAGCACCAAGCCCAGGTAGCCCCAAGCACTGCTGGGGCCTTGGAGATGGTACAGCCACTAAGGCACTTGCACGGGGTCAGTCCCCGGCATCCCACATGGTCCCCGGAGTACTGCCACGAGTGACTTCTGAGTGCAGAGTCAGGAGTATCCCCTTAGCATCCCCAGACCAAAAAAAAAAAAAAAAAGACCGCTCTGTTGTGTGAGGAAATACTCGCCCTCATCCTAAATCTTTAGGTTTCCAGATCTTACCGATGCCCCAGTTAACCCTGCTTCTCCTTCAGGGTTTTGTCACAAGGCCCTCAAGTCAAAGATCTCTTTCCCAATACCGAGGTGTTGTAATTGCCAAGATCCTCTCCCACTGCTGCCCCACAATGACACAGTGATGGATTAATGGGTCGGGAGACAGCCTTACTGGTCACTAGCCATCAGGCCGCAGGACGCTGGGCTCAGGTGCTTGGAGCAGCCATAGTGTCCTCATGCCCACAAAAGCTGGTGTTTTTTTTTTTTCTTTTTGGGTCACTTGGGGATGCTCAGGGGTACTGCAGTCAGGAATTACTCCTGGTGGTGCTCGGGGGATCATATGGGATGTCGGGGATCAAACCTGGGCCGGCCGTGTGCAAGGCAAATGCCCTATGTGCTGTACTATCTATCCCTCCGGCCCCACAAAAGCGGTTTTTGTAGGAAAGGAGAAGAGGGAAGCACCTTTCCGTAAAGAGAGGGCTGCTGACCCATGATTCTAGAATGATCTATAAACTCCCACCCGAGTTTGTCTCCTGAGGCATACTTCCTGGGTACCTGCAAAAAGACTTCTGCTGATGTCCACCCACTTACCCTTGAGGACAAGAGAAGGGGGGTTTTCTCAACATTTTCTTTCTTTCTTTTTTTATTTTTTTCCCTCTTTTTGGGTCACACCCAGCAATGCACAGGGGTTACTCCTGGCTCTGCAGTATGGAGTAACTCTGTGTGGTGCTTGGGGGAACCATATGGGATGCTGGGAATCGAACCCGGGTCGGCCACGTGCCAGACAAATTGCCCTACCCGCTGTGCTATTGCTCCAGCCCCTCAACATTTAAAAAAAATTTTTTTTAACTTTTATTTAATTTAAAAAAATTTTCATTTTCCTTGTTTTAAATTGATTGAGAGTCTGTAGTTTACACTACTGTTAATAGTGGTTTCTCGTTCTTGACATGTTTTCTGTCATCCATGCATACACAGTTTTCTGGTATCAAATTCAGCTCTTAATCTGGCATAGGCTGGTCTCAATTTCATGTAGCATTTGATTTTATGCACCAGATAAATGAATGGAATAAAAAAAAATCCCCCCCAAATCCCCAAACAATCGGAGGAAGATTGCCAGCCGTTCCCCACCCCCAGCCCTCCAGCCCAGGGAAAGCGGACTCTAAACAGGAAGTCAGGGCCCAGCATCCTGCGGGGCGCAGCTGTGTGGACAGTCCCTGAAGCCCTGCGGCCCAGCCCAGCGTGCGGGTTTGAGAGCGAGGGGCTGCCTCCCGCCACTGTCCGCCCCCGCAGCAACACTGCGGACTCTTGGGTCCCAGCGCGGGGAAAGGAGCTGGGAGCAGGAACTCACAGCACTGGCCGCTGTACCTCCGGGCTTCCCAGAGCTCCCGGGATGAGGTCAGACTCTGGCAAGAGGTGAAGATTTGGGCCTCGAGTGGTCTCATGGTTTTCTGAGTCAGTTGAGGCCAGATGAGCGTTTCTGCGCCCCTGCGTGTGTCGTACTGCAGTTTCATGGGATTATTGAAAATAACCTTATGTACGGGATTTCCTTTGATTTCCTCCTCTCTCCTTTACTTAAGATAGTAAGAGCTCTTTTACTTAAGATAGTAGGAGCAGAGGGCTCGTTAGACCAGCCCGGCTGCAGAGTGCTTTCACCTTGACCTGTACAGGGCACCTGCCCCCTTATCTTTTTGCTTTTTTTTGGGGGGGGTCACACCCAGCGATGCACAGGGGTTACTCCTGGCTCTGCACTCAGGAATTACTCCTGGCAATGTTTGGGGGACCATATGGGATGCTGGGAATTGAACCCAGGTCGTCCGGGTGCAAGGCAAACGCCCTACCCGCTATTCTATAGCTCCAGTCCCTCCCCCCAACCCCCATCTTTTGGATTGTTTGCTTTCCCCAACGGTACCACGACCACTCCCCTCCCTGGCCCCCTGCAGCTGTCCCAGCCCAAGAGGGGCGATATGTCTCTTGAATAAACTTACAGCCAGGTGATGCGCATGGTGGGGTTGAGTTTGTGTTTGACATTCATAAGCCAGAGAGGCAAAGGGAAGAGGATTAAGGGGTCTACCGGGGGAGCTGTCCCCCCACTTTGAGGTGCTTTGCAGAGGCCCTACTCAACAACTGCTTCCACATTATTTTCTGAGGGACACACCTGTGATGCCCACGGCTTACTCATGGTTCTGTGCTCAGGGAAGGTGCTCATATGAGGTGCCAGGATTAAGTCAGAATCTGTAGCACGCAAGGCAAGTGCCTTACCTGCGGTACTATCTCCCCAACCCCTGTTTCTATTCTGTCAGATGCCAAAAATATTGTCAAAATTTTGCCTTTTTTTTTTTTTTTTTGCTTTTTGGGTCACACCCAGCGATGCTCAGGGGTTACTCCTGGCTTTGCACTCAGGAATTACTCCTGGCGGTGCTTGGGGGACCATATGGGATGCCGGGGATCGAACCCGGGTCGGCCGCGTGCAAGGCAAACGCCCTACCCGCTGTGCTATCGCTCCGGCCCCCCAAATTTTGCCTATTTTATTTAAAACATTCTAAACAATCTTTATTGAGGTAGCTGTGTTTGCAATACTGTGAACCATACTTCTCCTGGCTCTATCTTTCTGACAGCACATCCATCTACAGAGAGCCTGGGCTCCCCCCCACCCCAATGTCCCAAGGGCTCTTCCCCCATGGAAGAATCTTTAATTCTAATTGGCCTTTTGTTGTTTCCTTACTCTGTTTCTTTTCTTTTCTTTTTTTCTTTCTTGGGCCACACCAGGCTGTGCTCAGGACTTACTCCTGGCTCTGTGCTTAGAGATCACTCCTGGTGGACCCAGGGGACCCAGGGGACCAAATATAGAGTTGGGGAACAAACCCAGGTCACCGGGTTGGCTGCATGCAAGGCAAATGCCCTACCCACTGTGCTATCTCTCAGGCTCTAGGTTTTATTTCTCTCTCTCTTTTTATTTTTATTTATTTATTTATTTTTGCTTTTTTTTTTTTGTCACACCCAGCAATGCTCAGGGGTTATTCCTGGATTTGCACTCAGGAATTACTTCTGGCAGTGCTTGGGGGACCACATGGGATGCTGGGGATCGAACCCTGGTCGGCTGTGTGCAAGGCAAATGCCCTACCCGCTATGCTATCGCTCCGGACCCCTCTCTCTCTCTTTTTATTTTATTATTATTTTTTTTTAAATAAAAATTTTATTTTATTAAATCACCATGTGGAAGATTACAATGCTTTCAGGCTTAGGTCTCAGTTATACAATGCTGAAACAAATATCCCTTCACCAGCACCCATATACCACCACCAAAAAAAACCCACAAAAAAACCACACAGTACACCTCCCATCCCGCCCCCCGACCCCCGCTTTGTAACCGATAAGTTTCATTTTACTTTCTGTTTACTTTGGTTAAATTCAATATTTCAACACAAACATCACTATTGTTGTTAGGAGTACCCCACTAGATTCAGACCTACTGTGAAGACAAATGAGGTTGCGCGGCCGCACTAGCGGCAGCGCGATTTTGAATTTCCGTACTTTAACAACTAAGTCCAGGGAGATTTCTTCCAGATATTGGATCATTGCAGGCTTGAAAATCCAATCTGTGGTCGTCATAATATGGCGGACACCGAGCCCTTCATCCCCAGAGAGAAAGAGGCGAGAGAGAGTCTCTCTCTCTTTTTAAATCCTATATTTGAGTTCTCTCTCTTTCTCCCTCTTTCCCTCCCCCCGCAAACTCACTGTGGAGATGGTGACGCCTACACAGTTAGGTGAATAGAGCTAATTTCCTGAAACTCCACAGAATTGTTTTGCCCCTTCTACAGCTGGGGAGACAGCGCAAAGGGCTGGTGAGCAAGCCCTGCCCGGGTTCAACCCTTGGTGCCACTGGACTCCTGAGCTCTGTGCCAGCACTGCTGGGGACCCAAACAGAGTGTTGTCATTTTTTAAGCTGGTAGGTCTTATTAGTATCACTATTATTGTTGGGTCTGATATTATTGAACTGAGGGGTGGGATCCAGGAACATGACCAGCCTTGTGAGTAATCACAGGTCAATGGAACGGCCTGCTGGGATGTGGGCCCTTGGGTTGCTGACCCTTATTCCCTATACTGTCCGACATTTGGTCCAAGGGGCCCTTTCTGTCCTTTCAAACGTCTTTCTACCCGTCAGTTCATTAATATCAGACCAAAAAATAAGTATTGTATTTGGAATTAGACTATCTAGACTACTAGACCATCAATCTAGTAATTACCAGAATGATCAAAAGGATTCGGATCTGTTTACAGGCCAAAAGAGGCTACAAGGTGACCAGTATGGTTTGCTGCCCATTAGCCTCCCTTCTTAGGGTTGGAATACCCTCTAGGTTTTTATATTTACATATATGTACATAAATATAAAAATACATCCCTCTCGGAGAGCCTGCAAGCTACTGAGAGTATCCCACCCTCATGGCAGAGCCTGGCAAACTCCCCGTGGTGTATTCGATATGCCAAAAACAGTAACAAGTCTCACATGGAAACGTTACTGGTGCCCGCTTGAGCAAATCGATGAACAATGGAATGACAGTGCTACAGTGCTACTATTATTGTTATTTTTTAAATTTATTTTTGAGTCACATCCAGTGGTGCTCAGGGGTTACTCCTGGCTCTGTACTCAGGAATCACTCCTGGTGGTGCTTGGGGGACCATATGGGATGTCGGGGATTGAACCTGGGTTGGCTGCTTGCAAGGCAGCCGCCCTCCCTGCTATGCTATCTCTCCGGCCCCTATTATTGCTCGAACCCAGCAGGGCTCACACTCTGTGGCTGTGTTGCCCGCACACGTTCTGGGTGCAGCGCAGTTGCTTGTCACACTTCTGCCTGTGACTGATGCTCACGCATCTTGTAGCTGCAGTGTTCAGGGCTGGTGCATTTCAGTTGTGAAGCTGGAACACCCCTGGCTGGGATACGCTGAAGGTGGCCTCCTGTGTGGTGACGGAGGGCGGCTGGGGCAGGCCAAGCCCCAGAGCCACTGGGACCCCGGAGGCAGGAGCTTGGCTACTGAATCATCATACCTCAGAGATAAGTTTTTTTTTTTTTCCTTTTTGGGTTACATCTGGTGATGCACAGGGGTTACTCCTGGCTCTGCACTCAGGAATTACTCCTGGTGGTGCTCAGGGGACCAGATGGATGCTGGGAATTGAACCCGGGTCGACTGCGTGCAAGGCAAATGCCCTACCCACTGTGCCATCACTCCAGCCCCTGGAGATCAGTTTTGCCTCTTTCCCGCTCTTCTGTACCTGGGAGGCTGAGGAAAGTAATGGACATGTTCACAGAACTGAGCACAGCTACGTCAGCAGTCACAGAAAGGTGAGTTCACAGGGAAGATGGAGAAACGGCTGTCGGTAGACATCAAGTTCCTGCCGTCCCCTGGAGAATGAAGAAGGCTCTGGCTGAGAATTCCTGGGCTCGGGGACTGAGGCAAGGAAACAGGAAGGCCAGAGAAGGCTGGCTCAGCTCCAGTCCATCTGTAGCCACTTCCTTAGACGCAGGATCCTGAGTGTGGCCACAGGGGACACTCACTATAAATGTACTTTCACCCTGGAGAGAACGGGGTCAGATGACCTCGGGATGGTTTTAGAAGCAAGGGAAAAGTTAGGACAGACAATTTATTTAGAGGCAGGGAAGGGGGAGGAATGAACGACTGAGTCCAAGAGCACTGGGATGGGAGAGGGCTGCCATTCGTGCTTCCTTTGCTTTTTCTTTCTTTCTGAGTAAGTGCCCCGAGTCTTCACGTGAAGGATATTCTCAGCGTGTGGTTTTAAGGGGGGATATTTATGAATTAAATTCAAAGTCAAGGATAATAAATATAGTCTGGTGACTTTTTTCTGTGAGTCATTACATAATCCGAAGGCGGAAACAGCTAAACAAACAGAACCAAAAACTCATTTTTTTCCCCCTTCACTTATTGAACAAGCATAGTGTGTTGGGAAGGTTAATATTATTTATCAACTTGTCTCGAGGTGCCAAGATAAAACATGACTTCTGGGTGTGTCCTTGTGGAGGACTCAGTCCACAGAGTAGATGGTGCCCGCCAGTGTAGGCCAGAGTCACTGAATCCACTACGAGCAAGACGAAGGGGGGAGGAAGGAGAATTGATCTTCCCCCACACACCTTACTGTGTAGCTGGGGCATGTCACTCTGTCTTCTGCCCACGGGCTTACACCATCACTTCCCTGTTTCCTTGTATTCAGGCTACATCACTCTATGGGCTTTCCTGAATCTCCCTCCAGCCTGCAGAAGGCAGATGGAAAGACTCCTTAACCACAAGAGTCAACGAGCCAGTTCCTCATAATTCATTTCCACAGGTCTCTATTTATCTACCTATTGAGGGGCTGGAGCAATAGCACAGCGGGTAGGGTGTTTGCCTTGCACGCGGCCAACCTGGGTTCAATTCCCAGCATCCCATACGGTCCCCTGAGTACCGCCAGGAGTGATTCCTGAGTGCAGAGACAGGAGTAACCCCTGTGCATCGCCAGATGTGACTCCAAAACAAAACAAAACAAAACAAAACAAAAATCCACTTATTTACCTATTGATTCACCAAGTGATTGTTCATGGGCAGATACGCACGTCGTCTGCAGAGGGGGGAGATGCTACCACCTTCCCCTTTCCCCGCCTCATTCACCTGCAGAGGTGCCTGAGAGAGTCGGGATTGGTAAGGTCGGCCCAGAGAGTGTGGGTGCTGGTGGCTCCCCCAGCCCTACTAGGCAGTCCTCAGACCATGCCAGAGTTGCGTTTGGTCTGCACGGCACGGGCAGTCCCGCCACCCAGTTAGTGCCAGAGTTGTGGGATTCTGGCAGGAGGGAGGAATTTGCTCCTTGCAGGAGAAGAAAGACAGTCTTTGCTTTGGCCTGGGTTTGTTGCCTGCTCTCACAGAAAAGAATGTCAGGAAGCAGGCGTGTAAAGGAGTCAGAGGGGTTTATTTGGGAAACACGAAGGGGGAGGAATACATTCAGAGGGACTGGGCTTCTCCAGAGGGGACAGAGCTGAGTACACAACCACCTCCCTCCACTTTTTTTAAAGCATGCATAGTACAGTGGATAGGGCGTTTGCCTTGCACATGGCCGACCCAGGTTTAATTCCTCCACCCCTCTCGGAGAGCCCGGCAAGCTACCGAGAGTATCCCGCCCTCATAGCAGAGCCTGGCAAGCTCCCCGTGGCGTATTCGATATGCCAAAAACAGTAACAACAAGTCTCACAATGGAGACCTTACTGGTGCCTGCTTGATTGGGAAGACAGTGTTACAGTGCTACAATGTTTATTTTAAATGGATAAAATGGAAAAATACATCTGGATACACATGTAGAAGGACAGACGTGTTGGAATCCGTCAGTCAAAGACCTAACTCCTTTCCATCTTCTGGAGCGTTTCCCTGGAGAAGGGGGGTGGAGGGGCAGGTCGGCGGGTAGCCAGCCACTGGCAGTGCCCTGGACTGCTTGGGTGGATAGGCTGGGACTGGACGGGACTCAGGACACTCAGGGCTGTGCCAAGCACAGAGTCACGTCTCTGCAGAGACACGGGGAAGTCCCCAAAGGGAGACTGTGCACTGGTTGTGTCTGTAAAGTCGCTTTAGTAGGTTTTTCCCTGAGCCAACCTCCCAAAGTTCATTGTTAGGGTGTTGTCAAGGGGGAGAGCATGGAGCTATTGATCGTTTCCTCTGATACCCTGAGCGTGGCATTTGTCTGCAGCAGGAGCCTCCCTTCCCTGGTGTCCAGCCAACACGCTCTGGGCCTGGCACTTCTGCATGTCCAGGTCTCTGGCCTGCTCACTCAAGCTGCGTTGCAAAGGCCTCCGTGATTGGGACTGTTTGGCTTGCAGACACAGACTTTTTGTTTTTGTTTTTTGGTCATTCCTGACACTGTTCGGGGGATGATATGGGATGTCATAGATTGAACCCGGTAAACTGTATGCAGGGCAAGTCCTACCCTCTCTCTGTACTATCACTCTGGCCCCAGATGCTGACTTTTTCTAATCCACATTGTCAGGCCCTTCCTGTCGGCAAAAAAATAAATTAAAATATAATATATAATACATATGTAAAATTATGTACTATTATATATAACAATAGCTCCCCTCACTCTGTATATAATCTCATTTTTTTTTTTTTGGTTGCTCGATCAGTTTATTTCATTCTCTCTCTCTGCTTCTCTCCCAGCTCTCAGTCTCTCTCTGGATCTCTGGATCTGGCCAATAATCTCATTTTATTGATATATAAATATAATGTATTTACTTATAGATTGATTCACATCAATTTTCCTATTGGTTCTGTTCTTTAAAGAACCATAACTGTATATAATAATCTTTCAGGAAAACTTTTGATATTTTAATTATTCTGATTCTAAGATTCCAAATCCACATTATAAATAACTATTGATTCTCCATTTATTTATTATTTTTTATATTTGAGGCACACCTGGCTGTACTCAGGACTTCTGCCTCTGTGCTCAAGGATCACTCCTGATAAGCTTGGGGGACCAGATGGAGGGTTGGGGATCAAACTCAGGCTGGCCACTTGCTAGGCAAATTTCCTACCTGTTGTACTATTACTATCACTCTACCTTGACTTTCTTCTTCTTTTTTTTTTTTTCCTTTTTGTGTCACACCCAGCAGTGCACAGGGTTACTCCTGGCTCATGCACTCAGGAATTACTCCCAGTGGTGCTTGAAGGATCATATGGGATGCTGGGAATCGAACCCGGGTTGGCTACATACAAGGCAAACCCCCTACCCATTGTGCTATCACTCTAGCCCATGACCCTGATTCTTCTTTTACATACATTTTTAGCCTAGACATTAACATGGCTCTACTCTTGCACATTTATTTTTTTCTAGGGATAACAGCTGTCTCTAGAGGACGGTGAAGGTGATTCCATCCCTAAAGTTTCTCCCCCTCTGAAAACTGTCAAGAGGAATGCCTGGTAGAATACATATGCCCATTGTGTTTTAAATTCTAGTACTAAAGGCCTGAGAACCCTATACTGAATTAAGCTAGTGATTGAGTTGTTTCTCCTTTGATCAACAAGCATTTCCCTGGCTCTTGGCAAGAGCTGACTTTCCTATGCCAGCCCGGAGGCCGTGATGTTGGCAGAGCCATTGGAAGGAAGATCAGAGAGGAAGGAAAAGTGGAAAGTAAGGCAACTCATTTCTTCTTCCTGACTCCATTTTATTTTGTGTGTAAATAAGTAGACATTTATAAAAGTATCCAAAGACAGCAAAATTACCACCAATGACTGTGCATAGGTTTATATGCTATGGGAAAGGGAATTATCAACCATTGACTAAGTGGGATGAAAGCACAGGGAAGATGAACATGGAGAGAAACATCTTTGAAGCCCCAATTAAATTTTCAGAAACCTCTGAATCACATCTTTAGATCTTGCTTACACCAAATCTTACCAGAGCTATCCCATGGCACCACCATTTCTTTGTATTGATGAGGGAATTATTTCCTATAGTAATCAGAATTAGCTCAGCAGCATCTTCACAATAGGAAACCCAAACCTTTGACATCAGATTTGCTGTGATCCCACTGGGCTGAAGTACTATGACACTGGCGTTGTTGAGTGGTTTGTGAGTTATAGACATGGAACAATGTGGTGGCTTGGCAGTTTGATGAGGTTCAGCTGTAGAACTGGGCCATATCTATATTGGAATGTGTTGGGTATAGTGTATCATTGCATCACTGTATCACTGTCACCCCATTGCTCATTGATTTGCTTGAGCGGGCACCAGAAATGTCTCCATTGTGGGACTTGTTACTGTTTTTGGCATATTGAATATGCCACAGGTACCTTGCCAGGCTTTGCCGTGCAGGTGAGATATTCTCGGTGGGTATGTTGTATAGTGTTGAAATAAAAAGTAAAAAAGAAAGAAAGAAAGTAAAAAAGAAAGAAAGAAAGAAAGAAAGAAAGAAAGAAAGAAAGAAAGAAAGAAGGAAAGAAAGAAAGAAGGAAAGAAAGAAAGGAAGGAAGAAAGAAAGAAAGAAAAGGAAGGAAGGAAGAAGGAAGAAAGAAAGAAAGAAAGAAAGAAAGAAAGAAAGAAAGAAAGAAAGAAAGAAAGAAAGAAAGAAAGAAAGAGGAAAGGAAGGAAGGAAGGAAGGAAGGAAGGAAGGAAGAAAGAAAGAAAGAAAGAAAGAAAGAAAGAAAGAAAGAAAGAAAGAAAGAAAGAAAGAAAGAAAGAAAGAAAGAAAGAAAGAAAGAAAACAAGCCTCCAAGTTGCCTGCCCCTGTACAATCCGGTTGGCTCCAACGAAGCTATTTGTTCTCATTGGGTGTATGGGTTTAATTTCTTCAGGCCAACTTATAAGTATCACAGTCTCATAATTACAGCATTCTCTGCATCACAAGCTCAGGAAACAATTTAGTGAGTTGGCACATGCCCCAGGGTGAGCTTCTATTGTGGTCTCTCTCAGTTTTCTACTTCCTTAGAAAAGCACCAATAATCCAAGACAGAAAACTGTTGCCAAGTGGGTGCAATTCTCACTATAACAGGAACCAAGCGAGGAAGGAAGCGAGGCAGGAAAATACACATTTATTCTCTCTCTTCAGTCTTCCCAGGTCCAGGACCAAATATTCCTTGTGCACAGGTGTAAGTCCTACAAAATTTAGGAGACTTACGTGTTCCACCAAGAACCTGAACTTGAAGCTTCTCATCTTTTCACTCTTCACAAAGTTCCCTTTCCCATCCCTTTCTATATTTTCACATTTCCACCTCTTATTGAACAACTTCCTCAATTCTTTTTTTTTTTTTTTTTTTTTTTTTTTTTTTTTTTTGCTTTTTGGGTCACACCTGGCGATGCACAGGGGTTACTCCTGGCTCTGCACTCAGGAATTACCCCTGGCCGTGCTCAGGGGACCATATGGGATGCTGGGATTTGAACCCGGGTCGGCCGCGTGCAAGGCAAACGCCTTACCCACTGTGCTATCTCTCCAGCCCCTCCTCAATTCTTTTTTAAAAAATTCTTTTTTATTCTAATACATGATTCACAGAGTTTTACGTAATAGTTGTTTCAGATATTAAATGTTACAACACTAATCCTACCATCAGAGTGACCTTCCTTCCACTAATGTCCCCAATTTTCCACCCACCACCCCAGCCTGCTCCCTTGAGGGCACACATAAATCTACTTTATTTTGTTTGTTACAAAACAAAGGCAAGTGGAATTATCAAAACTTGTCACTGTCACTGTCATCCCGTCACTCATCAATTTGCTCCAGTGGGCACCAGTTATGTCTTCATTGTTTGACTTGTTGTTACTGTATTTTTGCCTATTGAATATGCCACAGGTAGCTTGCCAGGTTCTGCCATGTGGGCAAGATACTCTCAGTTGTTTGCTGGGCTCTCCGAGAGGGGCGGAGGAATTGAACCTGGGTTGTCTGCGTGCAAGGCAAATGCCCTACCCGCTGTGCTATCGCTTTTCCACCCTGGCCTCCGGCAGCCGTGCCGCCATCATGAACGACACGGTCATCAAAACTTAGATCAACAAAATTTAATTTGTGATCATTGCTAAGTCTCACAATGATATTACTAAAATTGAGGATCTGCCGTGCTGGTTGGTGCTAGGGGGACTTCTGTGGTATTGTTTAGGCTCATTGAGCTTGATGGTCTTTTATGCAACCTTCCCATCAGATTTGCTGTGATCCTATGAGATTGACAGTACGATTAAATTTGGAGATGTCATTTGGCCAGGTGTGTGCAGTGGTACACCCCAGGAGCTATAGAGCTGGAAAGAGTTGGTGGCTTGGTGGCTTGATAAGGTTTGGTTTTTGAGCTGGGTCTTTTCTGTGTCATAGGGTGTCAGGTATGACTGTAGCCTGCTGTGCCTTCAGGGAGAAAGGGGAGTCTGTCACCCCTACTCCAAGAAGGCCCAGGGTTCTCAGCCTAAATCAATCTCCATATCCTTTTGGAGATGTGGCGCTGGACTGATTCTCTGCAGTTAAAAATCACTTCATCAGTTCTTATGGTTATTCCAATCCTTGATTTTATTTTAACATTATTGACATAAAGCATTTTTTAAAGCAAGGATCAAAATATTAAAGGATTAAAGGAATGGAGTCCTGGGGCTAGAGAGACAGTACAGCGGGTAGGGTGCTTACCTAGTACGTGGCTGACCTGGGTTTGATCCCTGCATCCCATAATGGTCCCTTGAGCTCTGCCTGGAATGATCCATGAGCACAGAGCCAGGAGTAAGCACAGAGCATTGCCAGGTGTGGCCCCCAAACCAGAAATTAAAAAAAATAAAGGAATAGAATTCTGATAATAGAATCTATCAGGCAATACCTTGAAGGAGATGAGAAGGATTTTCTTTCTTTTTATGGGGGGGTGGGGGGTCACACCTGGCAATGCTCAGTGGCTATTCCGGGCTCTGAACTCTACTCCTGGCAATGCTTGGGGGACCATATGGGATGCCAGGGATCAAACCTGTGTCAACTGCATACAAGGCAAACACCCTATTGGTACTGTCGGTATCGCTTTGGTTCCCCAAAAATCACACGGTGGAGCCACATAATTCACAATGCATGACTCGAGTACACACAGACCAGTCATGTCTGTAGGCTTTGGAGTAACAGTGATAGATTTTGTTTTAGTTAAGGTCCTGCATGTTCCCTTAGCAATTACAGGAGTATTATCTCTCCATGATTGTAACCTTATAATTTTTAGTGATTAAAGAACAAGCATATCTACTGAGATTGTCCCCAGGTTACCTCATTTCCTTTTCCTTATCCTCATCATCTCCTTTTCTTTATCCAAAACACATATGAGACTCTTGTCATCATTGAACAAACTACCTGGTTAGTCAGCAAATGGATGGATCCAGTAAGCGTATATGAAGGTTTTCTGTATTTCAGGCCATTTAATAAGTGGTGTGGAATTGTCAAAGAAGGAATATGGTCCTTACCACAAGGAATGCAATGAATCACTGGTCTGGTTGACTAAGAACCACAGGAGGGGCCCCTGGATCTCTTCTCCTGAGCATCACTTGGGAGTTCCCCAATTAAAAGAAACATTTTATGAATAAACAATTTAATTCATGGATCCTTAACAATTGAATCTTTAGACTCACCAAAAGATAGGTCCCAACATTTTTCTTTTTCTTTTTTTAATCTTATAAAGTGGTTTATAGTATTTGATTACATTTAATGTTCGAACACCAATCCCACAACCATTACACCTTCTCACTACCATATTTCGGATGTTTCCATCCAGAACCCCAATCCCTGAAGCAGAACCAAAATAATTAATTTTGTATTGTTTGCTATGAAAAACATTTGAAAATGCTACAAAAAGGTTTCCTTAGAGGAAAGAACACAAAGAATTGTTGTATTTCACCCAGGGGCCATTAGCCTTTTATAAGAGATCACTCACATGTTGTTAAAGGTTGAGCCTTGAGTGCTTATATATTTTCATCTGTAAAAAAAATTTCTGTCTCTCTCAGATTGGTTGCCTCCTATTTTAAACCCCATCAAATGTGGTGCGGTACTCTTGGAGTATGCGTGATGTGAGGTATGAGTTGTCTAGGAATAGGTTGACTTGTGGGTGAGGCTCTGTCTGAGCGTGTGGAGAGTGGATATGAGCATGGCAGTAGTTGAGTTCTGGAGGTTTTTGGCTGCCAGGGTTGGGTCCCTTGAGGAAGGGAGGGGTCTCACCCACCCCATTCTGGGGTGCCCCGAATGGAACAGCCTGGTGCAGGGTCCAGCTGCATGGCTACGGTATGTGACATGTTATGATCCTGTCTGGGAGAGAAGGCTCTTTTTTTTGGGGGGGGGTCACACCTGGCTATGCACAGGGCTCACTCCTGGCTCTGCACTCAGGAATTACCACTGGCGGTGCTCAGGGGACTTGGGAATCGAACCCGGGTTGGCCGTGTGCAAGGCAAATGCCCTAACCACTTTGCTATCACTCCAGCCCCACTTTTTCTTTTTAATTTTGGCTTTTGAGCCACTCTTGGTTGTGAGTTCAGGGATCACTCCTCGTGGGGATTGGGGGACCACATGTGATGCCAGGATTCTACCTACTTAGCTGTATGCAAGGCAAGCACCCACCATGCTGAACTATCTCTCCAGCCCCCTAAGCAATACTTTTCATAAAACTTTATAAAAACCCCAGTGAATAGCACAAAAATCTGAAAAAATCCTACTGGCCGTTAACAATAGGAATAATTATGGTAGTGATCTAATGGAATACTATTGGATATCAACCCTAAGTGTTTTAGGCTTCACCAGTGAATTGTCCCTTTCCTCCTTCCCAAGAAGCTTACCATGTCCTTGCTAACGTCACAAATTTGATTACACTCTATATTTAACCTTTCCCTTGTATTTTACCTCTTTTTTTTTTTTTTGAGAGACACTATAGTATTATATTTAATAATCAAAAACTCATAGACTTTGACCATGAAAAAGAAGCAAAGAAGGCTTTGAGACTGATATTTTCATCAATAGAAGTTTTGAGGTATATTTCTCTTTAATTCATTCATATTCCTTATTGATAATTCTATTTCCTGTCTCTCTCTATATATATTTGATTGGTTAAGCTCATAATAGCCTACCTTATTTACCAATCTACCTTCAGTAATGATTTAAAATTTTATATATAGCACAGGTTTCAAACACAAAATTATTATATTCAAAACTATGTCTTCATATGTCTGGGAATATTTGCTTTGTCATCTCCAGTGACTGATTTTAGATTAAAATTATTGAGTCCTCGAGGGCACATTCAAGTTTTTGAAAGTTAGTACTTGCTGATGATTAAAATAAAACAAAACAAACCTTTAAGTTTCTCATGCTTTTTTTCTTTCTAGGATTTTTTTCCTCTGTAAACATTTAATTTCTTTTCCCCCTCATTCTGTTGTATCCTGAAGTGTTCTCTTTTGTTGGTCTTGTCATTTGATGGGTATTTCAATATATAATGATACCATCTCTGTCTCTGGGAAATGTGCCCTTATTCTCCATTTGATCACTGTCCCGTTGGCACTTCTATTTTTTTCTTTGTTTAACTCCAATAATCAAATAGCTTCAAATGGAGATGTGCTCATTTTTGTGCCATTTTCATTAAATGGCACATTCTCTTTCTCATTTTCTCTCTTTTAGATCAGAGATTACAACATTCTATTTTGGAGCAACAAGTCTATCCTTGAAGACCTCGAATTTCAAATAGTTTAGTCAATTTATTGAGAAGGATCATTGGCAAAGTGTGGTTGGGATAATGAAGACTAAGTGAATTCCTATACATTCCATGTACTCTAGGCCTTATACCTCTATTTTCATCATATTTTTCTCTTTTTTTTTTAATTTATTTATTTTTAATTAGAGAATCACCGTGAGGGTACAGTTACAGATTTATACACTTTTGTGCTTATACTTCCCTCATACAAAGTTTGGGAACCCATCCCTTCACCAGTGCCCATTCTCCACCACCCGTAAACCCAGTGTGTATTTTACCTCTTATTGTCATAGTTCCCCAAGTCAGTCTTGATTACTTATAAGTCAAAACTTTCTGGTAATTCTGTACTGCTTTGTATTTGAAGTGTTGTATATTTGTACCTGCTTTTCTATTTCACCTGTAGTCTTTTTATATTTCAATATAAAGCAATGTTTCTCTGGTTAAACAAGAAAGACCATCAATGCTATGCTCCTAATATTTGGTAGTTGATTGACTCTGAAACATATGTAGTCCTGGGCATAATTACTTGGTCATAATTACTTGACTCAGGCTTCAGTTGCTGTAGTTCCTAACACCCCAAAAGGGAGGTCCCACCGTGGGACTGGGATGGACCTGGGGCGAGTGGCAAAGCTACCCCGGCATTAACATAGAAATGGGACATTCTAGAAAGCATAAGTGCCTGGTCTTGATGCAAGCTGTTACAACTTAAGAGACAGGACCCCCCATGGGGAAGGACAAGCTGAATTGGCCTGAAGACTTAGTCTGGGATTTACGGTAAAAGCCTTGCTCACTCTCAGCCCAGAGAACTCAGTGTTAGGATCTTTGTCTCTTACTGTGTTTATCCAAACAACTGCAGGTATTGATAACTTATACAACTAGAGGGAACGATAAAAGCATTTTAGATATCCCTGGGAGACTGAGTGTCTCCTTGAGTTAATCTCCCCAGGAAAATTTCCTCCAGCAAATGTTTATTGACGTAAATGTCCAATCACACCTATGTCCTTACCTCAACCCCACTTCAGATGTTCTATAAATACGGTAGCAGCTTAGCAGCTCTGGATTAAATGGGCCATTTTCACCACCAGGCTGTGGTCCCCTGTCTCCCTGTCTCCCTGTCTCTCTGTCTCTCTGCTGGGGAGGCCTGGGGAGGTGGGTGGAGGCTCTGGGCCATCGAACGCACACGCATCACAACAGCAGCCACGGCACTTTACTTTGTGGTTACAGAGAATACTATTCAGCAGTTTAAAAAAGGCCAACATTCCTTTTTGCCCCCTCTCTCTCTCTTTTTCTTTGTTTTTAATATATATACATACACACACACACATATATATATATGTATATATATACATTTACAAAATCCTATCTTTCAAACAAGACAGATAATATACTTAAGGCAGGTGGGAGCGCTAGTATGAGGATTAAGGCAAAGCCAGTCTATGTCTAAGAAAAGATGACAGTCCCCTTAGGACTAACCTAGAAGCAGATGTGCCCGGAGCACCTGGCTAACAGTGCTACAGCTGGTGCATGTGAAAAACCCAGCCAGTTGCACATACATTATAACCTGTTCATTTTCCTGTCTGCAAGTCATGCTTGATATCAAAGAAGAACTATACTTTATGGGAGATAGCAGAATATATAGCCTAGTCTTTGTCACCAGTCATGGCCCAGAGCTCCACAAACCCTTGTAATTTGCTCAGTGGTAAGAACACCAGGCACATCTTTTGTTCTAAGGGTTGGTTCCTGACATAGGGCCCCTGAAACCCTTGTAATTTCCTGGGTGATAACAGTGTCTATGGATCTAATGAGCCCCTGGGTGGGACCAGGACAGGTCCCAGATGATGACTGACACTGTAAAGACTGATTCAAGATTAGAAAGAAGTTTGGGAGTTTCAGCCACATCCTTGTCGCCTATTTTTCCTGAAATGGGAGACAGGCTGAAAATGGAGTTAATTATTAATCATGCCTATGGATTCAGCTTCCATGAAAACCATCTGATATGAGGTTCAAGTGAGCTTCCAGGTTGGGGAGAGTGACACATTACAAATCCATAAGGTCAGACTCTCCTGTACTGGGGGCATGTTTCTAGACCTCAGTCTATTTGTAATCAAACTGCAGAAACTTCTTGCAACTTTTCTCTCACCAGTGCCTGCACAAGCCTTAGAGGGGATCTCTGAGTTAAGAAAGCAAAAATACTTACATGGGCTGAACACAGTATAGGGGTTATAGCTTTGCATGTAGCCAACCCTGATTTAATTCCTAGTACTTAGGGGTGTCTCAAGAATGCAGAATAGACCCTCATGACTTAGACTTTGTCTAGGACCAAGACAAAGTGTCAGAAGTAAGCTTGTCCTGGTAAGAAGCTCAGACTCCTGGCAGAACAATACTGGTGAGCAGAATTGCACTGGAACCCACATCAACCTACAGGTACTCTTCTCCTCATTCTAAAAAACTCTTACTGGGAAACAGATTTCTCTGCCAGTTGCTGTACATGTGATATGTGTCCATTGTGGATTGCATGTTGCATGTTCATCTTCCTCGGTTGCATGTTCATCTTACTCCTTATACGTATGCATGAGTTTTTCTAAAATTCTACTGTTATGTGTAGACTGATACTCTATCTGGCCCCAAACCAGTTTCTCTTTGAAGCCTGCATCACAGCCTGTGCGGGTTAGACATCTTCCCAAATGAAGCTGCTTTCTTACCAATAACGCCTCTCTTTTCTATTCAGTTGTTCCCTGTTATTTTTGGATGACACTATGTATTTCTTCAACTGTATCCTTTGCCATATCCCTTAATAAACTAGCAAAGCTAAGTAGAGTTTTCCTGAGTCTGTGAGTCACTGCAGCTAATTAAAACCAAACCTTTGGAAGGGGTCCTGGGAACCTACAATTTGTAGCCAAATCAGACTGAATTTGTGGATAACCTGAGCCTGATTGGCATCTGAAGTGGGGGAAGAGAAGTTTCGTGGGTCTTTATCAGTGCTATCTGATGCTATCTCCAGACTCATAGCGTTAGAATTGAGTAAAATTGTGGGACACCCAACTAGTGTTTTGGATTTATAGTCCAACTAGAATCGCTTGGCGTAGAAAAAAACAAAACAAAACAAAACAAAACAAAAAACCAACAAGCCCACACATTTGGTGGCTAGGAGTGTTTTGTGAGTAGTAAATATACAGCAGCGTACCACTAAGCTTTTCCAATTGAGTATATCATAAAACGGTCCTGCCTCATAGTCACTACTGCTAGTGCTCAGATAGGAGTGTGTCGGTGGTATAATGGATGCAGAGGAAGGGGGACAAAACGTGCTTTGGGGACTCAGAAAGCTTCCTTCCTGGGCTCGGAGGACTTGTAAGCACTGCTGTATAGATACCAGAGTAGGGTAGAGGGAATCGAACATGCAAAGGCAGCGAGGGTTAGCAGTTTTGGGGAAAGACAAAGCATTTGGTATTTGTGGAGTATAAAATGCAATAATCAAGAATTTGTAAAATCATAACGTTGGTGGAAAGAGAGGAATTTTGGTGGAGGAGGACCAGGGTGTTTCTGTTTATTTGTTTTATTTTGGGGCCACACTCAGAGATGTTTCTGGCTCTGCACTCAGCAATTATTCCTGGCAGTGCTCAGGGGACCATATAGGATGCCAGGGATTGAACTCTGGTTGGCTGCATGCAAGGCAAGCCCTTTAGCTGCTGCACTATCTCTCCAGCCAAGGGACCAAGTTATATTGCCTTAATATATTGCCTTAATGGGAATCTATTAAATGTTAGCAACAGCTTTGGGGGCGCTGTGGTGGACAGGGCTGTGTCTGAGTTAAGATAATAGTGAAGGAGGTGATGTTTTGTTCATGAGAGAAGTGAGAACTCTTTTGTGGGAAGGAGTGGCAACAACGGGAATGGAGAAACAAAACTAGATCTGAGAAAGTCTGGGAGATTTATAGCCAGGACTTAATTGGTTGGATGTAGGGTCTAAGGGAGAGAAAGGAGTCTTGGATGATCCCCTTATGTCAAACTCTGTGCAGATGATGATACCATCCTTTGAGGTATGGGAGAATGATAGGATGGGAAGATGAGGAACACAACCTTGGATATGCTGAACTCCAGAAAATACCCAGTTGAAGGATGAACCCATTAAATGTGGCGTTCAGGAGAGAAGCTGGTATTAGATATTAAAGTTGGAATTTATCACCTGTGATAGGTAAGTGAAGATACAGGAAAGAGAATTTTACTCGAGGGCAATGAAGAGTGGCAAAAGGAAAATGGATCAAGAAAGGACAAATAATTGTAAAACCTGGGAGGTATTGAGTAAAAGGGAAGCTTACTAAAAAAAGAAAAAAGAAGATAGAAACAAAAGAACTGACCAGAGAGAAAGGAAGGAGAAGGAGAGTGGGAAGCAACATGGAAATGAGGGGAAATAAAGAGGAAATAGTCCCCCTGTGCAGGAGATCAGACACTGAACCATTACATTAGACCAGGAGGAAAATACACCCCATGCTATAAGGGAAACGTAGACTGAGCCAAAGAATTAGAAAAGTTAGGGGTCCCTTTCTATATTTCTTTCAAAGCTTAAATTATCTTTCCTTAAAACAGGCAACAGTGAGATTAGCTTATTATGTATAATAAACATAATTATGTTAAATATAATGAGTGAAATTATTTTCTTAAATAAAATTAGCCTTTGGGACTCTTTGAAGTCAGAGGGAAACAGACCATTCTCATTTTCTTCCTAATAATTTTTCTGTCATCTGTAAAATAAATACTTTTCATCCTTTGTCAACTTTTACTTCTGGGCTGGAGAACAGAAACTAGTTCTTAAATTTCTTGACCCTTCACACACCCGTGGAAGACAAAGTTTCAAATGACTACTATCATTCAGATGCTCAATATCAAATGTGTTCAAATTATTTTTTCATGTCTCAATATGCCATCAAGTTTTAATAAAGTTCCATATTATTATTATTATTATTTTGCTTTTTGGGTCACACCTGGCGATGCACAGTGGTTACTCTTGGCTCTGCACTCAGGAATTACTCCTGGCGGTGCTCAGGGGACCATATGGGATGCTGGGAATCGAACCCGGGTCGGCTGCGTGCAAGGCAAACGCCCTACCCGCTGTGTCATTGCTCCAGCCCAGTTCCATATTTTTAATATGAGAAACTCACACTCTTATAAATGTACATGTATATTAAAATATATTCAAATATATAGGGTATATATATATTCAAATATATATATATATATGTGTGTGTATCCTTACAGTTTTTCAAATATATTTATTTTTAGAAAATATTGCCAACTGTTCACAATTATTTTCTGGACCCTAATAAAACATTTAGTATGATCATTTGCTTGAACTTATTCAATAATTTAGCAGGCCCACCTAAGGGAGTATGGCTAGTGGCGTAAGACTTGAAGCATAAACTTCCCTGTTGTCTTTGTTAGGAAAATTCTGAGACGTACTGAGGAACTAGAAAATCATAATGAGTGTATCTTGTCTCCCCCACCCCCATTTCCGACCAGTTTAATATGATGTCAGTAGATGCTTAAAGGCACTTACAGCACGCTCTTCATTTGCTTCCCTCTGCCAGGGCGCATCGTTTCTGTTATTGAGAGCTGCACTTAGTTTTCAAGTGCTGTGTATTATTTATAAACGGTGACTCAGCAAGGGCATCGTTTCCTTTGGTTATGACCACCTATCAATAAGAAACTGCTATCCGGCCTTTCTGGACAGAAGTCACCCACGTTCTTTCTGTTTGGATAATTCAGAGCCATAAGAATCCTCATTAAATGGTGCGGAAGTCTGGAAAACAAATTCTAGCAGTTGATAGATGGTGGGTAGAATTAGCCTCATCTCCTTGGAGAGGTGGTTTGGCTGACCGATTTAACACACCAGAGAAGTAAGCAGGTGTGAAGAGGCTTTGCAAACTACAACATATTTAGTCGTTGTTGCGGCAGTAGGGATAGGGAAGCAGATTTGAATTTAGATGCTGTTCAGAAGAGTATATATCATATCTAAGGTACTTATTGAATATTTGTTGAATGGATAGATGATTAAGTGAATTGATGTGAATTGTTTTCTTGTAAATCTTGTCAGGGGTAGAAGGCCCCAGGGTCGGAGAGACAGTACAGGGCTTAAGATGCTTTCCTTGCCCGGTTTCCATCCCCGGCACTATATATGGTCTCCTGAGCACTGTCAGGAGTGATCTCTGAGTAGAGTAAGCCCTGATCGCTGCCTGGTTGGCTCCAAAACAAAACAAGCAGCAGAGGAGAAGGTCTTTATGAAAACCAAGATAACGATGCGAGGGAGCGAACTGGCAGAATATGGTTTGATGGCAACATATACACAGTGGTTAGTGCTTTGGGCAATTAAGCATTGCCTGTACACATGTTTATTTGGATAGTGGGGGAAAGTTCCTATATTCTAGCACTATCTTCCTAGAACATATTTTAGATATGATTTTCGAACAAAGCAACCATCACCCAGGCAATAGATTCCCTAAGGGAATGGTTACTGTGGACTTGCTTTATACCGAGTGCCATGTAGTAAGTGCAGATCAGAACAAATGAAAACACTTCTCCCCCTTCCTTCCCCTTTGCTGTTGTTGTAATGGCCAGGGGCTGCTCATACCTGGTTGTGGTCCTCACACACTTGGCCTTGGCCTTTTGGTACTCTTGTGGGCTGCACACTTTAGTCAGGGTACACAACTGCCCCCCTGGGGGTATCTCCTTTGGTTGCGATGCTCACACACATTCTGGTTGTATTTCTGGTCATGGACCACAGTGGGACTTACACATCTTTTCAGTTGTGGTATTGCTCGGATATTGCAGACCCTTGTCTCAGTGCTTGTGCACACCTGGCTGCACATGTTGTGATGTGTACGTGTGTGTATGTCGGGGGATAGGGGGTTCAAAAAGTAGAACTGTTGGGTCAGGGGATGCCTTTCAGCCTCACACAGGAAGTGAGTGCTATTTGCCACTGAGGCATATCCCGGGGCTCATGGAAGAAATTTTTTTTTTCTTTTTGGGTCACACCCAGCGATGCTCAGGGGTTACTCCTGGCTCTGCACTCAGGAATTACTCCTGGCAGTGTTGGGGGGACCATATAGGATGCCGGGGATTGAACTCAGGTCAGTCGTGTGCGAGGCAAACGCCCTACCCGCTTGCTATCGCTCCAGCCCCCATAGAGGAAATATTTAACTGAATTGCAGGTTCATAAAATATTTCATTCTACATTTACATTTCATTCCATACCCACATCTCTAACTTAATATTTTCAAACTTCATGTCTTTGTTTCTTTCCTTTTTAATCTGGCAAAACAGTGGAATGCATGCGCATTCATAAATGGGCCTGTTTACTGTAACCAACTCTCAGCCTGTCAAAGACAAAGGTCATGACCTTCCTAAAGTTAAGTACGAAGGAGGAAGAAATTATCTTGCATCCTAATTCCAGGGCTCACCTGTCCTGGAGAGGCTGTGAGCCGTGCTGGGACCACTCAGGGAGTAAGAAAGGGGTGGTATTTTCTTCACTGTTAAGCCCTAAGTCTACACTTGCTCTAACGTACCTGAATACTCCTAGGGACAGACTGGATCCAGGCTGTGTCCCAGACGCTGTAGGTGGAGTGATGCTCTCTAAAACAGTGCTTGGGTGCCTTGGAAGCTGCTTCTGACGGACAGTGGCCTTTCTGGAACCTCTTCCTTGGCATCTTTCATGTGTCTGGGGCCCTGCAGGACTCCGTATGCCTGGATGCTGGAATGTCTTCCTAGACAAGTTCTCCTATGTGTGCTCTTTAGTAGGATATCTACATTTTTCAATGCAGTCAAGGTTCCCTAAAAGTCTCGAGTGGAAGCTTCCAGATCATCTTTTTCTTTTCTTCTTCTTTTTTCCCTTTTTGAGTCACACCCAGCGATGCTCAGGGATTACTCCTGGCTTTGTACTCAGAAATTACTCCTGGTGAGGCTCAGGGGACCACATGAGATGATGGGAATCAAAGCCAGGTAGACCACATGCAAGGTGGTACCCACAGTACTGTTGCTCCAGCTCCTATCTTTTATTTTTTTGTTTTTTTTGTTTTTTGAGTCTCACCTGGCAATGCACAGTGGTTACTCCTGGCTCTGCACTTAGGAATTATTCCTGGTGGTATTTGGAGGACCATATGGGGTGCTAGGAATCAAACCCGGGTTGGTCACATGCAAGACAAATGCTCTACCCGCTGTGCTATCACTTCAGGCCCCCCTCTTTTTCTTTTATTAAAAAAAAAATGCCTTGGGGCTGGAGCAATAGCACAGTGGGTAAGGCGTTTGCCTTGAAAGTGGCCAACCTGGATTCGATTCCCAGCATCCCATATGGTCCCCCGAGCACCACCAGAGGCAATTCTTGAGTGCAGAGCCAGGAGTAACTCCTGTGCATAGCCGGGTGTGACCAAAAAGCAAAAGCAAAAAAAACAACAACAAACCCTTTTATTTATTTTGTGTGTGGTTTTTCTTTTTCTTTTCTTTTCTTTTCTTTTCTTTTCTCTTCTCTTCTCTTCTCTTCTCTTCTCTTCTCTTCTCTTCTCTTCTCTTCTCTTCTCTTCTCTTCTCTTCTCTTCTCTTCTCTTCTCTTCTCTTCTCTTCTCTTCTCTTCTCTTCTCTTCTCTTCTCTTCTCTTCTCTTCTCTTCTCTTCTCTTCTCTTCTCTTCTCTTCTCTTCTCTTCTTTTTTCTTGCCATACCAGCAGTGTTTGGGCTGGAGTGATAGCACAGCGGTAGGGCATTTGCCTTTCATGCAGCCAACCCATGTTCGATTACTCCGCCCCTCTCAGAGAGCCTGGTAAGCTACCGAGAGTATCGCGCCCGCTCGGCAGAGCCTGGCAAGCTACCCGTGGTGTATTCGATATGCCAAAAACAGTAACAATAAGTCTCACACAATGAGAGACGTTACTGGTACCCACTCAAACAAATCTATGAGCAACAGGATGACAGTGACAGTGACCAGCAGTGTTTAGTGCTTACTCTGGACTCTATGCTCAGGGGTCACTCCTGCCTGGCAGCGTTTGGGAGACCTCATGCAGTACCAAGAATCAGATGAGGGTTGGCTGCGTGCCAGGTATGCACCTTATCTCCAGATTATCTCTCTGACCTCTTCCAGTTTTTTTTTTTTAATTTGGAAGTTTGAGATTTAACTAACTTATAGTGCTCACACCTCAGGGAACTAGAGGCTCTGGGTTTGATCCCTGGCACTGAAGCAGACAAAAACCCCCAAAATGAAATAATTTTTTTTTTGCTTTTTTTGGGTCACACCTGGCGATGCACAGGGGTTACTCCTGGCTCTGCACTCAGGAATCACCCCTGGCCGTGCTCAGGGGACCATATGGGATGCTGGGATTTGAACCCGGGTTGGCCGCGTGCAAGGCAAACTCCCTACCCGCTGTGCTATCTCTCCAGCCCCAAAATATATATATTTTTTTGCTTTTTGGGTCACACCCGGTGATGCATAGGGGTTACTCCTGGCTCTGCACTCAGGAATTACTCCTGGTGGTGCTCAGGGGACCATATGGGATGCTGGGAATCGAACCTGGGTCGGCCGCACGCAAGGCAAACGCCCTACCCCCTGTGCTATTGCTCCAGCCCCTGAAATAATTTTTTTAAAAAAGAATTGATCATGACTTTACAATATTCTAGAATTTCAGAGGTGTAGCTGAGCACCTCTCTGTGGTATAGAATTCGCCACACCTGCCGGTGGACCCTGCCATTGAGTTTATCTGCTCCGTCATGTCACTTCCTCCATGTTCCACTGGATGCGTGAATTATGAGGCCACCCATCCCGTTAGGAAAGAACTCATAAGGACTTCATACCTGGAGGCACAGTGGATTGGAGACTATCTCCAGAGATTGGTTATCATATCTTCTAGAACAGATGGATTTGATATGTGTGACTCTCAGGAGCAATTTGCTCTCAACGATAATGTGTAAGATCTAGGTAGCATACTTCTAATTTTAAAAATATTATTATTATTATTATTATTTTTAGTTTTTGGGCCACACCTGGCTGTACCCAGTACTGACTCCTGATGGCACTCAGGGAACCATATGGGGTGTTGGAGATCAAGCCACTTGCAGGGGAAGCACCTGCCTGCTGTATTATCCCTTTGGCCCCTATTAGTTTTATAAAAATATGCATACATATTTCAGTGCTAGTCATTTTTCATAGGAGACCATGACAAAACACTTTGAAAATAGCCAGAGGATTGTTTTCATAAACGAAAAGTCTGAAAAACCACCTGGATTGGAGTTCCTATGTCTGACCTGGTGCTGGGCCTATAGGCCTCAGTCCTTTAGAATACTGGATGGTCAGACCACTTGAGAAAGCGTGCCTGGTGCTGGCGGCAGGAAGAGTAGCTTTCCTTTGCTGTCAATCATTTGGGAAAATGTAGGTAGACATATGAAGAAAGGTTGTCAGGAGGGTCTTTATTCTGGCTGGAGTGGGCGACTGCTTGCTTTGAGAGTGTGTGTGTGTGTGTGTGTGTGTGTGTGTGTGTGTGGACACACCCAACAGTGCTTAGTGATTACTCCTGGCTCTGTACTCAGGGGACACTCCAAGTGGTGTTCGGGGGACCATATGGGATGCTGGGGATCAAACCCCTTTCCACCCCTGCAAGGCAAGCTCCCTACTGGCTATACTGTCTCTCCAGTCCCCGCTTCTTCTTGGACTCTTGGAAGAGAAGATGCACACAGAGACGGTGTCAGGGGAGGAATGAAGTTTACTGGCCTCACTTCATGATCATAGGCTGGGGTTTAAGCAAAGCCATGTTCTGCAGGATCTTCTGTGGAAGGTTCTAGGCCTGAGTTACAACTTCCTCCTGTCAACCATTAGGTTCTAGAAAAATCTTTAAGCACCATTGTCTGGTTTCAGCTGGGACTCTAGAAATCAGGAGGCTTCTGTGCCTGGTGGGGATGGGGCAGTACCATGGAAAGCGGGGAATCTGAGAAAGGGCTTGCTAGGCATCTCCAGGATGGACAGAACAAGAGGTGGCCTGGGACACCGCAATGGTGGACTATTGCGGTCCACCATTCCTGGAAGAAGCAAATATCTTCCAGGAATTTCTGGTGATACTTGGTATGGAAAAAAGCTAGATGATCTAGGATGTGGCCTAGTGTTAGCTCACATATCTTGCCTGTGAAAGACCAGAACAAAAAAAGAAGAAGGAGAAGGAGGAAGAGGAGTAGGAAGAGGAAGGGGGAGGACGAGGCTAAATTTTTTAAAAGTTTATTTATTTTTTGATTAGTGAATCACACCCGGCGATGCACAGGGGTTGTTCCTGGCTCATGCACTCAGGAATTACTCCTGGTGGTGCTCGGGGGACCATATGGGATGTTGGGAATTGAACTCAGGTCAGCCGTGTTCAAGGCAAACACCCTACCCGCTGTGCTATTGCTCCAGCCCCAAGGGGCTAGATGTTTTAATGGCATCTATAAATGAGGGCTTGGAAAAATAAAGGTGAAAATATTTATAATTTTTATTGGGAAAGATTTGACTATGCATTTAGTTTACAGTACATATGAGATATACACGAATTACCATAATTTGGTGTATACTTGTGTGATTAAGAATTCCTATTATAGGGCTGGAGTGATAGCACAGTGGGTAGGGCGTTTGCCTTGCACGCGGCCGACCCGGGTTCAAATCCCAGCATCCCATATGGTCCCCTGAGCACTTCCAGGGGTAATTCCTGAGTGCAGAGCCAGGAATAACCCCTGTGCATCGCCGGGCGTGACCCAAAAAGAAAAAAAAAAGAATTCCTATTATATGTATATCTATAGCAATCACTCTTTATTATGATTTTTATTTCTTTTTGAGTCACACCCGGCAATGCTCAGGGGTTACTCCTGGCTCTGTACTCTGGAATTACACCTGACAGTGCTCAAGGGACTATATGAGATACTGGAGGTTGAACCCATGTTGGTCATGTGCAAGGCAAACACCCTCCTTACTGTATGATCGCTTCCATGCAACAACTTTATTGAGACACTTGAAATAATCCATGCTTGTTACTGTTGTTTTTTGTAGGGGAGGTGTTAGGCCATACCTGGTGGTGCTTAGGGCTTACTCCTGGCTCTGTGCTCAGGGATCAGTCCTGAGAGGACTCAGAGAACTATATGTGGCATCAGGGATCCAGTTCAAGTTGGCCTTGTGATAGAAAGCAACCTATCTCCCGTAATATTTCTCCAGTCTCTACTGTCTTGTTATTTTGTTTGTTTGTTTTTTGGACCACACCTGGGGGTGCTCAGGAATTACTTCTGGCCCTACACTCAGAAATCACTACTGGTGGGCTCACAGGACCAGATGGGACTCTGGAGATTGAACCCTGATGGCCACGTGCAAGGCATGCGCCTTACCTATTGTACTATCGCTCTGGCCTCTTCACTTTTTATTTTATTTTATTTTATTTTGTTGCTTTTTGGATCACACCTAGCTCTGCACAGACCTTACTCCTGACTCATGTACTCAGGAATTACTCCTGGTGATGCTCGGGGGACCCCATATGGGATGTTGGGAATTGAACCCGGGTTGACCACGTGCAAGGCAAATGCTCTACCCGATGTGCTATGGCTCTAGCCCCTCACTTAAAAATTTTTTTTAAATTGTTTTAAAAATTGAGGCACCGTGATTCACAGTGCTGTTAATATTGATGTTTCAGCATACAGTGTTTGTATCCAGAGCCTCTGCCAGAGAATCAGCCTCTTTCCACCATTGCCTTTAGTTCCCGGCTCATTCCATGCCATTAAAAAAAGTCACTTTTGCAGGCAACTGTCTATCATTTTTAACTTTGTGCTCCAGGAATACATGTTAACTGTTGAAAACTCTAGTCAAAATTCACCCAAAGTGAATTTTGGGAGGAAAAAAACCGATTTTAGCAGACCATGTTGTTTTGGAGAAGGTGAGCTCATCCGGTTTCAACTCCAATTATTCTTGGTTCACTAGAGAAAGTCACACCCTTTGCATTTGCATCATTCTTTCTATGCTCTACTAATACTGTCTGGAGGTGTGTGTGTGTGTGTGTGTGTGTGTGTGTGTGTGTGTGTGTGTGTGTGTGTGTGTGTGCGCGCGCCACATGCACTTGGTTTCTGGAGAGCAGTGACATTTGAGCCTTCCCAGTTCAGTTCGTCCCTTCATCTCGTTGTACCCTTCCTGAACTTTTGCGCTGTTTTCTTTATATTCCGGTTTCATAGAGGCCATTGCCTCATTACATTAAAAAAATTACTGATGAAATATTTGGTCTCAATTATTGTCTGCTTCATAGCAACATTATTCCCATGTATATTCTTTATCTACCACATAGTTTTCTGCTTTTATCCCACTTTTTTTTTGGTCTTATAATATCTCTGCCTAGTTTCCAATGCTGGTTTCTTTATTATTTTTCCATCGGTGTGAGAGATGAGTTTTTCCTTGAAGAGCTGTTTATAGAAGTCTTATGTGGATAAAGGGTTAGGCTAGCCAGCAGCTTTCTTTATTGGGGCTTTTAGACCAAAATGTTTATGAATAAAAATGATGAGCTGTGATTTTTTTACAACCAAAAGGCTTTTCTGTGCTGCAGAAACTGTCTTGCAAATATAATTTGTATCTGGATCCTCAGAAGTCTTACTTTTTTTTTTTTTGTCTTTCGATGTTGAACAGGGTTTGGGAATGCCAAAATCTTGGTACCACCGGACAATTCTTTTTTTTTTTTTTTTTGCTTTTTGGGTTACACCTGGTGATGCACAGGGATTACTCCTGTCTCTGCACTCAGGAATCACCCCTGGCGGTGCTCAGGGGACTATATGGGATGCTGGGAATCTTGAACTCGGGTCAGCCACGTGCAAGGCAAACGCCCTACCTGCTGTGCTATCGCTCCAGCCCCCAAACACACTCTTTTAAAAAATTTAAATTAAAAATGTTGTTGTTGTTGTTGTTGTTTTGGGGTCACACCTGGCAATGTTCAGGAGTTACTCCTGACTTTGCACTCAGGGATCACCCCTGGCAGGGCCCAGGGGACCGTATGGAGTTCCAGGGTTTAAACCTGGGTTGGTCACATGAAAGGCAAGCACTTTAACTATTGTACTTTCTTTATGGGCCCACTTGTCACATATTGCAAATAAGGAAGTACGATATTTACCTTCAGTGTCAGGAATATATGTGACTCCGAGCTGCATGGCCACGATGTCTGCTTGCTGTGGTTTCTCTTCACTGTTTGCTCCCCTAAGGTCTGAACTTGGCCTTTGTTCTTGGCAGCCCTTCCTAAGTAAATTGGGGGGAACTGAATGCTAGCCAGCTCTGGCCATCATTCATTTGGGCAAAATATCCTCTTAAATTGCTATAATTTCCTTGAATGGATCTGGGTTTCCCAACAATGCTACTCAAGCAACTGTGGAATAAAAATTGGCCCTGAGGAGATGCCGGCCTCTCCCAGGGGCTGGGCAAAGCCTGAGGTTCAGTGCGTCTTTGTCCCAGCCACTTCCTGAGCTGCAAGAGCTACGAGAGGGAAGCAGGCCGTGGCAGCAGCTGTAAAGACCAAATAGTCCATCTAACCAAAAAAATCTAATAATGAATTGCATTTCCTCACACCTAGAATGGTTTCTGCCTCAGAGCAAAGGATCTCGGGTACAATATGTGCAGTTTCTTGTCCAATCAGGATGTTGGGACTGACCAGATAGTTTGACCTTCATATAATTTTCCTCTATTAATAACCATCCTCCTGTCCAACCAGTTAGAAGTCGGGGTCCGTCCTAGGAGAAGGCGGGGAAGTAGCAATCAGAAGTCTCACTCTGCTGGCTTCTTCCTTGGGGGAATTCTAAACTTACCCTCTCTTCACAAGGTATTCCCTTCCTCCGTGCAGCGGTGATGTTTCAGTTTGTTTAAGTCGTTCTGAGGTAGGACTCAGAAAGAAAGCAAGATTTCTTGGAGCAAGAAGGCTAACAAGCACTGTGGGTTATAGCCAGCCGCCCCTTCCAAGATTCACAAGGCGAACACCTCGGTGATGGTGTCCCGTGGGTCTCATCACAGAGGGACCCACTGTGTGCTGTCACCGGAGCACAGGGCACTTCTGATGCGCGCACAGCGCCTGCCTCTCCCACGTAGGCAGGTTTAGGCCTCAGAAACAGGAGAAAGAACTGAGAGAACTCTTTCCACAGAGAGAGATTGCAGAACAAGCCTTTTCTCTCTCAGGGATAACAAAGGGAGCTTTTATTCACGCACACTCTTATCTCTTGGTGATTCTACTAAGGAAAGCACTGGGCACCTGGGCACTGCGCTTGTGGCTTCACACCTACTAATGCATGGCGTTGCATGGGTATGGTGTGAAGAGGCCATTAACTCTCCTTTACAGAGGAAAGAATTCTTTTCCAAAGAGTGAGGAAAAGTGTTACCTTCCCTGATTGTAAGGACCTAGTTGAGAACAGTTGTTGAACTAGAAATGCTTTCTTCTTAGTTGGGCATTGTTGTTACTGATTTAATTAAGAATTTTCCTGATAGGGGCTGGAGTGATAGCACAGCGGGTAGGGCGTTTGCCTTGCACTCGGCCGACCCGAGTTTGATTCCCAGCATCCCATATGGTCCCCTGAGCACTGCCAGGGGTAATTCCTGAGTGCAGAACCAGGAGTAACCCCTGTGCGTCGCCGGATGTGACCCAAAAAGAGAAAAAAAAAAAAGAATTTTCCTGATAAAGGGATGGTTGTCTGGGTGCCTCAGTTGACTGGTACACTGAAAACACATATGCAGAACCTTGGTCCCACTGACACTGGGACCCAGAGGCTCCATTCATTCCCTACTCTTTAATAATGGTGTGTGTGTGTGTGTGTGTGTGTGTGTGTGTGTCTGTGAGAGAGCATGAGTGAGAGCAAGAGCGAGAGAGAGACAGAGAGAGAGAGACAGAGAGAGACAGAGAGAGAGAGAGAGAGAAAGAGAGACTTAACAGGGGACCAAAAACAATCTGTCACCTCCAAGTATTGAAACAAGTATACAAGCATGCAAGTATGTAATCATTTCTCTAAGGGGCTCTCCCAGGGACGATCTAACTAATGAAGAAGGCAGATTTGCCCACCTTGGTTTTACAGTACCTTTTGGTTAGCTTTAGGTAACCTTTTTAACGGACCTCCCTTTTCCCCAAAGCCCTTTCACGAACTCAGCTGAACTTATTAAAGATGGTATCACGGGCTGGAGTGATAGCACAGCGGGTAGGGCGTTTGCCTTGCACGCGGCCGACCCGGGTTCAAATCCCAGCATCCCATATGGTCCCCTGAGCATGGCCAGGGGTGGTTCCTGAGTGAAGAGCCAGGAGTGACCCCTGTGCATCGCCGGGTGTGACCCAAAAAGCAAAAAAAAAAAAAAAAAGATGGTATCACAACTAGGGGCTGAGTTTCTGGACCTCTCTACTGTGGGCAGGAGGTATGCATGTTATGAGTAAGCTTTGCTCTTATTTTCCTCTTACAATCTGTCTGGTGCCTGTTTATTTTTCTGGCCTCTGAAGAACCCAGAGGGGATGATTTAGGAGGAGTCCTTTTTAATCTTTTTTTAAAAATTTGCTTTGTTTTTGGGCCACACCCACGATGCTCAGGGCTTACTTCTGGCTCTGCCCTCAAGAATTACTCCTGGTGGGGGATTATGTGGATTGCCGGGATGCAACTCCGGTCAGCCGCGTGCAAGGAAAGTGCCCTCCCTGCTGCGCTCTCTCTCCAGCCCAGAGTTCTTTTCAACCTTGACAACTTGACAACTTTTTTTTTTTAGATTTCTTCCTTTTTTAAAAAAATATTTTATTTTATTTTTATATATATATATATATTTATATTTTGTTTTTTAATTGAGTCACCATGAGATACACAGTTACAAAGCTTTTTATGATTGGATTTCGGTCATACAATGACTCAAGACCCCTCCCTCCACAGTGTCCATTTTCCATCACAGATGACCCCAGTTTCCCTCCAGCCACTTCCCGCTCCCAGCCTGCCTCTGTGGCTCTATGGCAGGCACTTCCCCCGCCTCTCTTTCTCTCTCTCTCTCTCTCTCTCTCTCTCTCTGCTCGCTCGCTCGTTCTTGCTCTCTCTCTCTCTCTCTCTCTCTGGGCACCATTGTCTGCAACACAGATACTGAGAGGTTATCGTGTCTGTTCCTTTACCCATTTTCAGCAGAGAGATCCTTCCCAACTCTCTCTGTGACAAGGGGACAGGGAGCTCTGGGCGTGAAGCAGATGGCAGTTGCCAAGCTGGAGCGAAGGCCTTTGCGGGTGCGTGCTGACCAGTCGTTTCAAGCTCTCTTGGAAGGAGGCTGGGAGAGAGAGGCTCTGTCGAGAGGGCAGCCCACAGAGGACTATCTTCTGGCCGCATTTCCAGCAGCTGGAATGAAGGTCAAGGCCTTCACTCCAGGAGGAGACCCCAAAGTACACGGCAGCTTCCCATAGTGCTCACTCGAGACAGGATGCTTTTATGCACTGGGTAAGGGGGAATGAGCCACTCCAAGAGACAGTGTCCGCTCTGGGATGACAGCTAGAGTCTTCCTTAGTCGAAATAAAGATTGGAGAGTTGTGGGCAGAGAACTCTGAAGACATACTCATATGAAGGCACATCCACATCCACATTTGTCTTTTAGATAATTTAAAAATGTCTGTTTAGGGGGGCTGGAGCGATAGCACAGTGGGTAGGGTGTTTGCCTTGCATGCGGCCGACCCGGGTTCAATTCCCAGCATCCTATATGGTCCCTCGAGCACCACCAGGAGTAATTCCTGAGTGCATGAGCCAGGAGCAACCCCTGTGCATCGCTGGGTGTGACCCAAAAAGCAAAAAAAAAAAAAAAAAAAAAAATCTGTTTAAAATCCTTTGATACGATTTACAGATATTTTCTCGTTGTGTGGGTTTTTCTATTTGCCATATTGTGTCCCCTGACTTACAAAAATAAAAGTGATTTTTAATCTATAAAAAAGACATATAGGATGATGGGAATTGAACCCAGGTCATCTGTGTGCAAGGCAAGTGCCCTACCCACTGCGCTATCTCTCCAGTGCCCAGTGCTCAGAGTTTTTTTCTTTTTTTTTGCTTTTTGGGTCACACCTGGCGATGCACAGGGGTCACTCCTGGCTCTGCACTCAGGAATTACCCCTGACCGTGCTCAGGGGACCATATGGGATGCGGGGAATCGAACCCGGGTCGGCCGAGTGCAAGGCAAGCACCCTACCCTCTGTGCTATCACTCCAGCCCCCAGTGCTCAGAGTTTTGCTCACATGTTTTTTATTGCTAGCATTTAAGGATTCCCACATCAGGTCATGGTGCTCATCCATACAGCTAAGTGCTCTCTGAGCTTTGCATTCCTTTAGTTGTGGGTTTATTTTTGTTTATTTATTTTGGCTTTTGGGTCACACTTGATGGTGCTCAGGGCTTGTTCCTGGCTCTGTCTGCACTCAGAAATCACTCTTGGCGGGCTTGGAGAACCCATAGATGCTGGAGGTCAAACCCTGGTCAGCTGCATGTAAGGCAAGAACCCTCACTGCTGTACTATTGCTCAGACCCCTATATTCCCTTAGTTACTGTGCCCACACATGCACTCAGCAGGGGTCACACTCAATTGAAGCACACAAGTTATAGTTGTGATGCCCTTCTGGAATCACAGCAGGGCTTACACACCTGCTTGCCAGAGCTCGTACTTCCTGGCTATGGATCTTTTTAGTTGTGTTACTAAAGCAGGAGATACACCCCTTTTTGTGGTGCTCACATATACCTGACTGTGATGCACTGGACATTATTTGCAGAGCTGGGGACCACAGGGCCAGAGGTGACAGGGTTGTGCTTGATGCATGTGGGGTACCAGGGGCTTGAACTCATTACCGTATGTTTGCAGGACTGTCACTCTAGGCCCCTATGCTATTCCTTGGGCCTCTATTATCACTCTTTTAAATTTTTTTTTTTTTTTTTTTTGCTTTTTGGTCACACCCAGCGATGCACAGGGGTTGCTCCTGGCTCTGCACTCAGGAATTACCCCTGGCGGTGCTCAAGGGACCATATGGGATGCTGGGAATTGAACCCGGGTCGGCCGAGTGCAAGGCAAACGCCCTACCCGCTGTGCTATTGCTCCAGCCCCTCTTTTAATTTTTTTTTTTTTTTTTTTTTGCTTTTTGGGTCACACCCAGCGATGCTCAGGGGTTACTCCTGGCTTTGCACTCAGGAGTTACTCCTGGCGGTGCTTGGGGGACCATATGGGATGCCGGGGATCGAACCCGGGTCGGCTGCGTGCAAGGCAAACGCCCTACCCTCTGTGCTATCGCTCCGGCCCCCCCTCTTTTAAATTTTTTTAAAAAATTTTTATTTTATTATATTGCATCATCGTGAGAAAAAAAATACAAAGCTTTCAGGTTTAAGTCTCAGTCATACAATGATTGAACCCTCATCCCTTCACCAGTGCACATGTTCCACCACCAAGAACCCCAATATACCCCCCTCCCACCCAGCCCCCCCACCTAAGTAGCTAATGATCTTCATTTTATTCTCTATACTTTGAATACATTCAATATTTCAATAGAGAACTCACTATTATTGTTTGGAATTTTCCCCCAACAATCAGGCCTGCTGAAAAGGCGTCATTTAATAATTTCTTTTCATTGCTGAAAATGAAGATTCTATGAGCTCACGTGGCTGCAAAAGCGACCGTGAGGTTTTGGATTTCTGATGTTTTAGTTCAGTTCATAGTCTAGATGCATTTCTGTGAGAAGCTGCTCTGAGAAGCTTCTAACCCAAAATGGGTTAGAAGACCTCTTGGATCATGGTCTCTGGGCCTCTATTATCACTCTTAATGTTGTCTTCATCAACCATATAAGGTGCACTACTTTTTTTTTTTTTTCAATGCACCGAGGAAGACCTTTACGGGTCATTTTACTGGTCACAGGCTGGAGGCTGGAAGGCAGCAGAACCATGTTCTCAAAGCAGCCACGGGTTCTGCTCTTCACTCAGATGCTAAGATTCAGCCTGACTTTACTTTTTCCTTTAGGACGATGAGTTACCTGTCCAAATTATCAGTGTTGAACAGCAGAGCTTCCTTTTTATTTATTTATTTATTTATTTATTTATTTATTTATTTATTTATTGTTTTTTGGGTCACACCTGGCGATGCACAAGGATTACTCCTGGCTCAATTACTCAGGAATCGCTCCTGGCGGTGCTCGGGGACCATATGGGATGCTGGGAATCGAACTCGGGTCGATCCGCGTGCAATGCAAACACCCTACCCGCTGTGCTATTGCTCCAGCCTCCCTTTTTATTTTTAAATAATTAAAAAATTATTGTTTAAATTTTTATTGAATCACCCTGAGATAGACAGTCACAAAGTTATTCATGATTGAGTTTCAGTCATACGATATTCCAACACCCATCCCTTTACCAGTGTACATTTTCCATCACCAGTGTCCTCAGTTTCCCTCCCGCCTGCCCCCCACCCTATCCTGGCAGCCTGCCTCTGTGGCAGACACTTCTCCTCTCTCTCTTTCTCTCTATATTTTCCTTTTAGGTACTGTGGTTTGCAATAGTGCTGCTAAAATGGTATCATGCATATCACTTCACCTCCTTTCAGTGCTTGGTTTTTGTCCAGAGTGACCCTTTCCAACTATCATTGTCATGGTGGCCCTTTCTCTGTCCTGACTGCACTCCCCCACCCCCCTTGTGACAAGTTTCCTATCATGGACCAATCCTCCTGGCCCTTGTTTCTATGTCTTTGCGTATTATCCACACATTACGTAGAGCTTCCTTGTCAAGGCTTACCTGGGGGAACAGAAGTGTGAGGGTCGTTAGGAGAGGACAGACACTGGCCCTCCCAGTCACAGACTCCTCCTCATCTCACGGGGCTCAGTCTAACAAGGCTGGATGCCCAGGCAGGGTCTACTCCCACCCCAGTCAGGACCAGGGAAAACTAGATGTCCCTGTTCTTTTCCTGAGTCACCACTCTAGTCAATATGAGAAAGAATAAGAAATAAACCAAAGGGACATCTTGGGGGTAGCATGAAAGGACAGCAAGTATGACCTTTTATTCTCTCAAAGTCCAGTCAAAGTAATATCAGTGTCCTGATTGGTTCCCTAAACGATGTCATTGAGAGACATGGGAAGGGAGGGCAGTAGAAGCTGAGAGAGGGAGAGAGAGAAAGCACTACTTCCCTCGGAGTGAAGGTGCTCAACCCACCTCCGACTCCCCAGGGAAGAGTTTGGGGGACTAGGACCCATAGAGTCTTCTGCAAGCGCCTGCAGAGCTCGGGCACTAGCGACTGACCAGTCCCACAAGGCAGCTCTCAAGTTGCTCCTTAGTTCTGCTTGATCCGCACAGGGCAGGACTTGATCGACAATGCTCAAGTTCTCGGGAACCAAGGCTTCAGCTGAAGTGAAAGATTGATTGCTCTTTGCAGGAAGGGAAATCAGCCCTGACCTCCAACTAGACTTCAGGTTCATTATCTCCCCTCACAGAGAATTTCCAGGAGACAAATGGTGAAGAAACATAGTTATGTTTAGAAAAAAAGAAAACCTAAAAAGGGGTCAGAGGGAAAGTATAACTGGGAGGGCATTTGCCTTGCACATGGACAACCTGGGTTCAATCCCCGGCATCCCATATGGTTCCCCAAGCACCTCCAGGAGTAATTCCTGAGTGCAGAGCCAGGAGTAGTAACCCCTGAACATCGTTGTGTGTGACCCAAAAAGAAAAAAAAAAGAAAATATGAGCAAGGGGAAGGATGGAGAGAGCAACAACGATAGCATGTGAGATGAAACGTGTTCAAGAGAGAACGTGGAGCTACATAGCACAGCAGGAGGGCCTGCATGCAGCCTACTTGGGTTCCATCCTGGCATTCCATATGGTCCCTGAGCGTGATAGGAATGATTCCAGAGTGCACTGCCAGGTGTGGCCCCAACACATAAAAGAAGAGAGAGAATGTGAGCTTCTCTGGAGTGGGAGAGCGGAGGTTACCCAGTAAGTTAAGTTGCGAGGCTGGTGACCCCAGAATGGAGATACACACTGCTTACTTGGCTAAGTTGGTTCCCAAACAGCTGCACTTGGGGCTTTCTGAGCAGATAATAGTTTGTTGCTAGGGTATCGTCAAGGGAAAGAGCTTAAAAAACTTGTGGTGGTTCACTGTCATGTTCTTATCACAGTCTTTTGTTTTTTGGCCACACTCATTGGTACTTGGGGCTTATTCTTGGCTCTGAATTTAGGGATAATTCTTGGTGGACCTTGGGGAACTTATGGGGTGACAGGGATGGATTGGCTGTGTTGGCTGTGTCCAACCAAGGCAAGCACCCTGCCTGCTATCTCTCCAGACCTTCTCCAGCTTTCTACTTTTACTGAAGTTTCTCCTGGGGTGTATGTGTCTGTGGGAGGTGTGTCCAGCATCTGTCTCAGCTGGGGATGGTGCCAGTTAGAGTCTTATCAGATCAGTTTCTGCATCCACAAAGTGGATGGTTCCTTCTTTAGATAAAATCTCTCTCTCTCTCTCTCTCTCTCTCTCTCTCTCTCTCTCTCTGGACCACACATGAAGTTGCTCAGGGAACATGAAAGTGCTCTCTGCCCAGGGACCACTCCTGGCTGTATTTAGGGAACCATATATGGTGCTAGGGATTGAATCTGGATCAGGTGTGTGTCAGGCAAGTGCCCTACCCACTGGACTATATCTCTGGCCCATCAAATCTTGGTTTTATTACTTCCTGAGAAACTCATGGCCAGGAAACCCCCAATCTATCTACCACTTCCAAGGGGTTTAGGGACATAGCTTAAAGTGATAGAGCAGTTGGCAGTTGGTAGGAGGACCTGACTCAATCACCAACTCTGAATGGTCCCTGAGCATCCCAGTGGTCCCTGAGATATAGCTGCAGTAGCTCCCATGCCATGCCAGTGGCACCACAGGCCTGAGCATCACTGAGAGTGACCCTGTCCCTACCCCCACCCCTCCCCACCACCACCACTGGGGAAAATGCCTATTAAAAACCTATCAAGTGCTGTGTATCAAATTCAGCTTTGAGTTTGAATTGTGATAGATATTAAAAAAAAATCTACCATCCTCTAATATGTCTTTGGCAAAAGATTCAGTTCATGGTGGGGGGGGTCACTGGAAACAAAATAGGGGTGATTTTTTTCTTTTTGGGTCACACCCGGTGATACACAGGGGTTACTTCTGGCTCATGCAGTCAGGAAACCCTGACAGAAACCCTGGCAGAAACCCTTGCAGAAACCCTGGCGGTTTCCAGGGGACCTTAGGGGATGCTGGGAATCGAACCCGGGTGGGCTGCGTGCAAGGCAAACACCCTACCCACTGTGCTATTGCTCCAGTCCTAGAATAGGGATGATTTTTGAAAAGCAATTTATTACTAATCATTTCCCTTAACGGATGCGGAAATCAATGGAGAAGAGAGTACTTATATGTATTTTTCCTGGTAAACTTCCCAAGGGATCTTCCTTTTCTCTCCCAAAGTTCTATGTTAGCTAAGCTCTTTTCTTAGTTTTTGGGTCACACCTGATACTCAGGAGTTATACCTGGCTCTGCACTCAGGAATTACTTCTGGCAGTGCTCAGGAGACCATTTGGGATGCTGGGAATAGAACTTGGGTGGGCCACATGCAAGTTAAGTGCCCTACCCAAGTTGCTGTTTCTCCGGCCCCTCTGTTAGCTAAGCTTCTTTAAAGATGGCATCTTAGACTATATAGGAGGCGTCACTGTCACTGTCACTGTCATCCCGTTGCTCATCGATTTGTTCGAGCGGGCACCAGTAACGTCTCTCATTGAGAGACTTATTATTACTGTTTTTGGCATATCCAATATGCACGGGTAGCTTGTCAGGCTCTGCTTCGCGGGCTTGATACTCTTGGTAGCTTGCCAGGCTCTCCGAGAGGGGAGGAGGAATCGAACTCGGGTCGGCAGGGTGAAAGGCGAATTCCCAGCCACTGTGCTATCGCTCCAGCCCATAAGAGGCGTACATGTATTAATAAACTTCGTATGTTATATTCATGGAAACTCAATCATGAATAACTATAACTTTCTAATTCATGATGATTTAATAAAATATTTTAAAATAAAAAATTTTAAAACCAAACTTCCTAATTTTCCCCTTATCAATCTGTCTTTTGTTTGATTACTAGCCCATCTCTGAATCCAGAGAGGTACAGGATGATTTCTTTTGTACTCTGACAGCTGGATGTGACTTAACTGCTTCGAACACACACACACACACACACACACATACCACACACACACACACATATGCACATATATGAGTACAGGTCTAATTGATAAATCTAAATAAACCCTGGGACTTATACCAGACTTAAGTTTTTGATATTATAGAACATAAAGTTATGCATGATGCTCATGCTGGGGCAAGAAAGAAGAAGGATGCAAAGAACTTCCGTCTTTTCTTCTTTTGCAGCCTCCTCCGTATCTAAACCCTTAAGCAATTCTATCAACTGGAGGCATGCTGAGTGTTAGGCAGTGATCAGCATGGGGAAGGAGAGTCATGGCTGGACCTCGACAGAGTAGACTTGTGTATTTTTTGGGGGGAGGGTCACACCCGGCAATGCACAGAGGTTATTCCTGGTTCTGCATTCAGGAGTTACTCCTGGCAGTGCTCAGGGAACCATATGGGATGCTGGGAATCGAACCCCGGTCAGCCGCATGCAAGGCAAATGCCCTACCCGCTGTGCTATCACTCCAGCCCTAGTAGACGTGTGTATTATTACAGCAGTATCAGGTGGCTTGTCTCAAAAGGATCTGTGTTTCCTTTCCCTTTTTGCTCTTTTCTGTAGTGGAGATTGAACCCAGGACTTCATACGTGCAAGGCATGAGCTTTACCACTGATCTACATCCATTATTTTTTGAACATTTTGGTTTGGGGAGCCATACCCAGCGGTACTCAGGTATTATTCCTAGCTTGGTGCTGAGGATGGGGAGAACCGTGTGGTGCCAGGGATCAAACTTGGCCCTCCCGCAGGGATAGCACAGAATCCATTGAGCCAACTCTTCAGTCCAATAAACTGAGATAAACTCTGCTCATCGATTTGCTTGAGCGGGCACCAGTAATGTCTCCATTGTGAGACTTGTTACTGTTTTTGGCATATCGAATACGCCATGGGTAGCTTGCCAGGCTCTGCCGTGCGGGTGAGATACTCTCGGTAGCTTGCCGGGCTCTCGGAGAGGGGCAGAGGAGCCAAACCTGGGTCGGCCACGTGCAAGGCAAATGCCCTACCCGCTGTGCTATCGCTCCAGCCCAAACTCTGCATAATCTGTGAGTATCTAGTTCGGAATTTGATTTCATATCCCCGCACTCCTTCTTTACCACCTGAAGATGTCTGTCATCCTGGCCACTGTCATACAAGTTAATTTTGTCAAGTGGTTTATTTCCATTTGTACTGATAATCACTTTGAATGCTAGTGTGGGCGGAAAAAAAAATGAATTTATTGCTATTGCTGTTGGTGAGAACTCTGATTAGAAAAGCAAACCAGAACAGAATGTAAGAGAGCTCCTTCCTTTCTGTGATGCTCAGGGGTCACTCTTGGCTGTGCACCCAGGAATTACTCCTGCTGGTACTGGGGGACCATATGGGGAGGCCAGGGATTGAATCTGGGTCAGCTGGGTGCAAGACAAGTGCCCTCCTCACTATACTAACTCTCCAGCCCCGTGAAGAACACCTTCTGAAAGGGGTTTCCCCACTTCCTGCCAGGGAAGACCGGCTTTCCGTCAGGTAGACTCCTGCTAATGCACTATCTCTGGTTCCTGAGTGCTGCACGCTGCCATCAGACTTTGGCATGCAGTTCTCCATTTCCCTGCTTCCCCCTGTCACTGGTGCCTGGACCCACCTCGGCCTCCACTTGTTAAAAACCAGGTGCCAGCCTCAGAGGCTGGTTTCATAGTTTCCTTGCTGCATAATGTGGGCACCTTTCAGGTGTGAGTCACTAAACTGAGGGCAGGACGGTGGCATCTCTGGGTGTTTGGGCATTGCCTGTCACCGTCTCAGCTGCAGAGGGACAGAACACCTGGTCAGTGCTCTGCTCTCCTCAGTGACCTGGAGAGTCAGCGTAGGCTTACCATAACTCAGTTGTTCCGGCAGTATTGCTTCCTGCCGACGGGGGCTTTCCGCTCTCAGCAGCTGGTGACTG
The DNA here is from genome assembly GCF_027595985.1 of Sorex araneus. Classification (NCBI taxonomy): domain Eukaryota; kingdom Metazoa; phylum Chordata; class Mammalia; order Eulipotyphla; family Soricidae; genus Sorex; species Sorex araneus. Next base: position 184,072,823 of record NC_073306.1, on the reverse strand, counting down.
AATGCCTCCAGGAATGAGGTCAGGCCATCTCATTCTTGAATAAATATTTTAAATCCAAAGGGATGGTCATGATGCTAATGTGAATGATCTGTTCTTTAAACTTCCTGCACTTTGCTTGTTCACTTGACTACAATGGCTCATTAACTCCCCCCTCTCCCAACCCCCAAGGGTAGGGGTCACACCCTGCTGCGCTCAGGGCTTACTCCAGGCGCTCGGGGCTCTCTTTTGGCCATGCTCTGGGGACCAAATGGGATGCTGGGGATCCAACGGGGTCAGCCGCAAGCAAGGCCACAGCTTTAACCCCTCTACTATCTTTCTGGCCCCGGGACCTCACTTTATAAATCTTTCTGGGGAGGCTCCTTCAGTGAGCTTAGCAATAGCATCATGAAAAGGAACCAATTTATGAATTTTCTACAGTTTTCCAGAAAAATGGCGAGGATTTAAGCAGGTCCAAGGTCCCTCCTGTGCTTTCTTTTGGCTCAGTCAAATCCCAGAGGCTGTCAAGTACCTCCCTGGATGAAGGAGCCTCCCCCTCTAAGCAGTTTTATTTTTTTTCTCTTTTTGGGTCACATCTGGCGATGCACAGGGGTTACTCCTGGCTCTGTACTCAGGAATTACCCCTGGCGGTGCTCAAGGGACCATATGGGATGCTGGGAATCGAACCCGTGTTGGCTGCATACAAGGCAAACGCCCTACCTGCTGTACTATTGCTCCAGCCCACCAAGTGGTTTTTTTGAGCAGTTGTCTTTTTTGGGGGGAGGGTCCACACCTGGCAATGCTCAGGGGTAAATACTCCTGACACTGCACTCAGGAATTACTCCTGGTGGTGGTCCGGGAACCATATGGGATGTCAGGGATTGAACCCAAGGCCGCTGTATGCAAGGCAAATGCCCTACCTGCTGTACTGTCACACAGACCCTGAGCAGTCTTTTTTATTTGGAAAAGATTTCCAGTTACATTAAAAAAAAAAAGGTGATTTCCTCCCCTCCGTTCCCCAACTCCGTTTTTGTGCCACAACCTGACGGTGCTTAGGGCTTACTCTCGGCTCTGTACTCAGGAATCACTCATGGTGGGCTTAGAGGATTATGTGGGTAGATGGAGGTTGAACCCACGTTGGCAGTATGCACGGCAAGCACCCTAACCACTGTACTATAACTCTGGTCCCCAAAATGCAATTTTTTAAAGACTCCTTCTTTTGTTTTCAGCCTGGCCTTTACTCAAATGCTTTTATAATAAACTGGTCTGACAGAAACTGTAATGGTAGGAAGCTCCAGCCCCAAATAATCAATCATGTTAAGGGGAAATGTGGGTTCAGTCCCTGAAGGCTGTCTATCATCTGGTTAGTAAAACTCAGTTCTTTGCAGAAAACAATCCTTCATCCTTCTCCTTGTTTTGTCTTGAGGACAAGCCACACTGTCCTCTCCCAGACCCCTCTGTCTACCCCAGGCCTTCCCTTGCCATTGATGTAGGCACCTAGACAAGGCAGGGTCATGACGGCAATGGATTTCCTGGGAAGTCATAAAACCAATAGCTTCGAGGCTGCAAAGAGCCCGTCTTGCGAAGACAGGAACAAAAGTCTGGCAAGATAAGACTTCATGTGGCCCCAACAGACCAGAGAAGGCTGCACCACGGTGCACCCCCCATCCCACCCAGGAGAAGCTGCAGCAGAAACAAAGGCCAAAGAAAGGAACTTCAAAGAAAACCATCAACCAATCCCAACTCTACCCACTTGGCGACTGCTCTAGCAATGGGCTCTCATCTAGGTAGAAAGCCCCGCACGGAGCAACCCTGTAAGAGCCACCGGAACAGAGGAAGAAAGCGTGAATGCTGGTGCTGCTGTGTCCATGTGGCTCAGCTTATCTGCCCTCTTGAGATGTGCACTGGGGCTCTCTCTGCCTTTGGAGAAGCCCGAGCGCCGCTCTCTCTCTCTCTCTCTCTCTCTCTCTCTCTTGCTTTTGAGTCACACCTGGTGATGCACAGGGGTTACTCCTGGCTCTGCACTCAGGAATTACTCCTGGCGGTGCTCAGGGGACCATATGGCATGCTGGGATTCGAACCCAGGGTTGGCCGCGTGCAAGAAAAATGCCCTACCCGCTGTGCTATCTCTCCAGCCTCCCCCCTGCTCTCTCTTGAGTGCATTACTCTCTCTCCTTTTCTCTTCCTCCTTCCCCTTCCCCCAAACCTCCAAATAAAGTCTGTTTTTAACTTCACGACCTTCCTCCTCCCTAAAATTCTTTTCTTTGAGAGAGACAAGGACGCAGAAGGTCTGAGTAGGGCCTAGAACTGACTTTCTCTTCCTGCAAAGAACAATTCCTCGTTTTAGCCTGTGTCTAGGGCTTCCTGGGAAACCGGGTAGTAGGGATTAACTCCTGCGCTGAGCAGGACAAGTGGACATCAGGAGTGGCTTGACAGCTAGCTAGTGGAACTGGAGGGACTCGGGTCCATGCAGTTCAGGGGCTTATTGCAGACTTTATCAGTTCTAGGCTCCCCAGCAGACCCCAGGGTGGCAGAAGTGGATTGGGAGAAAGTGGCCTTCTCTCTCCTCTCCCTCACTTAAGTTCTCTGGGTTCACGGTGAATTCACCCACTTTCATGCCCACTCAAAGGCCAGAGACACCAGGTTCCACTCTGCAACCCCAGTCCTTAGAGGCATGATGGAGGGGGCTTCACACTAAAAGTCTGCAAGCTGTAGAACAGAATGACTGAGTTGTCAGGGCACTCCTGGCCCCAAGAGGAACATTTGGAGGTGATGCATGAAATCTAATAAGCAGCAGATTAGTCAGACAGTGGAACCATCAATAATGTCATTGGTACTTGTATTCAAGATAAAACAAAACAAAATTCAGGTTCTATTTGGAGATCTCAAGACTTGCGCAACTACATGCAGTCCCCCCACTCCCCCCATGTAATCAAAAGTTTGGGGTCATTTTTTTTGTGACAGGGAGAGGATCGCCCAAGCAGTGCTCAAGGGCCTGTGGGTGTCAGCCAGCTGGGTAGTGGTTCAATGGGAGGACCCCAGGATGAGGTGTTACCCAGAGATGATTCAGGCCACCCTGGCTTTTGCTGGAGACCTTATGGCACGGGGATGCAACCAGGGTTGGTGACGTGCAAGATAAGCACCTTAACCTCTGGGCTATCCCTCCAGACTAATCTGACTCAAAAAAAAGTATTGTGGAAACCAAACCTGGCACTGCTGGGGCCAGGGGTAGAGGTTTGGGGGCTAAATTTGAACCCAGAACTTTATACGTATTAAGCGTGTGCTGTACCCCTGAGCCTCATCTGCTGCTCTATTTTGATCTCTTGTTTTTTTGGCTCAGAGCTCTCTATTTATTTATGTTGGTGCTCTTCTTCCTGTTTTTCTTTTTCTATTTTCTATTTTTTATTTATTGAATCACTGCGAGATACAATCACAAAGCTTTCATGATTGAGTTTCAGTCATGTGCTCTATTTTGACTTTACAGCACACTTTTTGTTGTCTTCTTCCTCTCTATAAAAGAGGAAAACTTGACTTTTAGCAGCATGGCCTTTTTTGTTTTGAATCCATGTACCTCGCATAAATGGAATTATTCAGTCGTTTGGTTGAAAGATCTGGCTCCTTTCACTCAGTATTTTGTTTATGAGATTCTTCCATAAAGACAACTGTAGAGATAGTGGCAGTTTATTAATTCATTTTTGTTATTGCTATTGGTGGTCTTTGGCTCATATTCTCATACTTGGCTGTGCTCAATGGCTACTCTTGACTTGTCACTGGGGGGCCACTCAATTTTGGTGGTGGTGTTGGATAACCATATGAGGTGCTGGGGATTGACCCCAGGACCCCTGCAATCAAACATGCTCTCAGCCCCCTGAGCTGTGGCTCTCCAGCCCCAGTTCATTAATTCTTATTAGAACTTAATATTCCATTATTATACTCTTTTGTTTTGCACTTGCTTTGATTTTGTTTAATCATGTATCTCACAGAGTTTCTTGTATATAGTAAGAGAGTTCCTGCCATTTTTTATGTGTTTGTATTCATATTGCATTATGTACATTTTGCCTTTTGTTTTTTGGTTACACACATCTGCTCTCAGGTGCTACTCCTGGCTCAGTAATAAAGTCCCTCCTGGCAGCGATCAGGGACCAATGTGGTCCTGGGGATTGAACCCAGGCCTCCTGCCTGTATTCACCTGCTATGTTATATCTCTTGGCCCTCTATTGTGTAAATATAACTTTTTTAGCTTCCTCCCAGAGGTGGGCACTTAGCACCAAGCTATATTTAAAACCAATCCTTGCTTCTATCAAAACAGGGACTAACCTTATTGCTCTTTCAGTCTGTTCACAAAATATACTTCAATGGAATTAAGTGTGTTTTTCACAAGACCAGGAAACCTCACGCGTGCCAGGGAAGTGTCTGACTACTGAGCCACATCCCCAGCCTAAAAAATTGCTTTTGAAAAATATCCTGTTGTCAAGTATTTATTGATAATAAAGGCGTTTGCTTTAGATAGGACCCAGAGTGAGTAAACGTCCGGATGCCCCGTGGGACCAGACGCCCCTGGAGGGCGAGGAGGCAAGGAGGCCGTGTGAACTGTGCCCTGACCTGAGCAGGGGTGGGGCTGGCTGCATCAGGTGGTACCGAGCCGGAAAAACAAGTTAGGCCTTTGATCCCACAACTGAACCACTATCCTGGGCCAAGTCCAAGGCGATTTGTTTTGTTTGCCAGGCCTAATGGTTTTCAAGTTTCTGTCACTGAAAAACTAAGAATAAAACTAGAATAGAGAAATTGGTTTAGGGACCAGACAGTACAGTGGGTAGGGTGCTTATCTTGCACATACATTTGGTTCATTAAGCCCTGTCATGAGTGAGCCCTGAGCACAGAAGTAGGAGTTAGCCTTGACCACTGTAGTGTATGGGGGACAGAGAGAGAGAGAGAGAGAGAGAGAGAGAGAGAGAGAGAGAGAGAGAGAAACTGGTTTAAATTACTTCCAGCTAATGAGAAAAAATTACAGTTCTGTATTGGGGATAAAGATTTCACAAAGAACATAAAGTATATTTATCTCAGATAAAAGTGATTGCGTATTCTAATGCTTTGTTGTTGTGTGAAACAAGTTAGTAGCAAGCTTATGCATTAAACACAAAGAATTGGGCTGGAGAGATAGCACAGCGGGTAGGGCGTTTGCCTTGCACGTGGCCGACCCGGGTTCAAATCCCAGCATCCCATATGGTCCCCTGAGCACGGCCAGAGGTAATTCCTGAGTGCAGAGCCAGGAGTAACCCCTGTGCATCGCCAGGTGTGACCCAAAAAAGCAAAAAAAAAAAAAAAAAAAAAAACCACAAAGAATTATTATGCAATAAAATGAGGATTTCTTTTCTTTTTTTTTTTTTTGGCCACACCTGGTGATGCTCAGGGGTTGCTCCTGGCTCTACACTCAGAGGGGACCATACCAGATGCCGGGGATCTGGGAACCTGGGTCTTCTGCGTGCAAGACAAATGCCTTATCTGCTGTACTATCATTCCAACTCCTAAAATGAGGATTTTAAAGTATAAATTATAGTGGATTTCAAGGCACCATTCTTTAAACTCATGAATGATATGTTTTAACGTTTTTCCTAGAGATTGTGCTTAAATACCTTTGTTAAAGTTAACCAAGTGCTTCTCATCTACTGTCTGTTTTTACTACTATCTCTTTGTGGATGCACAATTGCGTCCACCGCACATAAGGCAAGTGCTTTACCACTGAGCCACGTCCCTACTCAAGTCATGTGTGTTCATTTTGTGTGTATGGTACCTGGGACTGAACCCAGAACCTCACACGTGCAAGACAGGTGCTTTCCCACGGAAGGACATTCCTGTCCCCAATCTACTCCTGTCTTTCACCCACAGAAACAAGCTGTTCAGACTCTCTTAATGCTGGGGGTGGTGAGGAACAGATCATGTGCTAAGAAGTTTTGGTTACAAGCTCGCCATCTGTGGAGGCTTTGGCTGGGAGTCTCTCCTGAATCCTTGGTAGTGGGAAAGTCTCTGCTGAGTTTCTTCATAGCTCCGATGGTCGCCATTGTTCTGACCACTTTTGTTGTTTTATTCCTTATTCTTTTTTTCCTTTTTTTCCTTTCTGTGTGTGTGTGTGGGGGCAGCTACAAACACTATGCTCAGGGTTTACAGTTGGCTCTGTGCTCACACACACACACACACACACACTCACACACACACACACACACACACACACACGAAACCCAAGAAGGGGCCAGAGTGATAGCACAGCAGGGAGGCTGCTGGCCTTGCATGTAGCCAAGCCGGTTTCCGTCTTTGGCATCCCATAGGATCCCCGGAGCACTGCGTGGAGTGATCCCTGAGTGCAGAGCCCGGAGCACTGCATGGAGTGGTCCCTGAGTGCAGAGCCAGGGTGAGCCTTGGGCACTGCTGGGTGTGGTACCCTAAACAAAAACAAAAGTTTATTTTTTTTTTAAAAAAAGGGAAAGAAACTCTTGTTTGTGTTTTGTGACTCTGAGTCCGTCAGAGAGGTGCTTGTGTCCTGCTCTCCTGTCAGTGACATCACCTGGTCGTTACATCACAGACGTTCGTGTTCAACGTACCAAGGACGCATTGGCACTGGCAAGGCCAGGGTCATTCCAGGAGAGGCCCCTGTGAGGAGTGTGTGACCTTGTCAGCTCAGGGGCCGGGAGAATGGCTTTGTGCTGAAGAGCAAACACTTAGCTGCAAGCCAGGCAGGCGTCACGTCCTGTCTCTGGCACTCTCTCCATGACTCTGGAAAAATCACTTAACCTTTCTGGCCCTCAGTGACCCACCTGCTGAATGGGACTAGTCAGTGGTCTCCCTTGCATGTGGTCACAAGATGCAACCCGTTTGCCTCAAGAGCAGTGGGAGCTTTGTCACACACAATTAACATGAAAATTTAACCCTTGCCCTTTTTACACGTTGCCCTTGGTTTCATGAAATGAAACATTTTGAAATGTTCTTTTTGGGTATAATGTTTGGGTTTCACTCCTGCATGAGGTTCGGCCGAGTGTCCAGAAAGCGGCCTGGAGTGTGGCGGCGGCTGGATAGTAGAGGTAGGGGAGGTCTGCCGGTGAGGTATTTATCTGGCTCCGGTAGGGTGGGGCGTAACAACAATGGGTATAATGTTTGTCACATACACAATACATATGTTTTAGACTTACACATTCTCATAAAATGGCATATACTTGAATCATTAAAAATTAATTTTATCGAATCACTGAGTTTACAAAATTATTTATGATTCAGTTTCAGGTATACAATGTTGCAGCACCAATCCAGTGTCCAATTCTGTGTCCATTTTATATTTGAATGTTTTGTTTTGTTTTGTTTTTGGATCACACCAGAATGTTCAGGGGTTACTCCTGGCTACACACTCAGGAATTACCCAGGAGACATATGGGATGCTGTGGATCAAACCTGGGTCTGGCGCATGCAAGGCACCCTACCCATTGTACTATCTCTCCAGCCCTATACTTGAATATTTTGTGTGTTTTCTCTTCCTCCTCTTCCTTCTTCTTCTTATTTTTTAATTTTAATTTTTTTTGCCATATCCAGTAGTTCTCAGCATTCAACTCCTGCTCTGCATTCAGGGATCACTCCTAGCAATTTCTCAGGGGACCATATGAAGTAGTGGGGGTTGAAATTGCATGCTCAGAAACTCCTTACCCACTGTACTATCACTCCAGCCCATTATTTTTGTTTAAAGGTCCCTGCTCTCCCTCTCCCACAGCTGGCCAAAGTTTGGACTGGAAAAAAAGAAGGTGATAATGATGCAGTGAAATGTGGTGCTTAGCAAAATAGATTTATATTTTTATTAATCCATGTAGAGTATACAATTTTAAGATCAAAGATTTTCAAAAATCAGCAGCTTGATAGGGTTCAATGCAAAAGCCAATAAATTTAGAATATTATTGACTTTGGAAATCTGATAAGAGGCAAATAATAGGGTAGTTTCAATTTAATATAGTTGTTTTCTAATTAAGATAATTACTAGTCTATGAATATATAGTCAAGTCAGTGATTCAGAAATGGGAGCTCAGAAATTAAGATCTTGAGAACACAAGAAATGGTCAATGTGGCATTTCAATCAGAGGTTTATGAAGGTTTAATAAATGGATGATGTCAAGAAAGTGGCTGACCATCTGGAGAAAAACAAAGCTGGATTTCTAATTAATCCTCTACACCAAAACAAATCCCACGTAGAAAAATGAAGCAATCCGTAAAGTGTAGCACATGAATTATTAGACTGAAACATCAGGGAAATTGTTTAAAAATCTCAGTGAAAAATATCTGAAATTCAAAATTCAGGAAAAGACTATTAAGACAATAAAGTTTTCCTCTTGAAAATATTATATCTTTAACAAAGTGAAAAATAAAAATAGGAGAAAATGCTTGAAACAACCAGGGCAGACAATATGCTAGAATTTTAATTCTTATAAAATAATAAGAAAGGGACCAACAGCTTGAAGGATATGACTAGGGATGTTGCAGAGAAAGCTTTTAAACATTGGAAGAGATGTTCAACCTCATTCATCATTAAAGAAGTGCAAATAACACAGGGATCATTTTTACCCACTGGGTTGTTCACAGTTGTGCTGCTCGATTATTTTTACCATATGTTTATTCTTTTTCAATAGAATAATATTATTTCCAAAAAACAACAGCAACCAGTTTAAGCAAGTTAAAAATAGTATCTAGGGACTAGGGAGGTGGCTCGAACCCAGCACGTTTGAGCTCTTGGTGAAGTCCCTGCAAAGTCTTGGTGAAGCCCCATGACTCCCTGAGAACATTAGGTATAGCCTCAAAAACAAAACAAGACAAAGAGCAGTTGAGTTTGAAACCAGAACTGTGGTTTCCGAGCAGGATAAGATTTTGGGTTTATTCAAAGTTTATGAAAACTCGTGTTTGATTTCAATCCTCCTGAGACCTTCAGGAAAGTGCATGAATCCCTCCTGCTTTAGTGAAACCGTGGCCATGGCCCAGACTAGGCTTTCAGAAAGGTAAATTCCCCATGGCCTTCATCTTCTCTTCCCCAACTTGCCTTCCCAAACATAGGTCGGTGTGGATTGTCCAAGTCGGTCCCGAGCTGGGACTGTAATCGGGCCACGTTCACTAGCAGTCCACGCACATTTCAGTGTCTCTCCCTTGGCGGGGGCGGGGGGGGAAGTTTGGCGTCTCTCAAACTCTTTTTTTTGCTACAGAATTAGATTTTTTTTTCTTTTTGAGTCACACCTGGCGATGCACAGGGGTTACTCCTGGCTCATGCACTCAGAAATTACTCTTGGCAGTGCTCAGGGGACCATATGGGATGCTGGGAATCGAACCTGGGTCAGCCGCGTGCAAGGCAAATGCTCTACCCACTGTGCTATCGCTCCAGCCTGAGAATTTGATGGTTTCAGGGCCCGTTTCCTCTTTCCCTTGTCCCCCCAGACTCTCACACTTACAGGAGTACTAAGAGTCCACCTGGCCTTTTCTGGCTGTGCTGACAAGCCCAGTTCAGCCATTGCCCTTGACTTTTTACCCTTCAGTATCTGGGGGACCAAGACTGTTCTCTGTCGGGTTCCCGCTCGTTCACAGTCACACTCAGGACTCACCCGTCGCCCCCCAATTTCAGTCCAGGCTGCCTCAGCACCGGGCAGTGAAAGCAGGCACACTCTGTTTGGGCCTTGTGTACTTCTTAGTGTGTGCTTCTAAGAAGTATGCTTCTTAGTCTTGAAGGTCCTTAGTCTCAACCAGGTTAGAGAAAAAAGACACAATCTCCTCCATCAATGGGTTCCAAATTCCAGTTCAGTCAGCCACAGAGGCTCATCACCACTGCCAAGACTAAGGAACGGCAGTATCGACCAGCTCAACTTGCTAAACGGGGAAGGAAGGAGCTTGCTTAGATGGAGCTGTAGGGGCAAAAGTGACCGGGCCAGCAGCTGAGGGGACTGAGGAACATGGATCTGGATTCCAAAAGGGTACTTAGTTCAGTGATAGACCTAGTAAAAGCTCAATAAAGTGTTAACGGAGATGATGGTTGAGGTTGGCAAGACCAAAGAAATACATAGGAAAAAAATTTTTTTTGGTAGGGGGGATTGTCTATTTGCATCCTTGAAATAGTGATCAGAGGATCCTGGAGCCCTTCCCGGTCATTCTCAACCCATCTGGACAGTGGTTCAGTATCACTTTTGAGCTGATAAGAAAATAGTTTGGGGGGTAGCTTCTGTTTAAATGAAAACCTGGCACAAGTCATAAGCATCGCTTTTCTGATAACTGTTTTATTGGTGAACTTAGTTATATGTGGCCATAGAAGCTGAGGATAGAATCTCTAGATACATAGTATTTGTTTTCTTGACTTGAAGTCTGTGTCTAAGTGAGATACCATAACATTTGGTGCTGGGAGGTTGACACTGGTGGTGGCATTGGTGTTGAAATATTATGATACCATCTCTCACCAGTGAGAACAATCCACATCAAACAGAATGGAAATGGGCCTGCATTCAATACAGTGGGAAGGTTTCTTGCCTTGCGTGCAGCCAGCCTGGGGTCCACCCCTGGGATCCTATAGAGTCCCCAGAGCACAGAGTTAGGAATCAGTCCTGAGTATTGCTGGGTGTGGCCCCAAAACCAACCAACTAACCAACAAACCAATTAACCAACTAAACAAACAACTTCCCTCCCCCAAATCCAAGGAGATAAAAAAGAATGGAAACAGTGCTGCGGGGGGCGCGTATAAAAGGGGCCCTCATTCACTGCTAGTGGGTCTGTTGTGTGACTCACCTTCTACGTAAGGTGGTGTGGAGACACCTCGGAAATTAGGGATAGAGCTTCCATAGGACTCAACGATTTCACCCGTGGGCATGCTCTCCAAGCACAAACAAACAAATAAAACCCAGAACAACAACACAACAAAAAACTCACATTCATCTGAAAGGATATTTGAACACTTATGTTCCCGGCAACATCATTCAGAATAATCAATATCTAGAGACAGCCCCAGTGTCCAATCACAGATGAGGGGACCAAGCAACTGTAGTATATACACAATGGAACACTACTCAGCCGTAAGAAAAGATGAAATCAGGATTAGAGGGATAGTATAGGAGGTAAGGTGTTTGCCTTGCTTGTAACAACTTCGGATTGACTGCTGGCACCTCATATGTTCCCCTGAGCCCTGCCAGAACTGAATACAGAACCAGGAGTAAACCCAGAGCTCTGCTGGGTGTGGCCCAAAGCCCACCTCCCCTCCCAAACCCAGGAAAGTTAAGATCAAGGTTTTCCACAAGGAGATGTAATTGGAAGGTATCATGTGGAGTGAAGTTAAGTCAGAAGCAAAAGGCAAATACCGGATGATGTCACTCGTATGCGGAGTGTTCAGAAATAACTCAAGGGATTAGAGTGCATCCAGGGGGGAACAACCCCTGAGATATGGTCGATAGACTAGGAATCGAGGCTGCATAGGAGCGGGAAAGGGACCTTGGGATATGGGGGAGGTGCAGGATTACAGACACTGTGGTAGGGTCTGTGGTGCAGCAGCATTGCAAGACAAAGCTGATAGTATGGAAACTGTTGTAATTAACAGTTCCTCAATAAAAAATATAAAATCTAGGTCTCTGGTAGAAGGAGAGATTCATGTTGGCAGCCAACTATCATTCTCCACTCCAGAGATAGTTTCTACGGTTAGTTATTGTTGCTGGAAATAGCAGTGTGGGGTGAGATGTATAAATAATCTCAATATCTTCTTTGTGCGTTGGCTCTGTCTGGCTTTTATCGGAGAGGCATTTGCCTTTGCAGTTTTCTCCTTTCCTTACTCTCTTGGCATTAACTCTAACGAACTCCGAGGAAACCATTCATGACAGCCGATCACAGGCACACTCAGGGGTGTTCTGCTTCTTGTCCAGGCCCTGGGATCTGTAACTTGGGCTCTTGAATTTTTAGCCCCCAGTAAGGGTAGAGCAGCAAGAGGGATAGAGACTCTGTACTTGTGCTTGTAGAAGGGTGGAGCAACCCCCTTGGCGCTGCTCACAGGCAGGCTTTAGTAGGCCTCGTGTGGCCTACTAAACTCTCGGATGCACGGAAAGTTGGGAGTCCTCTTTAAGGATACAGGGCTTGGAGAGAGAGGACAGTGTGTGGGACACTAGCCTTGCATGGAGCTGATCGTATCCGGTGCTACATTTGGTTTCCCTGAGCCTCACCAGGAAGGATCCCTGAGCAGAGACCCAGAAATAAGCCCGGAGCACCTTTAGGTGTGATCCAAAAACAAAACAAAACAAAACCCCCAAACCCCCATACAACTCCTCCCCCCAAAAAAAGGGAAAGGAAAGAAAGAAAGAATAAAAGGTAAATATAACATAAAATAAAGACATGACAGAGCATCAAAGACGGTCTGGGAGAGGCCTCAAGGGGCTGGAGCACATAATTTTGCTTTCGAGAGGTCCAGATTCCATCCTGAGCCAAAATGGTCCCCCAGGCATCCCTGGCCACCACTCAGTATGGCCGTCCCCGTAGAAGAACACAAAAATAAATAGTTAGGATGAGGAAGGAAATGATAGAAATTCTTTTGGAGGGGAGGACTCCCAAGCAGTGCTCAGGGGGCTCAGGACCTGCTCCCATTGACACTCAGCTTGGGGCTGTGACCCCCAGAGCCTGCCACTGAACTGAGGGTCCTGCAAGCTGGGCAGGTGTTGGTTGTTCCAGCCCTTTGGAAGGTGTCCCCAGCCCTCTTGTTTCCAAGCATGAAAAAGCTGACAAATCTTTCAAGCGTCACTAAATTTAAAAATGGCATATTATCTTTATTCATTAGTCAACATTCCTCTACAAATTTGGGGATGTAATTTTTAGAGGATCAAATCATGCTGAATCTGTATAAAATTGATCTAAAGCTAGACAGGCAGAAGAGTAATTTTAGATTGCTTCTATGGCATTGGTCAACATAATTGGATTATTTTTCTATTACCTATGCTGACTTATTAATGAATATGGGTCAGGGTTTTGACACAAAAATGCTTGCTTCTTCCAGCCTCTTTGCTGCATTCCTGGAAATGTGTTTTTTTTTTTTTTTTTTTCTCATTAGCTACTGGGACTTGCCAGCACAAAAAACGTCAGTGATGGTAACAGGAAATCTGGTTTGGTCTGCTGCATAAACATGAAGCACCACACACCCACGAGTCAGCTATTGGCGGTAGTTGCTAGAGGTTTCTGTCCTACAAACCCAGGAATTATCATCAATTTGACAACATTTTCGTCAACGATGAAATAAGAGGGGCCAGAAAGATAGCTTCCTTGCATCCCTCTGACCTCTGACCTTGGTTTGCTCCCTGGTATCATATGTGGTCCAAAAGTCACTCTTGAGCACCATCAAGCACCACAATACAAGCCAGGTATTGACCAAAAGTCAAGCCAAAAGCCTAAAGCAAAAGCAAAAAAAAAAAAAAAGCGACGAAAAATAAGAAGGAGGAAATAAAGAAATGAAAAATATCTGCTGCATTATTGACTGAATTTTCTGTGAATTATATCTTTGATAGTACTTAACAACAGAGATATTTAAAAAAAAATTTAACTAGGCATCAAGAGTGCTAGATCTTTTACTTATAAGTGTATGCACCAGATAGCATAGTGGGTAGGGATTTGCCTTGCATGCAGCCGACCTGGGTTCGATTCCCAGCATCCCATATGGTTCCCCGAGCACTGCCAGGAGTAATTCCTGAGTGCAAGAGTGAGGAGTAACCCCTGTGCATCGCCAGGTGTGACCCTAAAAGCAAACAAAACAAAAAAAAACAAATAAGTGTATGCACCGGATGACTGGAAGAACAATCAGGAAACTAGCTTTTGGCTCCGTTCATCCCCTACCTTATTTCTCCTCCACAACTTCCATCTGATGGGAGAGCTTGGCTCTGTCTCACCTGGACAGCTGGTCCTATTCAGGTTGCCTTGGTCACCTTGACCCTCCACTTCTGTGTTAGGGCACCACGTAAATTGGCACACAGAGTCAGAAATATACCTGGAAGCCAGAATCAAACTAGTTAGAATCCTAACTGAGGAAATGACCATAAATCACAGAAATAACTTAAGCAAGTTTCATACATTCCCGATACTAACATCTTGGCTAGAGACCAAAGATGCCTATTGCAATTGTGGCAAGATTGATATAGTGCAAAAGTCAGAGAGAAGAGGCAGGGCATATTGACCAATTGCTGATAAAAATCTCTCAAAACTTGTACAAAGGTGCCCATTGGAATACCTCACAGGTCTGCACAGTGGACTTGGATGGGCCCATTCTGTGAAACTTAACTTGATCCCTCCAGTTCCATCCACATTAGAGCAAACTGCATGATTTCATCTTTTCTCAGAGTTGCATAGTAGTCCATTGTGTACACATACCACAACTTCTTTATCCATTCATAGGTCACTGGACATTTGTCTTATTTTCCTATCCTGGTAGTTGTACAAAGTGCTGCAATGAACATAGGTGTGAATCTATCTTTTTAAATGAACTTTTTTATGTTCAGGGAGTGGACACCAAGAAGTGGAATTACTGAGTTGTATGGGAGGGTAGATAAGACATATACAAGATTTTTTTTGTGTGATTATATATTCACTGTCCAGTAAGTATTTGTATGACCCGGGAAAGGAAGGAAGTAGAGCAGGAACCAGGCGATGGGAAGAAACATGACTCTCAGTGCTGCCACAGGGACAGATATTTTTAGGACCTCTCTTCCAGATGGCAGCCTGTCTTCCATGGCCCGTGGCCCAGTCTTGTGCTCCAGAACCTAGATGGGGTCATGTGCTCACATGAAAACAGTTTCTATTTTTCTGGGTTATGGGTGGAGAGTGGGCTGGACTTTCCTCTGTAGGTGGGAGCTGGGGTGGGGCTGGGGCAATGGGGAGCAGATGGGTGAGTCTTAATTAGGGTTAATTGGAGCTTAGATGGATATCGAAGGGGCATGCAGTTGCCCAGCTCCGTGCCTGTCACTTCACTGTCTTTGTGAGACAGAGGATAGGAAAGGCCATCTGGGCCTTTGATCTCAGGGTCAGCCCACCTGGTCTGTTTTCAGTGGAGTGAGATGTGTCTCTGGAATTTTTCTTCTGCATTGGCAGGCCTCCGGCAGGAGAAGACTTTTCATGCTAGGATTTCTACTTAGCATGAGGGGTAGCACTGTAGTACTGTCATCCCTTTGTCCATCGGTTTGCTCGAGCGGGCACCAGTAACATCTCCATTGTGAGACTTGTTCTTACTGTTTTTGGCATATTGAATACACCATGGGGAGCTTGCCAGGCTCTGCCATACGGGTGGGATACTCTCGGTAGCTTGCCGGGCTCTCCGAGAGGGATGGAGGAATCGAACCTGGGTCGGCCACGTGCAAGGCAAACGTCCTACCCGCTGTGCTATCGCTCCAGCCCAAGGAGGGTAGAGATGGGGTTATTTAAAACTAGGACCCTTGTGTCACAGAGACGTACAGGGCTTCAGGTTCTTGCCTTGAACGCCACAGATCCTAATTTGATCTCTGGCACTGCATGTAGTTCCCCAGTAAAGCCAGGGGTCTCCCCTGAGCACAAATCCAGGACTAGCCCCTGAGCACCTCTGGGTGTGGTCCAGAAACCAAACAAAAGCAAAACCAAACCGGAAGCTAATAATTTAGAATGATCAGTTCAATGAAGAGAGACATCTCAGCCGAGGAAGGAAGGTCTGCTTGAGATCATTTCCATCTGTTTCAACTTTCAAAGGCTTCCTGCCGCCCTTTGTATAAATGCCAAACTCCTTACTCTTGCCCACCTGGACCCAACTGGCCCTTCTTGTCCTCATTCATGCCACCCTCTTTCGGTCTTGTAGGTTTTGTTATGTGGTTTCTCAAGTCTTCCATTGAGTTGGTTTCTTATTTTCCTGCCAGTGTCCACTTAGATTCACTTTTCCAGTAAGGCCTTTCCAACCACCGCACCTACCTGCTCTTCCCGGCTCCCTGCCTGTCCCAACTCAATATCCCTTTCCTAAGTCCCTCACCATCTATTCTGGTCTGGTTTATTCTTCTGTTTCCTCATCATGATCCCATCTTTATTGCAACTCTACGTTTTATGAAGGCAGAAGACTCCTTTCCCATATGCACTGGAAGAGCCCCAACTTTTAACATAGTTAAGACTTTGATAAATATTTTTTGACTAAAGACTGGAAAATTGTTTTCCTCCAGGGCATGAGCTGATCTACAGATGGTCCAACTTAGCTCTCAGCACCTTTCTTTGCTTTCCTACCCTAGGCTAAGTCTTTGGTCCAACAAGGCACAAAGACCAAATTGAGTTTTGGTTTGCGCTCCCCTGAGGCCGCTCCCCGGGCACACTGAGCACCCAAGGGAGCAGATGTTTGGGTGACAGGTGAGAGAACCTGTTTCCCAAGGGTGTGCCTACACAGGTAGGCCAGGACCTGCCCTCGGAGCTTGCCAGGGCTTGCCACCTCTCCAATAGTGGAGGCACTATTCAAGGTCTGGCACATCTGACGGAGCAAGGCCACCCATGGGAGCAGGGGCACGCATAGGAGATGGCAGCTGAGTTTCTGGAGAGATGCACATAAAAAGTCAAACTCCAACAGTCCAAGGGCTGGAAATTCTACTCTGAACAATGCCTCAGCAACGAAGAGTCAAGAACATCGGGGGAAACTCTAGGATCTCCACAGGGGCCCGTCCCAGCTACATGAGCCTCTCCAGACTTTGCCATGGGGACCTTCTGAACTGTCATGAGAGTGGAGTTGAGGGAGAATGAGGGAAGGCAATGAAGGGAATGAAGGAGCAAGTTCATCGGCACAGGTCTACTGCTGACCCTTAGCCTGATTCCAGCGGGCAGAGTTCTCAGGAGCTGCCTTGAACCCTCCCCAGAGTTTGGGGGAGCTTGGCAACAGAAAAGCTTCCTTGACAACAGTGAGACAGGATCCAAAGGCCAAATCCTGAGTTTTCAGGTCACAAGGTGCTTGTCACTTGTCAAGTGACCTTGGCCAAGTCACTTCCTCACAAAACTCAGACCTCTCAGAACTCATTAAGTGAGAAAGTCAACTCACTTTTTTTTTTTTCTTTTTGGGTCGCACCCGGCGATGTACAGGGATTACTCCTGGGTCATGCACTCAGGAATTACTCCTGGTGGTGTAATACAGGGAACCATATGGGATACTGGGAATCGAACCCGGGTTGGCTGCATGCAAGGCAAATGCCCTACCCGCTATGCTATCCCTCCAGCCCCGAAAGTCAACTCAACTTTATCACTTAATAAAGTCTATCTTTCTCAAATAGAGCAAAATATACATAACATAAAATTCATTTTAACCATGTTTAAGTAGACAGTTTAATGGCACTGGATATACTCACAAAGCTGTTCACCCATCACCACCATTTACCTCTAAGGTTTTTTGTTTTTTAGCTTCCCAAATTGGAATTTTGAAACTACAAAACTTCTTCCCCATTCCTTCCTCCCCCAGTCTCTGACACACACTCTTCTGCTTTCTGTCTCTGTGATGCAATGCCCCTAGGGACCTCTTAGAAGTGGGACCATAGAGTCTTTGCTATGTGTCTGGCCTATTTCACTTAGTATCATGCCTTCAAGTTCATTCTTGCGTTAGCATGGGTCAGAACTCCTTGCTGTTAAAGTCTGAAAAACAGTCCTTTGCGTACTTATCTCTTATTTTATTTGTGAACATGGGATGCTTCTTCCTCTTGGCTATTTTGCCTGATGTTACTAAGACATGGATAGATGAGAATCAGCTTGAGTCCCTGCTTTCACTTCCTTTGGGTGAAGTTCAATCCAGAAGTAAGATTGCTCTGCTATATGGTAACCCTTTATTTAATTTCTATATTGTACTCCGCAGTGGTTGTACCTTTTTATAGTCCTACAAAGAATGCACAAGGGTTCCAATGAGAGATTGAACAGATTAAACTTTTATTAGTCAGAGAATTCTTTCTTCAGAGGAAATGTGTCAGGCAACTCTACATGTAAAAGACATTAGAATGGAATGTCCCAGAAGCATGGGAGGAGGTGAGGAGCCCAACAACCCCAGTCAGCAAACTTAATATGACTTTTCACATTTACCTTCACAAGTTAAGTATCTACTTATGATTATACATTTAAAAAAATCAATTTTTTTTGGTTTCAGGCTACACTCTGCAGTGCTCAGTGCTTACTCTTGGCTCTGCATTCAGCAATCACTCTTAGTGGGCTTGGGGGACTAAATGGGGTACCGGAGATCTAACCTGGGTCTGCCACGTACAGCCCATCTGCTGTACTGTTTCCCCAGTCCTCATTTATGGTTATATATTTATGTGACATATTCAGCAGCCAGGTGGTGAGAATTTGAAAAGACTTGCAAAAAAAGCCTTTCTATTCATTTAATAGAAAAAGATAAGATGCATCATCAAGGGGTCAGAGAGATAGTATAGCGGGGAGGGAGCTTCCCTTGCATGTGGCGACTGGGGTTTGATCCCTGGTATCCCATTTGGGTCCCCAAGCACTGCCAGGAGTGATTTCTGAATGCAAAATCAGTAGTAAACCCTGAGTACCACTGGGTGTGGCCCCCAAACAAAACAAACAAAGACACATTGCCAAGAGTTCCAGGGCAGAGGAAGATGAAAAGGATACTCTTAAAATATATGAGCAGAGGACTGGAGGAATATCCCTGTGCCTCATAACAACTGCCTTGCGAGTAAATGGGCTTGAATTCAAGTCCCTGGTGTCCCGCATGCGGTAAAGTGTGATTACGATAGTTCTGCCCTGTGAAATTGACATTCTATAGTGTCATTCCCAGAAATGCAAGTGATTTCTAGCCTCACCACTAACAGAGGTGTGTGTGTGTGTGTGTGTGTGTGTGTGTGTGTGTGTGTGTGTGTATAAGCACCTTAAAGGGGATGCAATCCCTGTGAGCACAACAACTGAAAAAGATGTGTTAGCATAGTGGCCAGGAAGTGTGACCTTGGTGAGCACGTGTCACAGCCCACAGCACCTTCAGCAAGCACCACCACAATTCATGGGCTTCAACTAAGCATAAACCCTCAGGGTTGGAGTGATAGTACAGCAAGTAGGACACTTGTCTTATACGCAGACAATGCAGGTTTGATCCCTGGCACCCCATATGGTCCCCCAAGCTTTCCAGGAGTGACTCCTGAGTATAGAGGCAGGAGTAAGTCCTGAACACTGCTGGGTGTGGTCCCCCCAAATAAAAAAGATTTCAGCCCCAGCACAAGTGCAGAAGTGCAAGCCTCATGAGCACCACAGCTTGAATGAACACAGCAACAATCTGATGTGCAAACCCTGGCAAGCATTAAGGCCTACAGTGGGTGAGCCCCACAATTAGGTTGTGTGTGTGTGTGTGTGTGTGTGTGTGTGTGTGTGTGTAAGACCCATGGTCATCACTCTAACAATAACACCAGCAGCAACAGCAATGATAAAAGGAAGGGAGAAGGGCAGGGCAAAGAAAGGAATTCTGAGCGGGTCTAATGGTGTGGCTAAAGTGGCAGGGCACCTGCTTTACAAGCTTAAGGCCCTGGGAACTAGCCCTGGCATGACACAATCCTCCAAGCTCCACTTGGTATACCCCCCAAAATACATAAGCACAAATTACCAAAAACAAAGTATGAATCAATAGACATTGCCTGTGGGGTTAGAGCGATAGCACAGCAGGTAGGGGTTTACCTTGCATGCAGCAGACCTAGGTTTGATCCCCAGCATCCCATATGGTCCCCCGATCACTGCCAGGAGTAATTCCTGAGTGCATGAATGAGCCAGGAGTAACCCCTTGCCGCTGTGAGCCAAAAAGAAAAAAAAAAGATATTGCCTGTGCTTCTAAGTTCCTAAGTTCTTTGATCTGTAAGAACTGGGTGAAGGGCGTTTTGGAGAGCCCAGCAGGAGACTGCTCAGTGGACACATGTGGACCCTGAAGGCAACGTCATCCGGGTTATTCTACAGCCCTTCACCCCAAGCCACACTGTAAACTCTATGAATAAAGGGAACTAGACTATTTTGACAGAACAAAAACTTGCTGAGGAGCTAAGTTAGGGCTTCCAAGAATGGTCTGAGGTCATTGAACCCCTGGTTTAAATTCAAGCTCCACTACCAGTGAACCCAGGACAAGGCATTTAACCTCTTTAAGTCTTCCCTTTCTCAGTTACAAAATGAAGGTGATGACGGCGATCACTATGAGGATTAAGTGAACGATACCTGTCAGACATTGATACCAGGGCCTCGAAGAGGAAACTCTGCTAACAGCTGCAGCTCTTACTAGCATCCATTATCTTCGGGGGGTGCCGCTGACATGTCTTCATTGTCCCCAACTCTGTCCCCAGCATTTAGCCAAGGGTCTGGCTCATAGTAGATGCTGAAAGGTATTTGTAGACTTGAGTGGCTGTAACTGTCTTTCCTGTTTGACATGCCCCGTGGCCCACTCCCTCGGATGGGAGTAGGTGACCGAGTTGAAAAGCATGAGGTCAGGCTGGTGAAAGGCATTGTTCAGGAGGGAACACCCAGCGCCTCTTGGCTCATGGACTTGGGTGAAATGTGAGCTGTGGAATGTGTGTGACCATGCCTGGCCCGGGCAAGGGCTTCATCTGGGCTCTCCGTCAAGCCCTCTCTCTCAAAAGGAATGTGTCACACCTGTTCCAGCGAAATGTGTACAACAAGTCAGATGATAAATGAGGCAAGGGCGTTATCAGCGCTGCAAACTTCAGCTACAGTTTACTGAAAGCTTGACAGGCACAGCTGTGAGGCCTTTGTTGGGCACCCTAGGAGAGTTGCAGGTCAGCTGGAATGTGCCTTTCTCTTCTCTATCAAATGTGTGACAGGGATGCAGTCATAGAAAGTAAATGCCTTAAAATGAAATGGTGGATACGGAAAAATCACTCGGTTGCAATTATCCGGAAATGCCTCCCGGGGAAGGTAGCTTTTCAGAAGTGAGTGAGGGTGGGTTAGCAGTGGGAAATCGAGGATCTAAGAAGCCAGAGGAGTACGGGACTCATAGACCTAGAGAAGAAATGTCTAGAGAGCTTGCTAACTAGAGAGCTGCCTCTTTCCCATGGATTGTGTCTAGGAAGAGGGTTTTGAAGGTCTTCAGTGTTTAGATGAGGATTTATAAAACAAGGCGAGCAGAGGAGGTCTCCCGAGGAGGGAAGTGGTGCCACGAGGTTGGTAAGTCCTCAGTGGTGTGTGAACTAGATCGAGATTGAGAAAGACAGGAAGCGTGAGAACTCTGGAGACAGCTAAGGTGGTGGAGGACAGAAATGACCATGGAGAGTGACTTTAGGAATGAACTTGAGGAACCTACTGGAGAAGCTTTGCTCAGGTAGGTACTGTGGAATTTATGAGTTGGTTCCTAGTCCAGTTGGTTCTGGTCCAGTACAGAGGCTAGGACACTTGCTTTGCATGCTACCGACCCTGGTTTGATTCCCAGCACCACATATGGTCCCCTGAGCACAGAGCCAGGAGTATTTCTCGAGAAATCCCAGCTGTGGTCCAAACCACTTCCCCCCCACAAGACACAAGCCAATCTCTTTGTCTTGCTTTGAAAGAAAACAAAGTCTGACTACGTCATCATCCCCATATCAGCTCTTACAACTTGCCCGTGAACAGCCTCCAGCCTGGAGCTCAGTGTCGCTGGCGCGGGGCTGGGTGACTGGGACAGCCTCTCCGCTGTGGCCTCCCTGGACTCTCACTCCAGTGGAAACATCTAGATGAGTGAGATTTGAGAAGAAAGCTTCCCTGCCGTATCCCAGGCCCTCAGTTCTGCTGGCACCGCCACACTGGTGCTTGGCAGCCTTGTCTGTGATAAAGGCTTAGCACAAATTGGGCATTGCGTGGAATGTGACAAAGACAAGGCTCTTTGGCTCGTGGGCTCCTGGTCTACTGTCCTGTTTTCCACATTGGCCTACAACTGAACAGAATTTTCTCTTTGTTGCTCAGCTTAACCCTCTCCCCTCTTAAGGGATTGGGCAACATGAAAAAGGGTAAGATCTAGATGGCTTTGTAAATTCTAGGGCTTTACAGGGAAATTTGATGGGATAGCTAGAGACAAGGCACAAAGAAACAAAGCCAGAAGAACAAACCAACCTATATGTCTTTTTTTTTTCTCTTTTGGGCCACACCCAGCAATGCTCAGGGGTTACTTCTGGCTTTGCACTCAGGAATTACTCCTGGCAGTGCTCCAGGGACCATATGGGAATCGAACCCAGGTCGGCCGCGTGCAAGGCAAACATCCTACCCGCTGTGTTATTGCTCCAGCTCCACAAACCAACCTATATGATAGTGAGTTGAAAGAGAGATGGGGGGGGCAGGAGTGATAGCACAGTGGGTAGGGCGTTTGCCTTGCATGCGGCCGACCCAGGTTCGATTCCCAGCATCCCATATTGTCCCCTGAGCACCACCAGGGGTAATTCCTGAGTGCAGA
The DNA here is from genome assembly GCF_027595985.1 of Sorex araneus. NCBI lineage: Eukaryota > Metazoa > Chordata > Mammalia > Eulipotyphla > Soricidae > Sorex > Sorex araneus. Next base: position 184,050,445 of record NC_073306.1, on the reverse strand, counting down.
GCCAGGAGTAATCCCTGTGCACCGCCGGGTTGACCCAAAAAGCAAAAAAAAAAAAAAAAAAAAGAGAGAAAAAGAGAGATGGGGAACTGGAGACAGCTTAGTGGCAAACCATTTGCCTTGGAGGCTTGGTACCAGAAGTTTGATCCCCAGTACAGCTCCATATGCAGTGAATATGATCCCAGCAGCCTTTCAGGTCTCCAGCACCAAACAAGGTATGTGATCGCTTGCATACCACTGCCAAGTGTGTACCAGTATCTCAACTAAAGTGTGCATTACAATGAAGTGTGCTAGTACCACAGCCAGCTGCGACCCCAGTGAGCACTGCGACTAGAATGTGTTTGAGCATCACAACCAGGGAGTGGAGTTCTTCAATCACGATCATGCAATCCCCAGTTATTACAACAGCAACAAAAAAGATAGGAATGGGATTTTTTGTTTGTTTGTTTTTGGGTCACACCCAGTGATGCTCAGGGGTTACTACTGATACTCTGCACTCAGGAGTTACTCCTGGCCATGCTTGGGGACCGTATGGGTTGCCAGAGATTGAACCCAGGTCAGTTGCATACAAGGCAGATGTTCGATCTGCTGTACTATTGCTCTGGCCCTGGGAATGGGAAATTTTAAAGAGAAAGAGAGGTAGAGGGCCAAAAAAAAAAAAAAAAGCAAACTTAGTTTGGGCTGGGGCTCAGAAAACATTTTACTATTGTTGGTTTGGGGACCACATTGGAAGTACTTAGGGGCTACTCCTGGTTTAGTGCTCAGAGACCATTCTGGTGGTGCTCAGTGTGCCATGTGGCCCCGAGAATCAACAGGGGCTCCTGAATTAAAGCACAGGCTGACTTCCAAGCCTTTCCTGAGCTGAAAGGGAGTCTTGGCATCTGAAAGGCCCTGAGATGTAAAATACATTGTTGAAGTGTATGAATTGAATCTCTCTTTTGAAAATTAAAAAAAAATTCTTTTAATTGAAACACTGTAATTTACAGAGTTATTCATGATTGAGCTTCAGATATACAATGTTCCAACTCCAGTCCCTCACCATGTCCACTTTCCTCCTCCAGTGTCCCCAGTTTCCCTATCCCCCACCAGCCTGCCCGAAATGCACTTTTGCTTTGTTTTGGGAGGCCACACCTGGTGGTGCTCAGGCTTCCTCCTGGCTCTGCACTCAGTGCTCGCTACTGGCGAGACTCAGGGGACCATAAGAGGTGTGGGGATTGAACCCAGATCCACCACAGTCAAGGCAAGCACCTTACTCACTGTACTATTGCATGAGCCCCTGTGAAAAGCACTTAAATTGTTTTTAGGATCTATGATTTACAATACTATTACCAATATGCTAAGAATTGATATTTTGTAATGGCCCAGAAATTTCACCTCTTGTATCATTCCCCAAGGAATCAAAAACATTATTTGGAAAGAACTTGCACTCCTATGTTCATGCAGCACCAGCCCAAATCTGGAAACAATGGAATACTGCTGGAGGTAAGAAATTAAATCTCTTTTAATGCAAATTAAGTTTGGGCACTTCCATTTTGTTTATTCATTGTTCTTTTTTTTCTAATTAAGTTTTGTTTTGTTTTGTTTTTGGGTCACACCCAGTGATGCTCGGGATCACTGGCTCTTCACTCAGAAATTACTCCTGCAGGTGTTCTGGGGATCTTATGAGATGATGGAGGTCGAACCCAGGTTAGCCATGGGCAAGGCAAATGCACTATCCACTGTACTATCTTTCCTGCCCTACTTACTCAGCATCCTAAATGTCACCTTTTTTGTTTTGTTTTGTTCACTTTTGTTTGGTTTTTGGCCTCAGAATCATCAATGTTAATGTATGGGGACTGCAGGCAGTGCTGGGGATTAGACTAGGGTAGTGGTATGCAAGGCACATGCCTTACAACTTTATGATATTTCCGACCCTATCACACATCTTTAGTGGTTTTCCTTAGTAACATACCATGCTGGGACTGGACTACATGGGATCCAGTTGATATATGGGTTATAGAATAGCATTATTGTAAGCAGTAGGAATCCTAGAGCCAAACTCTTGAATCTTGAATCCCATTTCTACCAACAAATAGGTTTATAATCTTTGGCAAGATGCTGAGTTCTTTGTGACTCAATTGCTTTGTCTATAAAATGAGTTAACAAGAGTATCTACTTCAGAGCACTGCTCTGAGGATTAAAAAAGCTAATATCTGTAAAGTCTCCATAAAGTTCGTGTCAAGCCTGGCATGTAGTCAGCATTACATAAGCACTAGATATCTTAATACAGGAAAATTTAATGTTATGAGTTTTTTGGTTTTTGTTTTTTGCTTTTTGGATCACACCAAGTAATGCACAGGGGCTACTTCTGGCTCATGTACTCAGGAATTACTCCTGGCGGTGCTTACGGGGACCATATGGGATGCTGGGAATTGAACCTAGGTCAGTCACATGCAAGGCAAACACCCTACCCGTTGTGCTGCCATTCCAGCCTACAAGAATTTTCAACCTGGGAAAAACCAAAATAGGGATACAAACTGTCAGTTACCCTCAGCAAAGCAGATGTTCAGTTTGGGGAAGGAATGTTCTTGAAAGGTTCTTGGAAGCTGTGATAGACTGATTTCTGATGTGGCTTCATTCACACCCTTGCTGTGGGTTAGGCCTAGTGACTTGTCTATAATTCATTGACAATAGCAACAATGATGGGATGACTAAGTTACAAAAGTCGTGAGTTCAGTCTTGCCAGCTGACTCCTTCTTGCTATTTGTGATGATATTAATGATCTGGCTAACGAGGCAAGAATGAAGGCAGCTTACTCCTACCAGTTATAATGAATTGGGCTTTCAGTCCAACAGTTTTCAAGGAATTTGATTCTGTCAGCCACAACCAGGAAACTGTTAGAAATGGGTGCTATCTCAGTTGAAACTTTACTGTGGTCTTTTTGCTTGTTTGTTTGCTTTGTTTATTTTTTCTTTTTTTGGGTCACACCCGGCAATGCACAGGGGTTACTCCTGGCTCATGCACTCAGGAATTACCCCTGGCAGTGCTCGGGGGACCATATGGGATGCTGGGAATCAAACCTGGGTCCGCCACGTGCAAGGCAAATGCCCTAACTGCTGTGCTATTGCTCCAGCCCCTGTTTGCTTTGTTTTGAGGTCACACCCTGAGGTGTTTAGGGCTTACCCTGGCTCTGTATACTCACGAATCACTCCTGGCAATGCTTGGGGACCAGTGGAATTCTGAAGATTGAACCTGGGTCAGCTGTGTGCAAGGCAAGCACCTTACCCCACTGTACTCCACTGTACTATTTCTCTGGCCCCCAACTGTGGTCTTTTGGAAGACCTTGAACCCTTGAATCCCAACTAAGTCATGCTCAGATTCCTAGGTCTAGATACTGTGAGAAAACAAAATGTGTTGAGCGCAATCATTACATCTCAGAATAATTTGTTACACAGCAATAGGTAATTAGCACAGCAAGTTCCCAAAGAACCGGGGACTGAATTAAGGACAGCCATACTGTGGTAGGACATCGGAGTGGAAGCTGGGGAGAGCTGTGGCAAGAGGAACAATGGAAGGAGTGTCCCTTGTTCAGCAGCCGAGAGGTCACACCCTTGTCTGGGTGGGAAGCAAAGGCTCCGACAACTGTCAGGACTGTCACCGGTCAGGACTGGGTGGCTGAGGCAGTCCGGTGCTTGTGTTTGAAGTGCCCATCCATCTGGGAACACTTAGTTCTCTTGCGTCATTGCCTCTTCATATCCTTTGAGTGTGTATTCGTCCATGCATGGCTCCTTATCTTTATGACAACCACTCCGTCCATGTGTTTATTTCTTCCTGTGACAACTATGAACTGGACATTTTCCTCTGTGCTATGGATAACACTGTGAGCAAGAAGAAATGGTATTCTCACTGTTTTTAATTTCTAGTTTTGTTCTCTTTTTTGACTTGCTTTTTTGTCTTCTTCCCTGAGAACGGTCTGGTGTTCTCAGTGGTTTTGTCCTATTTCTCTTTGTTTCCCTTCTTACATGAGTCTTAATAGTCCTCTTACCCAGAGTGAGAACCTCCTGCCCCCACGCCAGGCTGTCATCACTGGGACCCCTTGGAGGGGACGCATTGAGTTTCCCTCCCCGCTCCAAACAGAGCCCTGGCAGCCAAAAACCTCCAGAACCCAGTCACAGCCGTGCTCAAGGCCACTCTCCACACGTTCAGATGAGCCTCACACATGAAGGAACCAGCAGAGGAACCCAGGTATGTGGGACTCGGGGCTGAGATCTCCAAGCCTGCTTGGACTGGGACTGGGCCTTTTCCACCAAGATTCCCCATTTTCCAGTAGCTTGGCAGTCACACTCACAAAATGCCTCTGGCTCCATGTAATCTCATCAAAGGCCAAGATCCAGAGATTATAAAACAAAGCTCCGGAAAGAGAGCGATAAAGAATCTCACATGGCAGAGCCTGGCAAGCTACTCGTGGCATATTCAATATGCCAAAAACAGTAACAATAATGGACCTCATTCCCCTGACTCTGAACGCGACAGGGACGAATGGAGACGTTACTGGTGCCCACAGGAGCAACTCGATGAGCAATGGGACAGTGATACAGTGACACAGTGTGATGAGCAACAGGACAGTGATACAGTGACACAGTGTTACCCTGAGTGACCCCCAGGATTGATCTATCATGTGTCTATTGATGATGTCAAAGGTCCATCTCAACACTCTCAAAGCGTCAAACTGCACCTCCAACCGGATGTATTCCTTATCTCCTACAGATATTTCAAGCTCACACTGACCAAATGAAACTCATTTCCTCTATTCTCTCTTCCTGTCCTGCACAAGCTTTCCCGCCACCCCCCCCAGTCCTGATCTCCCCCCTCCCACAACAGACTTCCTCTTCTTCAAACTACCATCATCCACACAGACAGAATATCAGAGAATGAAATTCTGCCCTCCCCTCTTCCATCTCACTAGTTCTGGGAGATTTTGTTTCCTAAGTACCCACTTCCTGTTGTCCTGAAGATCTGTCACAGACCCATTGTAAGCCATTATCTCCTTTGACCAGGCCTGGTGCAATAACTTTTTCATTAGTTTTCCTGTTTTGATGCCCTCTCCCTTAGCTTCATCCTTCACACTTGTGTCAGGGTGATTTTTTTGCTTTTTAAGTTGCTGACCTATAGTTCTGGTTCGAATGACTTCAAGTCAACATTCATTAGCTCTTTGGGTTCTGACTCTACCTACTTCTTTTTTTTTTTTTGCTTTTTGGGTCACACCCAGCTATGCACAGGGGTTATTCCTGGCTTTACACTCAGGAATTACTCCCAGCGGTGCTCAGGGGACCATATGGGATGCTGGGAATCGAAACCGGGTCGGCCGTGAGCAAGGCAAACGCCCTGCCCGCTGTGCTATTGCTCCAGCCCCTCTACCTACTTCTTAACCTCAATGCCTGTTATTTCTGCTTACAAACTCTAAGCTCTAGCCACATCTTTGTGGCCTGCTAAGGCTTCCTCTCTCTTTCTCCATCCATCTTTTCTTGAATAGATCACTAAAAACGGGATTTCCTAAGTCCTCTGCATTACCTTTGTTTAGCTTTTTCACAATTGGTTTGCATTTAATTTTTTCATATTAGTGTCTCTACTTGCTTGTGAATACCTTCAGGGAAGAAATACTGTTTTAGTGTTTTGAGTAGCTGTGAGGCCATTCCTAGCCTTACTTAGCCCAGCTATATGGCCAGACAGCTCAGAGCTGACCCTGTGATACAGTGCTGCATGGATTTAGTGGTGCAGAGGGCCACCAGGGTCAACCTAGTGGTAGGACGACAGCTGGCAGTACTCAGGGGACCATGACATGTTGGGAACTGAACTCAGGACATCCATAAGCCAGTCATTCTCTCTAGCATGACCTTTTTTCATCTTCAGTACCAGTATTTGCCTTCAGTAGCCATCAGTGAAATTTTTGCTCAGGCTAAGGCTCTGCAGGATGTCTTCCCTAGACCATTTGTGCACATACAGACAACAGATCAAAGTTCTGGCCACTTTGACCATTCTTAAGACTTTTAGCACTCCATATCCATGTTGGACTCACACATTCCTGAATTTCTGCTACACTTAGGTTCAGGGGTTGGCTGTTTGGTCTTTAACTGTTGGGTTATAGAATCTTTTACATCTCTGGAACTTTTGCAATCTATAACCAAATTTCCATATTTCTTTGTAAAAGAATAATGGCCAAATCAAGAAGAATAGGTAATTAGGGCTGAGGAAACTCAGGGTTGGCAGGTTCCGAGGGAAGAGGGCTGTGTTACTAGACCCACTAACTCATCAACTCTAAGCCCAACAATTACTGGTCAAGAAAAAGGATCTTAAAAAAAAAAAGAAAAAAAAAGAAAAAGGATCTTTTCTTTCAGTGTCTATTTTGATTAGCTCAGACTGGAAATTTTCTCTTGAATTACCAACAGACTGATTTTCAATATGATTGTCCCCTAAATAGTGAAGGACATGAATTATGGTTCTTCTTGTTCTAGGTAAACTGAACATGTGACCAATTTTACCTGTTTAATATTTAGACCTTCCAATCAATCTCTCTGCAAGTCTGAGTCCCATTTAATGGACAAGAAAGTCTCTACTTCAAGTACAAACTAATTTTATGATTGATGATAAAAACACAAAGTGAAACTAAAGAAAAAGAATAAAGTCTGAGTATTTGTACAAAACATTTTGTGAATTTGCTTTATTCAGTTTAAAGAGAAACATAAAGTAGGAGATTGAGATGTCTTTTCTTATTTTGTGCATAGATTCTCTTATTCATTTTGACTCACTAATTTTTCCATGGTTTGGAAGGAATATCTACCTTTCTTGTTTTGTTTGTTTGTTTGCTTTGGAGGGGTGAATGGTGTCTGACTCAGTGCTAGATATACTACAGTAATAAGCAATCCAAAACATATCAGCCTTTGCACAACCTAGTTTTGTCTTCAGTCACACGATTTGATGTGAGTGAACTTATTCTCCAGGTTAGTATTCTCCCTGTGGAATCAAATGTCATAAAACTGCAATCTAGCATCAAGGGAGGCTGGGCAATGCAGGCATGCGGGGACAACCACATCTAATGGCCCACAGCAATGTCCTCGCAGCCCTCTTCTGATCTCAGCCTTGGTTGGAATGGACAATTGCCCGTGGTGAGTCCAGATGCTATTCTTACTGACAGCATCCCTTTTCCAGAGCAAGGTCCTGTTTGTCAGTGTTCAGCTCTTGAGTTTCTTCAACACTTTGGGACTAAGCTTAACCTACAGGGAAGGACCCCTAAAGTATAGGAGGTCCATGTTTCTCTCAGCCACTTCAACCACTGGGGGATGGAAGTCAGTGGCTAAATTCCCTCATTGTTAGATGAAAAGTTATAAGAGGAATTCTGCACCTTTCTCACTGGGAAAACACTCTTTCTTGACATCACACTCCTAACTCATTCACTCCTGCTTCTGGTTCTCCTTCCTTAGTTTCTTACTTTTAACAGCAGGTAGGTTACTAAGGACTCTGGTGTTGGAAAAACCTGAATGAAGTCAAGAGTTCATGGAAAGTCTGGGGAGCACCAATGTCTAAGGCAAAGGCTGCAAGGTTTAGCTTAAGGAAAGACCACAGATGAGACCATCTATTGCAGAATTACAAGTTAAGCCCTCAGAGACTTGCAGAACTCTGGGGAACTACAGCAGTACCAGACCACCCTTGTCTCCCACCTTCATGAATGCTTTTTGGATTTTGCTTTAAAGTCATTTCCAGTTTTCATTAGTTATCGTATTGGCTTATGTTTGAGCATATTTTTGCTGAGAAGGCTGTCCGGGGCTGAGTTCCTTCATGTCAATGGTAGTGGCATGTCGTAATTCTGTTGCTTTTCTTTGCTGATGAGATGATGTGGTTATGTAGCTTTGATTTTTACACAAGATTGTGTCCTCATTTCGGCCCCAATCTGTGGTCAATCTGATTGACACATATAAAGTTGAATAATTATGACTTAGGCATGAGCTAAGTTTGCCAAGGCATGCCTCAAAGCTAATTCAGATCACAGGAGTATCTGATTGGGCTGAGAGGTTTCTGGGTTTCAGCAAGTACATTTATAAGTTGAGATCCTACCAAGTCAGTGGTGATTAAATAGCTATTATTTCTTGGTGGGCATTTCAGAGTTTCTCTAGTTAAAAAAAACAAACAAGCAATGGTTCGGAACATGCATTTAGCTCTTACACCTGTCAGTGCTGATCCCCACAACACCCTAGCAAGAAGTAGTTAGGTGATGCTTAAAAAAGTGTTTAAATGAATCACACTGTGAATGATGACATTACAAAGATAATTACAATTGAGTCTTAGGCATACAATGTTCCAACATCAATCTCTTCACCAGTGTTCACTACCCTCCACCAATGTTCCCAGTTTCTTTCTCGCCCCAAACCTGCCTTTGTGGCAGGCACTTTCCCCCTAGTGTCCTAGTGTTTTCTTCCCTAACTAATCCCTCCAAGCCCCCCCCCCCCTAGTAGCAAGCTTGCTATGAAAAGACCAGTTCTCCTTCGTTTTGTTTCTATTGCCTTAGATATTTGATATCTCCCTACAAAGTTTCTCTATATCCCACATCTGAGAAAGATCATTCTGAATCTGTTACTCTCCCTCTGACTCATTTCACTCAACATGAAACTTTCCAGATCTACTCATGTATCAACAAATTGCATGACTTCATCTTTTCTTATGGCTGAGTAGTATTCCATTTTGTATATGTCTCATAGTTTCCTTATCTAGTCATTGGCTCTTGGGCACTTGGGTTTGTTCCAGACTTTGGCTGGTATAAATAGTGCTGCAATGAACATAGGAGCTCAGATGTCTTCTGTGCATTGTGCCTTTGGGCCCCCAAACCCCTCTTCAGGTCATCCTCTTACAATGAAATCATACCTTTATGGGCATCATGAGCCCATAAAGTCAGAGAGTGTTGGTGGCAATACAGAGAGTTGAATGGTGATTGAGTTACTGCCACTTTCTCTGTCTCATAGTAGAAAGACGTGGGTCAGGACAGAAAGAGAAAGGAGTATCTACAATAATTCATGAAATCAAAGAATCTTAGAGTTGGAAAAAAACCTGGAGGTCATCTAGGCCCCACTTGTGTGAAGACTCATAAGAACCTTCTGCAGAGAACATCCCAGTTGAGGAGAAATCAGGGACAGGAGCTGGCTGCGGTGAGAACCTGGGTTCTGGACAGCCTCTGGTGTGGCTGTGGGGAGCAGTGGTATAGGAAAAGGATGCCCTGTGTTAGCTCCTTGCTTTCATCACAGTCTTGAGTGTGCACTGCAAAAAGACAGGGAAGGGAAGAGAAAGAAAATAAAGACAATCCTAACAGGCTAGGCAATTTATTTACTTTTAACTTAATTTCTAGTTATAGTTTTGGTAACATGGTTAAAGAGTGTTAGAGTTTACAGTAATGATGTACAAAACTACTACACCCTTCTCCCCCCCAAAGTGTCCAAGACCCTCCACCACTGTTTTTATGTCACTGCTGGTCTGACCATTATTCCCATCCCCCACACCTCAATCAATTTTGCAATCCAAGGCTACGGGTTTGTCATTGTTTGATACAGTCTATTCACTTGCTTTGTCTCTCTGTATCCCACAGATGAGTGAGAGCATCTGGGATTTGTTCTTCTCTCTTGGCCTTACTTCACTTACCGTGATACTCTCCAGTTCTGTCTATGTTGCAACAAACTGCCTGCTTTCATGTTTTCTTATAGTGGTGAAGCATTAATTATATATACTTACAATTTCTTTATCTAGTCATCTGTGATTGGACATTTGGATTGTCCCCATATCTTAGCTATTGTATTAAGTGCTACAATGAACATAGGGGTACATATGTCTTTTCAAATGAGTATTTTTTGTATTTTGGAGGTAGATGCCAAGAAGTAGAATTGCTGGCTCCTATGGGAGTTCTACTGTTATTTTTTAGAGAAATCTCCATAATGTTTTCCACAGATGACATTGCCACCAACAGTGAATGACAGCTACTTTTCACATCTCCAGCAACATGGGTGTTTACAGTTTTTTTTTTTAAACATACGCCATGAGCTAGGCATGTTTAAGGGTAAAATTGCTCTAGAGTTACAGTGATTGAAACAGTATGTTAATAACTGTGCAATAAGAAGGAGGTTTAATGGAACCTAGAGCAGGGCAGTCAACCTCCAATGGCTGTTCTGTCACCACACTTCCTTCCATCTGTCGCCTTCGTGTCTCCCTGTGGCCCTGTTTCTGCAGCCTCATCCAAGCCTGGAGGGCCTGGCCCCTCTGCTTCTTACTGCCAGTTCCTCTCTGTCTTGGTCCCCGTCCAACCTAACTTAGACTCCAGGCTTCAGCAACTCAACAATTAAAAAAAAAAAAGTACAGTAGATATTTATTTGCAATTCTACAGCTGCAGTCCAAGTAAGTTCAACATCGTATACTTCAGGTTTTAACTGACTTCATAAAAATCCCCGCAGGACAGCTGCATCTGGGTTTCAACTTTGTGTTATTTTTGTCCCATTTTTTTCTCTTTTCTTTCCTGAATACCTCCCTCAGGTATATGATTTAGAGGACAGATTATTTTGTCCTCCTCATGTTTTGTTTGCTGCTGTTTAGAGCGCCCCTCTCTCTTTAAGCACTGCTGGCGATCATATGGTTTCATTGTATGTAAAATCTAAAATACCATGTAATCTTTAAAAAACATCTAAAAACAAAATAAACAAAAAAACTAAAAACAAACAAACAAACAAAAAAACCAAAGTGACGAAAGAAGAAAAAGCCCGTAATTTATTGCTACAGAGAGTTGATTGGTTGTATGGGAGGAGAATGACGGGATAAATGTGATCAAAATGTATAAACTTGGGTTATGAAGAAATGAGTCACCAGGACGTAATGTCCAACAAGATAGCTGTGGTTCCCGGCATTGCACTCTCTGAAATTTGCCAGAAGAGTAGAAAGTTCTTGAAAGTCGAAAGAACTTCCCCCCTTTCCTTCCCTTTGTTGTTATGATGACCAAGGCCAGTGCTTGCTGGAAGGGGCGGGGCCCTGTGTCACTTCTAGTGTCACTTCTAGTGGCAGAGCTGATGCACACTCTGGTGAGTATGGGAGGGGTTGATGTGAGGCGCAGACATGTTCCCCAAGGGTGGTGCTCCTGCTTGCAGTGCTCACACATCTTTAGTCCCAGTGCTCCCGGCAGTGAGGTGGAGATGACACACTTTGTGGCAGTGGCATTCCAGAGAGCATGGCTGCTGGCCGCAGCACTAGAGATCAGACTCATGGCCTTTGGCTGGCAAGGCAGGTGCTCTTTGCCATCACATCCCCAGGTCCCCCACAAGAACTTCTTAAAAATTCTTTTTTTTTTTTTTTAAGTAAATAGATTTTATTCAGAGTTTTTTGAGGGAAGGAGGAAGGGATAAGTGGGAGAGAGAATAGTAAGAATAATGCGCTTAAGAGAGAACACGGGCTTCTCCAAGGGTGGAGGAAGCCCCTACACATAACCAAGCTTTAGACACGGAAGTATGAAAGTACACATCTCAAGAGGGGAGATACGGGCGACACATTTGCTCGGGCGACACATTTGCTCGGGCGACACATGTGTTCGGCCACGCAGGCGCAAGCAGCACATGGGCTCAGGCAGCATATGCGCCTTAAAAATTCTTATTATAAGAAAAAGTATTGTACCTATGTGCGGGAGAGGTTCTGAACAGATACACTCAGTGAGTCATCATGTGTACTGGAATTTAATAAAATGTTACAGGTCAATTGCATCTTTTTTTTTTTTTTCCTGCCACACCTGGTGATGCTCAGGGTTTACTCCTGGCTCTATACTCAGGGCTCAGGATGTAAAAAAACATCTGCCAGGGGGCGACTGGGGAAGAGCGGGCAGCAATCCCTGTCGGCCGCCCCCCCACCCCTAGGTTTCAGGGGGTTCGGTCCCGGGCCGCTCGCCCAGCCGGAGTGAGTTGCCGTTTATTCCATTCTCCTGTCTCTCTCTCTGCTTCTCTCCCGGCTCTTTATCTCTCTCCCAACCCACTCTTCCAGCCTAGTTAAATCCCCCCCCAGCATGAGGGGTTGGGGCTTACACTTAGTTGTGGTCACCATCAATAGGGTTAAAGTTCTTTCCCTCAGGGGATGCTGCTTCTAGGACAGATTCTCTTTCAGCAGGATGACCCATCCAAGGGCAAATCCCATGATTGTGTTTCTCCTCTCCTCATTTAGCAAACATATAAGCATTCATAATATTAATCATTTTGTATGGACACAATAATAGATGTATTATGCTTATAGAATTGCTCTCCTAGGGCCATCTTGATCTCAGACTATGGTGCTCAGGCCAGATTAGTCTTTGCTATCCCTAGCAGGGTCCTAGTCTCTTTGTTACTTTTGGATCATGACAGTGTTTGTCCATGACCAAGCTCTTAACTTATAGTTAAGCATTAGGCACTTTGGTCAGGCCCATCTTCGATGCCAGGGTAGCACACAACTCACCGCTTGCCCTGGGTCTGTCCCTTCCCTCTTCGGGACCCTGCTTTTGAGGTCCTAGAAACTGAGGGCTGAGGGCAACTGAGGCTTAAATCGAGAAAGCAGATGCCTGGGAATGAATAATATTTGAAGCCAATTAAATCCCAAATTACAAAAGCATAATGTTGTCTTCTTGTGTCTATACAAAAGGGACATTGCTTTAAAGTAAACTATTCAAAAGACACAAGGAGGGGAGAAAGGCAATATTAACTTACAATATAAGTTCAGTGTCCTAGAAAGATCTGACCTTACAAATTAACAGTTTCATTAGGGGGAAAAGCTGATTAACTGGGGAAGAGAGCATAAAGAAGTGGTTACAGATAAACAAAGGAATGGGAGTGACTCAGGAGCACCTTGATGGGTGTGACCTGGATAAACCTAAGCTCCTTGTGGCAAAGGGAAAAGGACAAAGCAATGTCATCCTACATCAGCGGACTATATGGGATGCTGGGGACTCAACCCAGGCTGGCTGTGTGCAAGGCAAGTTTCTGGCCCTGATTGCACCCTTAAAAAAAAAAAAAAAAAAATATATATATATATATATATATATTACTATTATTATTAACCAGACTCAAATTTTACCAGTCTTTCTTACCAATGTTTTATTTCTGTTTGAGCATCTAATCCAAAACAATTCATTTAGCTGAAACTCGTTTTTCTTTCTTTCTTACATTCAAAACATCCAACTCACTCCTTAATTCCAATGGAAAACACTGTACAATTCTTGTTGGCAGCGCTCACAAGGCATGGGACCTCTCCTGGTGATTCTTGGCCAACCTGGAAGGCAGTTCAATGTGAGTCCTGAGGATATAGCTCTGCTCAGGCCCCGCAGTGCCAGGGCTCTCCTGGACCACTCCAAAGGTGCAGAATTCTCTAGGGCCACAGCCTGCATCCCTTAGAGGCCTGCACTGGCAGATGCTTGGGGGACCAGGCGATGCCCCACACTGAAGTGCAGTGAGGCACATGCGAAACAACGTTCCCTAATTACAGTTAACTATCTTTCAGATCCCAACTTTTTGATTTTCAGTGGTTGTCCTCAGAAATATATTATCAAGTTAACTTTTTTTTTGAGAACAAGGAGCAGAGACCTCTCCCAATTATTTTAAGGAAGCCCAAGAGGAGAGTTCTTGGGAATTCATGGAAAGGAAGCAAAGAATCAAAGACAAAAGAACAAAAGAGGTTATTCTCTCAAACTTTTCCGAGATGTTCTTCTTCTTTCTCCCCTTTCTCCATCCTATTCTTTGCTTTCCTCTGAACCTCTCTTTTCTCTTCTCCCTCTTAATCTATCTCTGCCAGCTTGTCCTACATTGTCTACTTTTTCTCATGACCCACGTAAAGTTGCTACCAGTTGCAACTTTAATCTGATTATATCACAGATTATACATCCCTTGAAACTCCAAAGTCCTGTGGTTCTTATCAGTCAATGAAAGGTGACAAACTTTCTGTCCATTTTGACTGTATTTTTTTCCAGATAATTTTTAAATGTATTTAATATAATTTTTATATATGATTTTTGGTATAATTTTTTGTTGTTGGGGGGGGCATATCTCATGGTGCTCAGGAGTTACTCCTGACTCTGTACTCAGGAATCACTCGTGGCAGTGCCCGGGTCAACCATGCATAAGGCAAACACCTTACTCCTTATGCTATCACTACAGCCCTAATATAATATTATTATCATGACAGAAAAGTAAAATTTTCTGTGATTAAGTTAACACTGATTTATGGCAATGGCACTTTTAGAATCTATTCCAAAACATTGGAAGAGAGGGACCCAGAAACGAATGCAAAGTGCCTCATGTGCTTGAGAGCTTCAGTCTTCCTGCATGGCCCCCCAAATACCACTAGGTGTTGCGATAGTGGTCCCCAGTACCATGTGGTCTGAGAAATGCCGCATTGCTAGGCCCTAGCACTGAACCTTTTGGCGTCCAGCACTGGTCAAGAGCTGCCCAGGAGTGCCCTCTGGGTCCCAAGCACTGCTGGAGAGACTAAAAAAAAAAAAAAATGGAAGAAAAGTATTATAATTGACTTGATAATTGCTAAATGGAATCTAGGAAACAATGAATCTGATATGTTGTTAATCACAGAGTTAAAGTGAATCTTTCTCAGTTGAACTTCTATACAGCCCAGCAATCTGCTTCTTGGCATCTAGCCCAGGGGTCCAAAACATAATTTTGAAAAGACATTTGTACTCCGATGTTTACTGGAGCCAAGGCCTGGAAATAACCCAAGTGTCTAAGAAGAGATGAGTGGATAAAGAAACTATGGTATATATAATACACAATGGAATACGACTCAGCTAAAATAAAGATGCAATCATGCCGTTGCTGCTATGTAGAGGGAACTGGAGGGTATAAAACGCTGTGTGAAGTCGGCCAGAAGGAGAGGGACAGATACAGAACAATCTCTCTCATACACGGGATATAAAGAATCAGAGTGAGGGGATAGTGATGACCAAAGACAACAGGATATGAGAAGTGCGCTTGCCAAGGGCAAGGGTGTTGGTGGGGAGGTTATGGGGGACAGGGGACTGTGTAGCAATGGTGGGTGGAAGCAAACACTGGTGGAGGGTGTAACGCTGAAACTTTGCGTGTATGAAACTATGATGAACACTTGTTAATCAAGGTGCCTCACATACAGATTTTTACAAAAAGAATCTATCTCAAAGGACTTCAGGTACATTTCCACATTTTCTAGAATTTCAGTGAGAGCAGAAATTAACTAATGTTCTAGAAAAGACAGTACTCAACTTAATCCAAATCTGTTACCCAATCTAATAGAACTCACTGGCACTGGGTGACTTTCCCCCATGGGAGAGGAAAAAATAAGGCTGGTTATAGACTGACATTTCCCTAAACAGACAAACTAGAACAAACTCCAGTTCTTTGGGGGATATTTTGATTCAGTAAACCAATGAGAAAGTTCTTCCTTTAGTGCATGTAACACCCTGTTCCCCGGTGGCCCTTTAGGCCCTGCCTTTCTCCCACTCTCCCTTCCTCCTGTCACTACCAAAGTACTTCCTGAATATCCACTCCATGCCACAAACTGTCAGGCTTTTGTAAAACATCAGTGAACAAAAAGTAGTGAAAAGATTCAGAACCCCGCCCCTTCTCAATATGCCACTTTAGCGTGTTAATTATTTTGAGTCACAGGCTGTAGAAAGCAGGTGCTATAAGGACAGTGTGACTGCTTCTTTTCTTCTTCCAAACAGGAAGTGAGCCTCCCATGTGAAAGATGCCCTCCAGGAGGAAAAGGACATTCTTATCACCAGAGACTGAGAGAAATCTGTGCAAACAGACCTTGTTAAAAGAACTCATCTCCCTTTCGTCTTCCTATGAAGTCATATGTTATTTAGTGATGGGGAGACATTCTGGAAGTGTGTCACAAGGCAATTTTGTCCTTGTGCCATTGTTGAAGAGTGTACTTAGCACAAACCTAGTGGGAAGAGCATTGCATGTACCTAGGTTGTGTGTGATGCCATCGGTGTCTGTGTGCCCCACTGTTGACCCAGATATTGCTATGGGACATATGACAGTGTATCTTCATTACTTTTCTACTGCTGACACTCTTGTGCTAGTATATGAGCATTCAGATCAAGATACTTAATGTTCTCATTTTTTAGGGAAGACTCCCATTCTCTGTATTTTTTTTTTTTTACTTTTTTGGGTCACATCCAGCAATGCACAGGGGTCACTCCTGGCTCTGCACTCAGGAATTACCCCTGGCGGTGCTCAGGGGACCATATGGGATGCTGGGAATCGAACCCGGGTCGGCCATGTGCAAGGCAAATGCCCTACCCACTGTGCTATCGCTCCAGCCCCTCTCTGTAAAATTGGATTAAAATAAAATCTATGAATTTCTCCTAGTCCAGACAGTCCTGGCCAGAAACTATATGATGTGGTATGGCCCAGCTACAAACCTTATTTTCTAGTTTCCTAAAATTTGAGGTTAGGTCATTTGTATATGCCTGTTTTTGTTTCTTGATGAGTCCCAATAATGATATAAACTTCCCTTAGGACAGTTTTTCCTCTGTTTCATATGTTCTGGTAGCTCATGCCTTCATTTCCTCTCTCTCCCTCCATCCTTCCCTCCCTCCCTACCTCTCTTTCTCTCTTTTGTTTTGTCTTTGGGCCACACAGGGGATGCTCAGAGTTTACTCTTTACCCTGCACTCAGAAATTACTCTTGGCATTCTTGGAGGAACTATATTGTGTGCCAGGTTGGCCACATGCAAGATGAGAGCCCTACCCACTGTACTATCATTTCAGGCACACTTCATTCTCATTTTCATCTAGCAATCCTTTTATTCCCCCCCTCCTCACAAATTTAGTAAATGATTGTAACCTAAAGTCAAGAGTTTGTCATTGTTCCGTATGTCTTTTTCCTAGTTTTGTTTTATTATATTCCACAGAGCAGTGAGATTAACCTGTACTTGTCCTTCACTCTCTGGCTTACTTCTCTCAGCATCCACATTGCAGCAAATTGCACAATTATATCTTTTCTCATAGATGCATGGTTTTCCATTTTGTGTGTGTGTGTATGTATATATATGCCATATCTTTATCCATTTATTAGATTGGATATTGGACATTTATATTGTTTCCATAGCCTGGATATCATACTCTACACTGCAACAGAACAGGTGTGTATTTATCTTTTCACATTAATGCTTTTGTGTTTTGAAGCTAGATCCGGAGAAGTGTAATTGCTGGTTCACATGCAAGTTTAGTGTCATTTTTATGAGCAAATCTTCAAACTGCTTTCCATACAGGTTGAGCCAGATGACATTCCTACCAATCTCTGCCAATATTATCTATTTATGGTCTTTTTGATATGTGCCACAAAGAAGAAAATCTGTGGACAGTAGTTTGGGCTCATGACCAAGAGTTGGAGTTGGCCGCTGCCCTTCCAATGACCTACTCTTTGGTTTTGGAAGAATCCCTCCTACAGTATGTAAACTGATTCCTTGCAATACATCTCTTAAAATATATCTCCTACTCATTTGTTTTCTCCTTTGAATCATAGTTATTGATAGTGAATAAATATTGTGGTTTACCTGACTTGGGATCAAGGTACTGGACACGGAGCTGACAGGAGATGCATGTGGACTGGGAACGGGATATGAAAAAGAGAGGAACTGAGGCTCATTCCAACACTTTCCCCCTGAGTGATGGTAAGGATGGTTCACTCATCTTTCTTTAGAAGATAGTAGGAATTGCTCTACTTACAAGAGTCCACTCAAGGAACAGTAACCAATACCAACCCCCACCCCTCGAAGCTCCACTTAGAGGGAAGGCAAGAATGGGTTGTGGAGAGAGAAGCAGGCTCCCATCTGGGGTGGAGGATGGGGGTTAGGGGAAAAAGTCTCTGCTGTGTTCCATGCCACTCATACACGAATGGTCTCATTTTTCTATTTCTTTCTGGAGGAACTTATCTTCTTAAGGCTCTCCCTGTGAGCCCCACTTCCCCTGCTGGTTTGTACTCTGTGGGAACCCATTCGCTGAACCCTCAGCCAAAACACAAGCAAGGAGAGCTGAATAGAGTCCTTCTGAATAAATGCTGCTCTGTGGGCTTCTTTTTATCTTCTGAAGGAACTGGATGTACTTGAACATAGAACGTGAATCAGGTTGATTGGGGGGGTTGTTGCCATCTTATTTATTATTATTATTTAATCTTCCTGGAAGGCAGAATAGAATCTAAAGTTAAAAACAATCTTTCTTTGTCACTTGCTCTGCCCTGGTTACCACAGTGGTCAGGCCCCTGACTTCTCTCCAGGCCTTCTAATTCAGCATTGAATAAAATTCAAGAAGTAAAAGGAACTTTTCCATGAGTCTGGCAGCTTAAATGGAGAAGGAGTTGGCAGAAATTTGTGATGCCAGCCCACGTACATAGGCCTTCATCTCAGAGGAGCTTCTGGAAGGCAGTAATCCCGGCTCCACAGTCCTGTCTGGGAAAAGCCAACTGCACTTCAACTCCTCACACAGAATCTGAACTTCCACCCAAAAGGGGTCTCCAGGGGCTTCTCAGTTTGAGTATAAATGAGGGACCATTGAGTAATAAATCAACAGGGTATCTTTACTCTGATGAGTGCTAATTTTTTTTGAGTGCTAAATATTGTGTTTCTTTGGCTACATAGAACGAACAAAAAATTTGTATAGCAGGAAGTCCTTCATTAAGTTGATTTCCAGAGTCATCTTCCTCTCCCTCTCTCTTAGTTCTACATTAGACCCCCGAATTAGAATTCAGAACTAGAAGCTTCTAGATAAAGAAGTATTGTGTGGTTCGTTGTTTGCTCTTCAAAAACCAAGTCCTTGAGTTTCAGATGCACTTCAGGTGGCTTCTGAAAGGACTTTGTTTTTCTCTGCACCTTGAATACTCAGTGCTTGGGTAAAATTAGATGTGGTCCTTAACGCTTCTGATCTATACTGCCAAGAAAGTGAGGTATTTTTGTCACACTTCCCTCTACCCTTGATCTCTACAGGGAAAAGAAAAAAAAAAAACATGGTCCCCAGGGAATCTGGTTTGGAATAAAAACATGTAGCACACAAGATTTTTGTGAGGATTAAATAACTTGGGCCAAAGTGTTTTGGTAGCTGCCAAGGGCTCTACAGACAAGTTATACAGAAGTACTGGCTGGAGGCCAAGTGGGATTGACAAGCCAAATACAAATGTAAGACACTGAAACAGTCTTCACAGTCCTGGGGGTTGGGGTGAGGGTGGGGCAGTGGGACAAAAATTCATGGATTGATGGGAAAGAAATCTCCCAACAGAAGCAGATGTCTTGGTTCAGCAGAAAAACTAAAGAGGTGAGGGAGAAACAGCAGGTGGCAAAGTGAGACATAATAGTGATTAAGAGGACGTGTGGGACCTCCCTCCTTCTGTCCACTAAGAGGAGAGTGTGGAAGGTATGCCCCAGGAACCTCCGAGAAAACCAAACCTGGGGAGTTGTTGTCACCTTTGTCCCAGGACCTGGGTGAAGGACATCTATGCATAGGCTCTGTAGAGTGGGGAACGCTGGCTTCTCTGTGGTCCATATATGATGGAGAGCACCACTTGCTGTCAGTTACATTTCTGATCATCTGACAGTCTTCCTGGTCACAAGAGGTTTGAGTGGGCTCTGTCATTCCAGTCAAGTCCCACACCACATTCCAGCTACTCTCAGGGGTGCTTGGCATAGGAAGATGTGGGTGCAAAGTAGGCACAAAGCACCTTGGAAATATGCAAAAGGGCACCTCCTGGGGAGAGCGAAACTGGTGAATGGAATTAGTTGAATCCTGGCTAGGAAGCAGATGTTTTCCTAAGTATTGTATAGGTGTTAGCATATTTGATCTTTAGGTCCTTGTTCTGCTTGTATTCTTTGGGGTAAGGCTATTTTTGGGGGGTAAGGAAGAGGATGGGTAAGGGAGTTAAGGCACAGAAAGATGCTTAGATCAAGGTCACACAGGTAAAGTTGGGTTTCAAATGCAGATCACAGAGTCACATATTCTTCCATCCAGCAGATAGAACCTGTTTCCCTTCTCTGCGGCCAAATAGGAAATGGGGTGCGAACATCCTAGCAGGGGTGCATTACACTTACTTTCTCTAGAACATAGGATAAACTGACAGCATGGCATCTTAGGATGGTACAACTTGCAGCCACAGCAGCAATAAAGAATGCTTTGGGCTGTGAGTCACAGAATATCCGACCAATGAGGTTACCCAACCAATTCGAAAAAACAATGAAGGTATTTGTTCTATTACCGGGCAGTGTCTGGATTCATTCTAACTATAAAAGATGGGATTGATAATGTTGCCAAGGATCCAGGTATTTTCCATCTCTTGACTCTGCCTTTCACAGGCCTCAATCATACTTCGGAGAACCATAGCAATAGTCCCAGACCCTACTTGTCAACCAGATTAGAGGCAATGAAAATGGGCTTTCCTCTTAGACCCTCAGACAACTTTGTGGGTCAGCTGGGTGAAACATGGTCTCACTTCAGGGCCCTTGCAGCAATGGAAGCTGAGAACGTGAGTAGCCAGAGTCCAAGACTCTATGTAGAGAGAAACTCCTCCAGCAAACAAAGAGATGGGATCAGGGATTCGCCTTTTCAGGGATCTGCCCACCTATTTAGTATGTTTGGGTTTTACTTTCTTTTTTTTTTTTAACCTTAAAGGTACAGAGGCACAAAGAAAAAAAATCAAGGCCACAACTTAATGCCAATTGCTGAATCATGACAAAAGAGCAACAAAACCACAGCCAGTTCTGAGTTTCAGGTCCGAACCATAAACATCTACTTCTGAAGTTGGCTACAAGCTTCCCTAAGAGCCTGTGCCAACAATGAAACTCCCCCTAGCCCAGGAGCCCCCCAGGTCCCTGGCCGTGTACCTTCTTCCGCACATCAGGGCAACTCGCTCTGTTGCTCTGTCTGTCTGTCTTCCCCCTTCGTTCTTCACTCTCACATCCTGCTCACGGGTTCACTCTAAAAAGATTTCAGAACCACGTGGGAAAGATTTAAATGGGGTCATTTCCTCTTAATAGAATTCTTGTGAAATACCAGAAGTGAAGTTCTGAATGGTCACCAGAGAGAAGTGCTGCTATTTCGGGCCAGAGCGACAGGAACTGGGCCTGCTGGGATTCCTTTCAGCTGCACCGGGGCATTAAACTGGCTCCAAGGAGACTGGGTGTGGCTCTCCCTCATGCAAAAGTCCTGACGCTGCACTTTGGGACCTGGTGCCTGCTGCCTTACCTAGTTGTCATACAAATGAAGTCATGGATTTGACTTCATTTGCCTATAGGCTGGCAGCACTCACAAGCTGTCTATTCTTGTTTAATGAGTTCCTTCTCCAGAGGTAGGGGATCCCAAGCAAAGCCCAGGGGTGGGGGGGTCTCCGGGTGATACTTGGTCTGATGGTTCACAGTGCTCGAGGACAAGCAGTGGCAGTTTCGGCATGGGGAAGGGTGGGGAAGTATACGCTGCTAGGGATTGGACATGGGGTTGTGCTCCAGCCCTTCGAGTTATCTCCTGAGCCCCTATATTTGAATAGTTTAGGGTGTCCTTTAAGGGGGGAGGGTTGGACCACACCAGTGGTGATCAAGAGCTACTTCTGGCTCCGTGCTCCGGGCTCATTCCTGGTGGTGGTCACGAGATCACATGCGGTATAGGCTTCAGCCACGTGCAAGGCAAATGCCTTTCCCTGGGATCTCTCTCTCCCTCCCTCTCTCTCTCTCTCTCTCTCTCTCTCTCTCTCTCTCTCTCTCTCTCCCTCCCTCCACCCTCTCTCTCTCTGGTCTGCTATAATGACTAGTTTTAATTGAACTTTATCTGTTTGTGCCCAACCCTGAAGTTTCTATGTATATTAACTGGTTTTGATGTCAGTGGACCCCACGGGTGGCTCATATGAAGCAGGGAGGAGAAAAACAGTCACTTTCTCCTGATCTGCCTCTGCCACCCAGGGCCCAGGGTTATTGGGTTCTTGTCTCACCTCGCAGAAAAAAATTTCAGTAGATGGGCAGTGAAATTACAGTTTTTACTTGGAGGTTTTGAAGGGAAGGAGAGAGAGAAAGTGGGAGAGAGTGGAGAGTAACGTGCTCTTGAGAGAACCCAGGCTTCTCAAGGGCGGAGGGAGTCCTACACACATCCCAGCATTAGACACGAAGCATGAAAGCCCACATCTCAAGAGTGGAGATGCAGGCGACACATGTGCTTGGGCATCACATGTGCTCAGGCACCACATGTGCTCAGGCACGAGGGCTGGGGCAGCATATGCGCGCACTTCCTCTGTTCAAGGTGGCCTTCATAGGGTTTCTCCAACCTGCCCCCATGTGGGGCTTCTACTTAGGTCAAAATCTGTTGCTAAGGAGGTTGTCAAGGGGGTAGAGTTGGGAGTGGTGATGGTCTTCTTTGAAATTCCTTTCCTGTTGGAGCTTCTGTCAGAGTGGCGTCCAGCCTCCTCAGGGGCTATTAGGGACTGGCACCAGTCCTCCATGAGGTCCGGACTATTACTTCCCAGGAAATTTACTGCCATTGCTTTGGGAGGGAGCCTTCCCTCTCCACCTGCCTGCCTACATCAATTTCATTTCTTGTTCCTTCCCACTTGCCTCTGCCCCTCTTCCCCATTTTATCTTTCTAACTGCTCTATTATTTTTTATCTTTTTTGGGTCACACCCAGCATTGCTCAGGGGTTATTCCTGGCTTTGCACTCAGGAATTACTCCTGGCGGTACTCAGGGGACCATATGGGATGCTGGGAATCGAACCCGGGTCAGCCACGTGCAAGGCAAATGCCCTACCCGCTGTGCTATCACGCCAGCCCCTTTCTAACTGCTCTAAAAGGAAGAAACAGTCACTGTCGCTATTTTATGGGTGGGGACACCGAGAGATGAGGTAGAGTGCCTATTAGCAGCTATAGAGCATTGACTCCAACCCAGGGTGTCTGACTTCGGGGTGTCCGTGAGCCAAACCACCCAATGTTACCTGTGCTCATCCACCTCCTTCACAGCCCTCCCTGGAAGACAGTGGCAGTATCACTGGGAAAGCAGAGAACATACCCATGACAAAGGAATTTGTCATACAAGGTCATGGTGATCAAGTGACAAAAGAGTGATTGATGTCAGATAAGAATGTCTCCACCCTGCCACATCACCACCTCAGCAGGGACCGTGTCCCAGGCAGGGCGGGGCCTAGCTGGGTAGTGACGGACACACGAAGCTTTGGAAGGGGATGTGCCAGGCAGGGGGGTGAAGGAGGTGCGGGCTTAGGGGAGGGATGGCCCTGGGAAGGAATAACAAGGCAGCGATTATGGTGAATCAGAAGATTCCTACAGAAGAATCCCAAGAGCACACCTGGAAATGAGTGGAATTACGTTGCCAATGAACTTGATTGCAAGAGTTGGACTGCAGGGGCCAGAGAGAGTACAGGGGCGAAGGTTACCTGGCGTCTGTGATCCCGGTTCAGTCACTGGCACCACAGACGAGGTCCCCTGTGCACCACTAGGTGTCACTCCTGAGCACATAGCCAGGAATAGCCTCTGAGCAGCACCAGGTGTGGCCCAAGCCCTCCTCCCAGACCCCCTCCCTCAACCTCCGAAAGGGTTGGACTCTATGGTAGACGTTAGGGAGGGTGGGAGGATGCAGCTGAAAGGAATCCCAGCGGAACAGTGAAATCCTATGATGGAAACAATTTCTATGGGAGTATGTGGTGGCTGGGAGACTAGGTAAGAGGCTTTTGAAATGACCTAGAGGTGAGGTAATGAGAACTCCAGGTGGAGAGCTAGCCCCAGGCATGAGAGGAATGGCAGGGAGGCGAGCCACCTCCCGGGAGCAGGACGGAGCTGGAAGTGAGGGGGAGGGAGGGTTTGAGGCAGGCTCCAGAGGCCAAGGGAGGGATGGTCTTGTTAGAAACCTGACTCTGATGCTAGCTCTACTTCTCCCAGCCAGAGGGGAACCCTGCAGCCCATTCCCCAAGCCTCATCTGCGCGTCACCCTCTCAGCATCCCTCAGAGCTATCTGGAGCCAGCTCTTTGCTACAGAGTGTTGCTTCTGCCAGAATCTAGGGCAGAGGGAGGGGAAGAAATCAGGGACTTCGGGTCAAGGAGTAGGAGTTTCGCTCTACTCTGTCCATCTCCAGCGTGGGAACCTTGGGTTCTTCGTTCTGAAAGTTAGTTCTTTAGAAAAGACATAATCTTGGGCTGGAGCGATAGCACAGTGGGTAGGGCATTTGCCTTGCATGCGGCTGACCCGGGTTCGATTCCCAGCATCCCATATGGTCCCCTGAGCACTGCCAGGAGTGATTCCTGAGTGCAAAGCCAGGTGTGACCCAAAAAGCCAAAAAAAGAAAAAAAAAAAAAGGAAAATGTCAAGAAAAGACATAATCTTGCTCCCTGAGGGATTAATGAGGGCTTATATAAACAGATCATTTAATACTGTGCCTGGCACCAAGCAGAGCCCAATAGTAATGGCCAATACCCCACACTGGCTGTGGGCACTGCCCGGGCACGGCTGCTTAGCAACATCCTCTCACTCACAACAGTGCCTGTGAGGAACCAAGAAACCAACGATTTCCTCCAACGCTCCAAGAAAAGAATGAGACAGCCACGACACAGAACTCAGAGGGTCACAGAAATGGTGGAGGAGAGGGCAGGGTTCCACTCCAAGCAGCCCCGCCTCAGAGTACATAGCCTTGACCACCTCCCCACCTTGCCTTTGCTCAGCGAAGCTACTGCTTGCACAAAGGCAGGGCAAGAGTGACAAAACTGGGGCTGGAGCAATAGCACAGCGGGTAGGGCGTTTGCCTTGCATGCGGTGGACCCAGGTTCGATTCCCAGCATCCCATATGGTCCCTCGAGCACCGCCAGGAGTAATTCCTGAGTGCATGAGCCAGGAGTAACCCCTGTGCATCGCCGGGTGTGACCCAAAAAGAAAAAAAAGAGTGACAAAACTGCCCTTCTAGGGGGATACTACAACAAATAACCAGAATGTTAGGTGAAACCACTACCATAAAGGTATAAAACCATGAGAGAATGGTGATCATAGCTTGGAGCTTGTCCTTTGTAATTATGATAATGATGATGATGATAATGTTTTTTCAGCAGAACCTGGAGATGCTCAGGGGCAACTCCCAGCTGGATGCTTAAGGGATTATACAGTCCCAGGGATCCAATCCAGGGCTCCCACATGCAAAGCATGTGTTCTAGCCCATTGGGCAAGCTCTCCAGCCCATGGAGCTGGTCCTTGAAAGCCCCTTGAATGGTTCGATCCTGAAGAAGGTCTGAGAGGGATTTGCCAGGGGAGAGGCAGCATGAAAGGATTGAGGCAGGTGTTCAGGATGCACAGGGCAAAGACTTCAAACGGTTCATCTTGAGGATGCCCATACCCTAAGTTCCAGAAAGGCCATATGGATACACCCCAGCCAAATATTAAAACTGGGTATCTCTTACCAGTGTACTCTAAAATATGTTAGACAAAATAAACTGATTTTCCAGAACAATTTTTATTTAGGTCTTTGGGCCACACCTATCAGTGTTCAGTGATTACTCTTGGCTCTGTGCTCAGGAATCACTCCTTCCAGAGCTCAGGGACCCTATGTGGTGCCAGGGATTGAACTGGGGTCAGTTGCATGCAAAGGCAATCACCCTACGCATGGTCTCTGGCCCCAATAGAAGGGCTTTAGAGCTGACAGCTTAAATTAATAGTGATAGGCTGGAGAGAGAGAGCTCAAAGGTCCGAGCACAAGCTTTGCATCCGGGAGACCAGGTTTGGTTGCCAGCACTATAAGGTGCCCCAGGCACTGCCTGATAACCCAGAGCACTGATCCAGAAGTACTGTTGGATGTGGTCTCAGAACAGAACAAAGAAACAACTCAAAGAAAGGGCCTGGAGATAGTGTAGAGGCACAGCCGAGCACGCTGACCCGGTCCAGTCCCAGGCCCATATGTCCTCCCACACATTGCAGTTTGTGTTTGACCTCCAAGCATGGCTAGAGTGGCCCCTAGTAATCTCTGCCACTATGGCTCAAGCAGCACCATATCTGTGGGCTCTAGTCTTGATCCACGAGCCCAGCTGGCTGAGTCTTTCGGGGAGAGCCAGCACTCCCTGCCATTGCCACAACATAAAACAATCCAGAGTGAAAACACACACTGGTCTGGCCCAAGACTCTGAGCAACCAAGATGAAATGAAAGAGGATAAATTTCCTAGTATGGAATCCAGAGCTAGAGACAACTGCTTAGGTCCCTCTACTTAGAATCTGGGCATGCAGGTCCAAAAGGCATCCTGATCTGAAAAAGAGCAGCCTCTCCTTAGATTCACCAGAAGTCCCTGTCACATGCCACTCAGGTGACTTTTCATATCGTCAGAGCAAAGTGAACCTTTCCTGTCATACTTCTGCCAATTTCACAGCTTTGCAGTGACTAAGGAAAAACAAAGCAAAATGGGCAAAGTTCACGCTTGGTCCTGCCAAAGGGGAAAATGAGATCTGAATTGGCTTTTGTCTTCAGTGGTCTCTTAGGGTGACTTGCAGTCCTTGTGGGGAGCCAGCCACATTGTCTAGAGTTCTGTCCGAATGCGCTTTCCTAGAATTGAAGAAAGTCCTTAGTGGTTAGCAAGGTTATTTTGTTTGTTTTGTTGGGGTGCCCGGGATCGAACAGAGTTGCCTGCATTCAAGCAATTATCATAAGTACCTTACCTAGTATGCTATCTCTTGAGCTTCAGTGGTTACTATTTTTGTGTACTGGCTTAAGGTTAAGAAATTCTTAAGGTTAAGAATTTCAGGGGTTTTGAATGCCCAAGAATAGATGACTGGTTAAAGAAACTTTGGTACATCTACACAATGGAATACTATGCAGCTGTTAGGAGAGACGAAGTCATAAAATTTCCTTATAAGTGAATAGACATGGAGAGTATCATGCGAAGTGAAATGACTCAGAAAGAGAGCGACAGACATAGAAGGACTGCATTCATTTGTGGAGTATAAAATAACATAACATGATGGGGCCGGAGCGATAGCACAGCGGGTAGGGCGTTTGCCTTGCACGCGGCCGACCCGGGTTCGATCCCCGGCATCCCATATGGTCCCCCAAGCACCGCCAGGAGTAATTCCTGAGTGCAAAGCCAGGAGTAACCCCTGAGCATCGCTGGGTGTGACCCAAAAAGAAAAAAAAATAACATAACATGAGTCTGACAACCAAGAACAGTAGACACAAGGGCCAGGAAGATTGCTCCATATTTGGAAGCCTGCCTCATGAGTGGGGGAAGAAGGCAGCTGGAATAGAGAAGGGATCACTAAGAAAATGGTGGTTGGTGAGATTGGTCGGGATGGGAGATGTGTGTCGAAAGTAGATAAAGGACCAAACATGATAGCCTCTCAGCATCTGTATTGCAAACCACAATGCCCAAAATTAGAGAGAGAATATGGGGGATTTGTCTGCCATGGAGGCAGGGGGAGGGTGGGAAAGGAGGGGTATACTGTGGAGATTGGTGGTGGGGAATGTGCACTGGTGGAGGGATGGGTGTTTGATCATTGTATGATTGTAACTCAAACATGAAAGCTTGTAATTGTATATCATGGTGATCCAATAAAAATAAAATAAAAGGATTTCAGGGGTTGGAGAGATACACAGGAGTTAAGGTGCTGACCTTGCATGTGCCCCAGTGTGGTTTGATCACTGGCACCAGGGATGACCACCACCAGGGGTGACCCCTGAGCACAGAGCCAGGAGTAGAGCCTGACCACTGCTGGGTGTTGTCTAACCACCTCCCCCCAACACTCCCCAAAAGCCAGTGTTAAGGGGTTTATTTTTTATGAAGCCATAATTAAGAAACTACAATCATCTAGCACTAGATAGAACCCCTTCCGTGGCATTTTCGTCATGGTCAGGTGACCTGGTTTTCCAATGCGCACTGCCCCCCGGGGACAAAAGAGATGGTGCTGGGATGGACACCGGCTGATGCAGGGCTCCGTATCCCAGAGGTTTTCCTCGAGACTTGTGGGACTCCCCAGGGAGTGTTCATGAACACTAATAACAAGCCACTTCTGGGGGTGCTGGTAGGCATCACCCTCGCTGGCTGGGTATCTCCCCGCCTTTTTGCCTGCTCCTCCTGTAGAATTCAAGGGAAAGTGGGCTTCGGGGAGGAGGCAAATGGGGCTGTGTATGTCTGCCCCAGGCCTTACAGAGTGCAGTTGTCAGTCTGGGAAATAATCGGCAGTTGCCGGGTCTGTCCTGACATGCTAGGTCACCTTGCTCCGACCCCCTTGGTGTTGCTGTTGGATTCAAGTTCATTTACTGAAAATGGCAAGACATCTCACAACTCACAAAAAGGAGTTGGGAGTCGGCCACTTACTGGTTGGGCAGTTCTTTGAAAACATCAAGGGCAAGGAAAGTGCTAGGACAGGAAGAAGCCGGAGTCTTGTGGCTCCCCTAATGAGGCCACAGGATGTGCCCGCTTTTTCCTGCTCACCAGAGGATATAAATTTTTTAATGCCTGCATGATATTGAAAAAGAGCAACCAGACGTCCTCCTCCAAGGCAATAACTCTTCTTGAAGCGTCTTCAATACGCCAGGATGTATAAAGAGGAGCCCCAATTAGTGGACTGAAGAACATTTGAAAAAGTTCTAGGCAACTGGAAGTGACGTGAACGGGGTCACTGGAGCTATAAAAAATTCGGGAAGGAAAGAAATCCCATAATCAACAGTTACAGTTCAATAGGAAAGAGATTTAATTCTAAAGAACTCTAATGGCAAGAATTGCCTTATTAAAGGTATTTAATGGGGTGGGGCATGGGGGTTGGGTCACTCCCAGGTATGCTCAAGGGCTATTGTGGTGCTCAGGAGTGACCCTGGAGGAGCTCAGGAGACCTTATACAATGCCTGGACTCAAACCCAGGGTGGCCACATGCAAAACAAGGACTTCAGCCCCTGAACCGTCTCTGGGCCCAGTAACCTTTATAGGTTTTTAGGAGATAAAAGAGAATGGTAAAGGCCATGGAAAGGAGAAAATGGAATTTGAAATAATTAGTTGAGTTTGTTGAATCACTGTGAGATACAGTTATAAGCCCCATATATAATACCCTCAGAAGCCAAATCAGAAGAAGCGCCTTCTCTCAGAAAGTGATGAGGGAGGTGAACATGCATGATTGAAGAACATACAAGGGACACACATCACACCAGTGACACGTGACATACTGGCCCGTGACATTTCTCCACATTTTCTGTATGTGTGCTGCATGTATGCATGTTTCCTATGTTCCATCTAGAATAAGAATAAGCTATTCTGTCACTCTACCTTTTGGGAATAAGCCCAAACCCCACTCCCTCTCTTCAAAGCTGTTGTCCAGCCTGTGTTGGTGGACATCCTGACCACCTTGAGTTGTTTTCCCACCAGTAAAGTGTGAAATTTTTTTTAGTACTTTTTAAGGACATATAATTTTCTTAAAATATAAGCTTGCTTTTAAGGGATATGATTATAAGTAGTATATTACTGATGGCATGTTGTATTTTCCAAAGATAACATAAATATCTCTCATCCCACATTACTAGTTTGGAGCCTGACTGTTTTTCCCATAGGAAGTCTAATTCCCCTTAATCTAGGATGGCTAACAACTTGCTTGTAGCCCGTAGACTGTGGCATCAATTCTGAGGCAGCTAAAGAATAGGTGTCCCCAAGTTGTTTGGGATGATCTTCCCAGGAGGTGCCATTTCAACCTGTGGGTTATGGTAAACTAAGTCAAGAGAGGCCCTTCGGTCTCATGGGCAATATATCCTACTCCCTTTAGTTGTTAGAAGCATGACAATCGGGGGTCTTGTCTAGAACTAGAGTTTTATTCTGTTTTCACCGGAAAAAAAGATGATTAACTTTGAGGCACCATGACTTTCCATACTGCTCAAGATGGGGCTTCAGGCATACCATGTTCCAGCAACACACCATCCAACAAACTGTCCATTTCCCACCACCATTGTCACGGGGTCTCCACCCCAACTCAGACCCACAGAGCACGGTGAGTTCAGTTCTGGAGGTCAGTTCTCAGAAATACTGTTTCATCTGAGAATTCTATTGATGTGGCAGGAAAATATCTGACCACAGAGTGCCTGGCCCTATCACATGCATCCGCCTCTCCTGTGGGATCCCCCTTTGCTCTCTCTAAAGCCCAAGATTCCTCACCCACCAGAGCTCAAGATAGGCTTTCTTCCTTCTTCTCGGTGACTTTGGAATCTGTCTTTCCGTGCAGATTCCCATACACAGGAAGCTAATTTCCCCCCCCTCCTTCTAAACCGTCTGACATTAATATACTCACTTGACCAGCCTTAGAGGAACCCAGAGGAATAGGAAGGTCCTTCCTCTCCTCCTTGACACTTCAGCCTCCACGCTGATGCAGCTGCTGCTGAGAGCTGAAATATTTGCAACCATGGTGCTTACCTGACCCAAAGCTGCCAAATTGTGAAGAATTGCAAATGGGTTCTCATGGGAAAAAATCACCTGGAGAGGCTCGGAGACCACGGAAATGCAGAGATCCAGCAAGACTGAAGCTGCTTCAGCCCCTCTTCTCTGTCAACAACAGCTAGACCAGACTCTCCCCAGTGCATTCTCTGTGAATATTTGACCACAGCAACCAGGAGAGGCAATAACACGGTTGGGTTTGATTTAAACCCCCAAGCCTTGGAGTGATGGATTGTGTTGCAATGGCTAATGGGTTTACGTTGAGAAACTTCTTGCCTTTTCAACAAGCTGCTCCAGAATTTAATTTTCTTTAGAAAAGGGTGGGAAGCACAGGAGAAAAGATGCTTTGGTAACCTAGAAACATCTACTTTGAACTTTCCCCCCGAGTCTGGTGGGTGGTTTTGTGTGTTACGCAAAGCTGGCAATGTCCTCTTTGGCACGTTGCCCCATCGTCATTAATTCTGAATGTAAATGTGAAGGAGGTGCCTTCACATTTATTGGAAACTGCTGGTCACACTAATGTTTTATGTAAATCAGCCAATTCCCAGATTGGAGACTCCTTTTGTCGCTCTACTCTCTAAGGTCTCCTAATTATGAAAAACTGGGCTCTTCATCGCCTTCCACACGAGCTAGTTGGTGATCACTGGTGCCCGTGATCTTGTGTGTTGCATTTTCCAACTTTTGAAGACCTCTTTTCAATTGGAAGCTGGCACTCATTCTAATGATTCTCACTTCATTAGTGATGGGACGGGGAAGGGGGACTTGAATGGTGACATAGATGTTAGAGCTTTGATTAATCCCCAGCCTCTGCCATCTCTCTAATAAGATGTACCTCCCATTGTGAACAGTGACACAGCTCATTGATGAAGGACCGTGTCCCCCAGTCACTTCCTGGATTCTTTTGCAACCCCCACACCCCAAATATTCCCTATCATCCTGTGGCTTGTTTTCTATAGTGTCTTTGATTAAGCCTTCTTCTATCAGCGCATTTGAATAAATAGTCCCCCCTTCCCTTTTGTTATAGGAGTTCTTAGTTTGCTGCTTCTGGTCTCCAAGACAGCCCTTGTAGCTTTAGTGCCAGGGATTAAGAGGCCTGTGAAATCTACCCTTTTGCTGCAAAATGCTCGGTAAGGGAGCCCTTTGAAAACATTGACTTCTTGTCCTTTTTCAGCCCTGAAACAGTAGTAACTAGGATAGAATCATTCAGAACACGGCTATTAGTTAAGAATCTTTGCAGACAATAGCTGAGGGGCAACAAAGCAGTTGAAAAGAAAAGGCTACTGCCTTTACACTTAATCAGATAATCATAGGGCAGGGTGAGCTGTAATCCACCCTGCTGCATTAGCCAGGGCCTGGGAGGCTCCCTGAAGATTGTTCCAGCATCCTCCAGGGCTGTCCTCACACCTACACTTGGAAAAGTTGAGTACAGTAGGGAGAAGACACATCTCCTTGGGACAGAGTTGGAAAAATTTCTTGGGGGGAGTCACCCAGTCTTCTTTTTACTTCTTGAACAACATTTTGATGGATTTTAACCCTGGTCCTCAGATACTGCACGAGGTTATTACCATCATTCGTTATTTGGTTTCACAGCCATTCAGGGGGTCAGTCATTAGAGACACAAGGAGATGGGTAAAGACAGCTTTATTGGCAAACAGGCCAGCAGGTTGGAAAACCAGAGACTTCTGTCTTCAAAGCAACTGTCTTGTCCACACAGTCACAAGATGGTTAAGAGTCATACTCCTAAACATATAAGCACCTAATAATGGATCAGCAACATTTCAAACAACTGCTAATAGACATGAAGGAAGATGTTGACAGAAACACAATAATAGTAGGAGACTTAAGTACTTGTCTATCACTGCTGGACATATCAACAAGGCCAAAACTCAACAAAGAAACACTGGCCTTGAAGGAAGAAATGGAAGAGATGGGCCTAGCAGATATACAATTGGGTCTCCGTTCTCTAAGGTTGAGTAACATTCTTCTCTAGACTGCACATGGAGTGATCTCAAAGATGGACCACACGCTGGGTCACAAAACATGCCTCCAAAAATGTAAGAAGATAGAAATTATATCAACTATTATCTCAGATCATGGTGCTTTGAAAATTAATCAAAAATCAAAAATCAGAGAGAAAAAAACCTCCAACAGTTGAAAATCAAATAAAAATAAGTAAATATCAGAAAGAAAAAAGGAGAAAGGAAGAAAGAAAGAAAGAAAGAAAGAAAGAAAGAAAGAAAGAAAGAAAGAAAGAAAGAAAGAAAGAAAGAAAGAAAGAAAGGAAGAATGAAAGGGCACTTAGGGCACTTGCCTTGCATGAAGCCAACCCAGGCTTGATCCCCAGCAACCTGTAAGATTCTCTGAGAACCATCAGGAGTAATTCATGAGTATAGAGTCAGGTGTAATCCCTGAGCATTGC
Source organism: Sorex araneus (assembly GCF_027595985.1). Taxonomy (NCBI): domain Eukaryota; kingdom Metazoa; phylum Chordata; class Mammalia; order Eulipotyphla; family Soricidae; genus Sorex; species Sorex araneus. The sequence goes on along the minus strand of NC_073306.1, from coordinate 184,017,616 downwards.
CAGGTATGATTCCAATCCACCACTGTCACTGTCGTTGTCATCCCATTGCTCATCGATTTGTTCGAGCGGGCACCAGTAACGTCTCTCACTGAGAGACTTATTGTTACTGTTTTTGGCATATCCAATATGCACGGGTAGCTTGCCAGGCTCTGCCATGTGGGCTCCATACTCTCGGTAGCTTGCCGGGCTCTCCGAGAGGGGCGGAGGAATCGAACTCGGGTCGGCCGCGTGAAAGGCGACCGCCCAACCGCTGTGCTATCACTCCAGCCCAATCCACCACAGTTCCCCAAAAAACAAATCAGGGGTGTCCAGCTAGAAGGTCAGCTCAGGACAAGAGGCTCTCTTGCAGGTTGCTCAGAATCCTCCGGAAAGACGAGTCCAGGAGCCAGATCTCTGAGAGAGCGCACCTCACCCTTTGTGCGGTTCCCACATCAGAAGGCATTTTACAAGAGACCTCAAATTGTTACCCATGGCACTGTCTGGGCCTTGTTACAGAAACTTCAGAGAAGCTGTGGAGAAGGCAGGTTTTTGCTTGACAAGCAGAGTTGAACTGTACTGAATTTCTTAACTACTGTAGACCATGGCACATTTCTGTCAAAAGCAGAAATCAAGCTATTCAGATATTTGTCAGGGGTGATCTACAGTTTCTCCTTCCTTCCTTCCTTCCTTCCTTCCTTCCTTCCTTCCTTCCTTCCTTCCTTCCTTCCTTCCTTCCTTCCTTCCTTCCTTCCTTCCTTCCTTCCTTCCTTCCTTCCTTCCCTCCTTCCCTCCCTCCCTCCCTCCCTCCCTCCCTCCCTCCCTCCCTCCCTCCCTCCCTCCCTCCCTCCCTCCCTCCCTTCCTCCCTCCCTTCCTCCCTTCCTCCCTTCCTCCCTTCCTCCCTTCCTCCCTTCCTCCCTTCCTTCCTTCCTTCCTTCCTTTCCTTCCTTCCTTCCTTCCTTCCTCCCTTCCTCCCTCCCTCCCTTCCTCCCTCCCTCCCTTCCTCCCTCCCTCCCTCCCTCCCTCCCTTCCTCCCTTCCTCCCTTCCTTCCTTCCTTCCTTTTCTTCCTTCCTTCCTTCCTTCCTCCCTTCCTCCCTTCCTCCCTTCCTCCTTTCCTTCCTTCCTTCCTTCCTTCCTTCCTTCCTTCCTTCCTTCCTTCCTTCCTTCCTTCCTTCCTTCCTTCCTTCCTTCCCTCCTTCCCTCCTTCCCTCCCTCCCTCCCTCCCTCCCTCCCTCCTTCCTTCCTTCCTTCCTTCCTTCCTTCCTTCCTTCCTTCCTTCCTTCCTTCCTTCCTTCCTTCCTTCCTTCCTTCCTTCTCTCTTCTTTCCTTCCTCTCTTCTTTCCTTCCTTCCTCACTCTCTGCCTTCCAAGTTCTTCTCTATAGGGAGCTCCCTGGCTCCAGGGCCAAACACTGACCAAACACATAGTTACATGCTGAAGGTTGTTGCTGAAACAGTCTAGGTTGCTTTCTTCATTCTCTCCTCCCAATCTCACCTCCTCTCTCCCACTCTCTCCCTCTACCACTCTCTCCCTCTCCCACTCTCTCCCTTTCCTATTGTCTCCCTCTCTCTCTTCCACTCTACCTCATTCTCTCTCCATGTCTCTCCCAATCTCTCCCAGAATCTCTCTCTCTCTCTCTCTCTCTCTCTCTCTCTCTCTCTCTCTCTCTCTCTCTCTCTCTCTCAGACACACACACAGAGTGTCTCGTTGCCCTCTGGTTTCTCAGAGGTTCGGCTGCTTGAGGAGATGATCAGGAGCCTTGGGGTGTGGCTCTTGACGGAGCTAAGAGGGTATGACAGTGCAGTTGAGGCCTTTCTCGGTCTCCAAGCAGGGTGACCATTCTCCCCACTGGCTGCCCAGGTCCCTCTTCTCCACCCATCTGTCACTCACGATCCCGACCTGGGGGACAGAGGTCTGAAGCAGGAGGGACCAGAAAGATTGTCTAGTTTGATATCCTGCTAAGACAGAAATCATGTCAGGGAGCGGAAACAGGAGCTTCCAAAGCCACATCTCAAATCCTCCTCGGCACCTCTGGGCAGAGATTAGGGAGCAAGAAAGAAGAGAGTTTGGAGCTTTTAACTGAAACTTCTCTCCCCTCAGAGGACCCACAATTTTATTTATTTGGCTTTGGGGCCATACCTGGCAATGTCCAGGGGTCACTCCTGGCTCTGTACTCAGAAATTACTCCAGGTGGTGCTCGAGGACCATATGGAGTGCTGGTTCGGCTACAGGGCTGGAGAGGTAGTTCTCCCAGGACTGAATCCTGAGCCTAGAGCCAGGAGTTACCCCTGAGTATTGCTGGGCTTGGCCCCCCAACAAAAACAAACAAAAAGAAGTGGGGTCAGCTGCATGCGAGTCAATTATCTTCACCCCTGTGCTCTCTGGCTCCCCATTTTCTCGAGTCTGACTGAGATGAACGAGAGCCAGAAGTCACAATGGTTTGTCATCGGAAAAGGCAGCCTGGGCCACAGCGGATGGACTGTTCTTACCCAGGCACCCTTTAGAGCGGGCACTGCTCTCAGACCCTGCCATCCCAGCCTTTCCCGGACTCTGGACTCCTTCCAGACAGCAAATAGGTGAGAGGAGGGAATCCACACACAGAATGAAACGCCTGCTCTGCACCCGAAGGGTGACCTAATCCTGACCGCCACTGTAAGCTACAGAAACGGCGAGCACGTCACGGCTCCAACCCCGTTCACGGGTGGAGGGAAGCAGCCTACCGGTGACCTGCCAGCATCTTATTCTCAGGCAGGTTCTCTGACACGTGCTGGTCCTCATCAGCTTCCCACACTGTTCTCACTCTGCTGGGCAGGCTGGAGAGCACTGTTGGAGGCAGAGGATTCTTGGAGTCTGGTCAGCGAGCTCACACCTAGGCAGGTCTTTCTGCAAAAAGTATATCACGGGGCTGGTGAGACAGTACAGGGGACAGGGCTGACCTGATTCCATCCTGGCAACCCGTAGGGTCCCCCAAGCTCATTAGAAATGATCCCTGGGCTCAGAGCCAGAATAAATGAACCCTGAGCTCTGCGGGCTGTGGTAAGAAATAAACAGGATCTCTCTTCCCTCCTCCCGATCAGTTCAGTAGGCATCAGATTCAAGTCCTTGGGATATCCGACACGGTGATTTCAGAGGTGCTGCTGGTGGCGCAGGGACGTGTCTGGTGATCACATTTGTTGTGGTGTCTGGAGGATGCACTTGGTTGCAAACAAACAAAAATAGTTGCTCTCACTTCCAGATACCACTGCTTTCTTTTGGGGGGAGGGGCACATAGGTGATGCTCATGGGTTACTCCTGTCTCTGCACTCAGGAATTACTCCTGTCAGGGTTAGGGGGACCATGTGTGATGCTGATTAAACCCAAGTTGGCCACATACAAGGCAAGTGCTCTCCCCGCTGTGCTATCTCTCCAGCCCCCAGTTATCAATACTTCTTTGTGGCTCTACCAAACATCCTATTCGCTACAGTGCCTGTGGGGTCAGGTTTGACTACTTCATGCCCCACAGATGTCTAAGGAAAATCTGGCTTCTTGTAACTATTGACAGTAGTTACTGTTTATTGAGCATACACACACAAACACACATACACTCTTTTTTTAAAAAAATTTTATTGAATCACCATGAGATAGTTACAGGCTTTCATGTTTGGCTTACAATCACACAATGATCAAACACCCATACCTCCACCAGTGCACATTCCCCACCACCAATATCCCCAGTATACTTCCCCTTTCCCACCCTCCCCCTGACTCCACGGCAGATGATATTCCCCATATTCTCTCTCTACTTTTGGGCATTATGACTTGCAACACAGACACTGAGAGGTCATCATATTTGGTCCATTATCTACTTTCGGCATGCATCTCCCATCCCAACTGATTCCTCCAGCCATCGTTTTCTTAGTGATCCCTTCTCTATTCCATCTGCCTATTCCCTTCCGCTCATGAAGCAGTTTTCCAGCTATGGGGCAATCCTCCTGGCCCTTGTATCTACTCTCCTTGGGTGTCAGCCTCATGTGACGTTATTCTATACTCCACAAATGAGTGCAGTCCTTCTATGTCTGTCCCTCTCTTTCTGACTCATTTCACTTAGCACGATACTCTTCATGTCTATCCATTTATAAGCAAATTTCATGACTTCATCTCTCCTAACAGCTGCATAGTATTCCATTGTGTAGATGTAACAAAGTTTCTTTAACCAGTCATCTGTTCTAGGGCACTTGGGTTGTTTCCAGATTTTGACTATTGTGAACAGTGCTACAATGAATATATAGGTACAGATGTCATTTCTACTGTGCTTTTTTGCATCCTCGGGATATATTCCCAGAAGTGGTATTGTGGGGTCATATGAAAGCTCAATTACTAGTTTTTGAAGGGTCATCCATATTGTTTTCCAGATAGGCTGGACCAGTCGGCATTCCCACCAACAGTGAAGGAGAGTCCCTTTTTCCCCACATTCACGCCAGCACTGGTTGCTTTTATTCTTTTAAATGTGTGCCAGTTTCGCACACACACACATACACTCTTATATTATACAGTAAGTATCATGCTAAGTGCCTTACATTATTTATTATCTCTAGTCCTTTCAAGAAATCTGTGAGATAAGCATTTTTATTCCACTTTTACAGGGGAGGAAACTGAGTCTGAGAGAAAAGACACAACCTGCCTGGGGTCATAGAGATCCTGAGTAGCAGAGATGGGACTTAAATCCAAGTACCCATGAATCAGAAGCTCAGGTTATTTTTTTTTTTGGTCATTTTTGTTGACTATTAATTTTGGGCAGCATCATGAAGGGAATCCAGGGCCACAAGCACGAGAGGCAAGTGCTGGGCTCCATGCCCTGTCCCCAGACAAATTCCTTCCCATGAGTCTTCTGGTCACTCCACAAACAAGTGCTGAGTAACTGCCATCTCCCCAACATTGTTCTTCCTCTCCATTTTTGATGTGGGACTTACATCAAGCTCTCCTCCTCTTCCAGCAGAATTTCCTTGCCCCGCGACAATGAAAGTCTCCACAGGGGACAAA